>NW_004955432.1:7336449-7354579 GCF_000276665.1 Chinchilla lanigera
AGTAAAGGGCAACTGGGATGTGGAAAAAGAGAAGGGGAAAAAAAGGAGAAATTTTGTATGTATGGATATACAGGATAGTTAACATAGTTGAACTACTGTCTTCTGTTTCTTTGTTGAAAGAAATAGTTAATGATTCCTTGATTGATCAATATTGCATGTCTCTATTTGTTTTCCTGAGAAACCACTTTGAAGATATCAATACGTTACACAACAAGCATTGTTAATTCCTTACCACTTTGTTTGTAACTCTGTATTGTTTGTATTATTCTTTTGCTATTTTGTAAATGTTTGTCTGTTTGTTAATGTTTTCCTGCTTTTATTTTTATAATAAAAAAATAGAAACCATCTCTGAGTTTACTTAAACTTCTGTGATTGTTTCACCCAGGTCATACGCTGCCCTACTTTGTGCAGATGCTATGTGAGTGTTTAGTTGATCTTTTAACATTTCTGAATGCAGTAAGTTTTTCTAAATGAAAAATCCAAGAGATATTGTGTCTTTTTATACACTCTTTATGTCCCTCCCACAACGTGAGCCCCCTTAGTCACTGGATGCGATGCTACCTCATCTATGTGAGTGATTACAGGCATAAGAGGGAATCTGCTGCCATTCTAAATCATGTCATTGTCCACTGTAGTCAAAAGGCTAAATGGCATGGATTTAGTGTAGCACATTTGTTGATCTACCATGTAGGTACTACAAAGGATGGTGGCCTTGTAGGTACATAGCACTGTTATCACATGATTTTCACTGTAACCCTGTTTTTGAATTAATAGTTTAACCTTATTAGCTAAATGGAAGAGTGAAATTAGTAAAAGATGTATTATTTATTTTTTAACCCAATTTAAGGTTGGCAAAATAAACTTTACCACTAGATTTGAAGTTTATTTCTTTGCCTTTTTTTTTATTTTTGTTTGTTCAAGAAAAGGCAGCTTTCTGGATGCAGCCATAATAGTAAACTACTGAATGTTTACAATCATTTTACTCAGAAGTATGATCTCTCAGATAGTCTTACAGTAACATTTTTATGGTTTATATGCAAATGCAGCTTAAGTTTTAATATCTTCATTGCTTTATTAAGCACAACATCTCTGCAAAATAACATTCTAGTTTTAACACCTCTTCATCCTCGTCAGTAGTTTCAAGTTTATATCAGCATAAACTTCCAGCACCACTTCTGATTATGATACTACATACTCCCTGGAATGTTTGCTAAATCAACATCAAGGTTTTCTCTCATTTTTAATTAATTCTGTCAGTAAACCACTATAAGCAGCTTAATGTAGCACTGATTAAGATTGTTGTTTGAGCTATTTCAAAGAGTGTTTTGAGACTCACATAGAGTAATTGAAAGAACACCCTAGTATGACAGGCTTCATAAACCCAAAGTCTTTGGTATTCATAAATTCCAAAAAGATTCCTCCCTCCTTTCTAAACACTGATTTTAAGGAACTCTTACTCAGACTTAGACATATATAATATAGCTAATGCTGCCCAACTATTCAACAGAGTCTAAAACAAACAGATGTGGCATTGCTTTGCATGGAGCATACCTCCACAGGTGGCATTCCTAGGTTGTCTGGTTTCAACATTATCCTGGATGATTTCCAGCCCCAGAATGGCTTGACAAACAGATATCTTCCCAATGGCAGTAATGAGAAAAAAATTCACCCATTACTCCAGCCAGAACATTTTTCCTTTTTCCATCCCCAAATAGCTACCAAGAATTTTGGCTTATACCCAGCAGATTGAGGTGTTTTCAAGTTCTGGATGTATGTAGAAGATACCTTTCCCTCGTGAAAGTAATTTTTAAAACTAGACCAGATATTGAACACTTTAATCCACATCTGCTTGACCTTCACAGAATGCTTACCAACATCCTTGACCAAGATGCCACCAATCTTTTTCCAAAAGGAAAACAAAGCCTCACTCATCTAGATACCTTAGTGACTTCTGCAGTATGTGTCTCCCTTTCTATTAAATGCTCCTTAGGTAAACTGAACCTTCAGTTTTCCAATGCTTTGTTGACAAGGCACTCACACAGAACAGTCATTTTTTAGTAGACAACACCATTGTCTGCCTGAAGAAGATAAAGAGACAAAAGAACATGAGGCATATTTTCAGGATTAAAAAAAATAAGGTAGTGTCCCTGCAGTGGGACAGTAAGCTTTTCAAATTTTTCAATAAATGTATTCTTTATACAAAATGGCAGTTTAATCATATCATGTGGCATTGAAGACTTTATAGAATTTCTAGGATTCACATCTTAGGAATATGAACATATAACTTATGGCCCTAATTGCAGTTAAATGGAACCAAAACAAATAAAAATATTATTATGCTATGGAGTTTTTAATCCAAAATTACTTTCAGCAAATGCTTACTGAGGACCCAGAAATGCTCAGCTTGTACAATTAACAATATAGAATGTGGTGATTCAAGGATGCCACAAATAAGTGGCTTTGCCAAGGCATTTCTACATACCATTGCATTAGGAGAAGCTCTCTGACAATCATTTCCTCAGAAACCTAGCTGTAATATTTATTTAAAATTTCCTTTATAAGATATATCTTACTGCCACCTTGTGGTTAAAATGTTTTTTACCTTTTCCTCTCCACAAGTGTCAGGGTGTGCAGAAATATTTCCCTTAAATAGTAAATTTCCACCCAAAGGTAACTAGCAATACTACTTATGTTTCCAATAATACCCACTTTAAGGGGCTGGGGATTTAGCTCAGCGGCAAAAGCGCCTGCCTGGCAAGCGCAAGGTCGTGAGTTCGGTTCCCGTTACCGGAGAAAAACCAAAAAAAAAAAATATCCATTTTAAACCAATTACTCCCTTTATCTCTAAATTGAACTGAGTCCTTAAATGAACCATATTTCCAAACAATGACTTGGCTATCTATGTTTTTAAAGGGTTCTAAATTTTTATTTTTAACCCACAAAATAATCATAAAATGAGATAAAACAGGACTTTGGATCTATATATGCAAAGACAAATTTAAAAGGATTGAGGCATTATTCACATAGCTTGAAGTAGAAAATGGCAGTTTCAATATAGTAAGACGCCTTAACTTTGTTTAAATGCCACAGGATGTAGATTCTCATTATGAGCTTGTAAGCTTTTTGGCAAAGTAACAAGAAGGGCAGAGGTAAAAGAAAATCAGACACCAGGGCCAGATACTAAAGTTCTCTAGAAGCTAGCTTTTTCCTAGATGGTATTAACCCCACACTAATGGCTTCATCACCACCAGAGATGTTTTTAGAAATTCAGAGTCTCTGAGCTCATTCCAGACCTATGAATTAGAATATCAGCATTTTAACAAGATTTCCAGGTGATTTGTATGCAAAGTACAGTTTCAAAGCATTACTCTATCCCTTATGCTCAAATCAAGATGTTGCTTAGATTAACTGAAGCTGTTAGTTCTAAAG
Source organism: Chinchilla lanigera (assembly GCF_000276665.1). Lineage (NCBI taxonomy): Eukaryota > Metazoa > Chordata > Mammalia > Rodentia > Chinchillidae > Chinchilla > Chinchilla lanigera. The sequence continues at coordinate 7,339,879 of NW_004955432.1, forward strand.
ATCTCACAGATGTGGTCAATAAACCTCGGGTACCTAAAGGCTGTTTCAGAATGTGGTCATTATACTAAATTGATCATTTTCTTAATTTCCTACCCACTTATGCAAGTAACTTGTGACATAAGTAGAAATACAAAGAATTCCTATAAAAGACTTGTCAGAAATTATAATCTCTGTTATCATAAGTAAATCACCACCTAAAGCACTGTTTTATTTACTGTTCTTTTTTGTGGAAAGAGAGAGTTTTTCAATATGCAAAGAGCAATGGAAAAATAAATATCTGTAATTATTATCAGGTCCTGTCTGCTGTTGCAAGACAAAATTAGAATATTTTCTTAAACTATTAAGTATTCATTCATCATTTTAAACACATTTCTTACATACCTGTGCCAGGCATTTTCAAAGACATAAAGTGAACTAATAATTGTTTGAGGACTATCTCTTACCTACCCTAACTGTATTAGTCACAGTTCTCCAGAGAAACAAATCCAACACACCCTATGTTATGGCTTGTATCTGGATGTCCCCTCAGAGCTTCACGCATTCACAAGTGGGACTTTGGGGAGGTGAACAGATCACGGGTCTGTGATGTTTATCCCTGGGTTAGTCTACTGATGGGTTTGTAGCTGGGTGTGATATCGGGAGGGGAAGCCTGATGGAAAGAGGTGGGTCACTGTGGGTATGGCCCAGAAGGGTGTGTACATGTCCCTCCTTTTCCCTTGATCCCTCTCTGCTTCCCACCACCACATCATCAGCTGTTTCTCCTCTGCCATGCTGCACTGCCTTGGATCCAGCTCACTATGGACCGAAACCTCTACAAACTGTGCTAAAGTAAACCTTTCCTCCTCAACTTGTGGGTGTCAGGTATCCTGGCCCAAAATGACAAAGTAACTAAAAAGATGATGGTGTAGCTCCAGTTGGGAAGGCCGGAGCACCAGGCAAGTCCTTACAATATCAGTACTAGTTCAAGAGCAGGGGGCTAATGTTCCAATTCAATCGATCAGGCAGAGTGAATTCTTCCTTCCTCTGCCTTTGTCTCCTACTAAAGACCTCAATCAAGGGGATGATACTTACGGACATTGGAGAGGGCAATCTGTGTTACTCAGTCTGTGTGTACAAATGCTAATGTTTTTCAGAAACACCCTCACAGACACACCCAGAAATGTTTAGTCAAATGTCTGGACACTTTGCATTCCAGTTAATTTGAAACATAACTTTAGCCATCATACCAGCTTTAGGTGAGAAAGTCATCTTAGGTCCCTAGCACTGCTAATCTTTGTAAAATGAAGAGATATGGGAGAGACCCTTTTTAAGGGGAGCTTGATGATTAAATATTGTACATTTTTGATAAACATGAAATTCAATTTTAGTGGAAATTATGGGGCCCTTTTATTTTCTGTGATATGTATTTTATAATGTTTGAATTTTACAATAAGTGTCTGTTTCAGTAAGTAGAAAGAATTTGAATCTAGTAAGAAAATAAATACATCAATGATACCCCAAAGTAACTATATTCTCTCAAAAGGAAGTCTCAAGATTTTCAAAAAATTCTTATAACTTTAATCCACTTTCATTAAAAGAGGAGTATATTATAAAAAGCACCATTAAGCAGACAGAGGAATTGCAAATCCAGCAGGTCTGGGAATTGCTACTACAAGTGATTCCTGACTTATGTCACAATTTTTTAAATTTCTTACCTTTTTAATTAATAAAAATATTTTTTAGTCTATTAAGTAAGATTTTGATACATTGTAAAGCAGCTAAATCTAGCTAGTAATACATACATTGCCTTACACATTTAGCATTTTTGTAGTATGACTATTTGAAATATATTGTCTTATCAAGTTTAAAAACTACAATACACTGCTATTAACTATAGTCACCATCTGGTACAATACAACTTTGAACTTATTCCCCAACTTTAATCAAAGTTTTGTATCTCTTAACTACACTCTTCTCAACACCCACCATATCTCCCCACTACTCACCACTGGTAATGATCATTCTATTCTTTGCTACTGAATTCAACTTTTCAGATTTGTCATATAAGAGAAACAAAACAGTATTTGTCTTCCAATGCCTGCCTTGTTTCACTTACTATGATGTCCTACAGACTCATCCATATTTTCACAAATGAGAGATTTTCTTCTTTTTCAAAGGCCAAATATTCTATTCTGCATGCATCTACCTTTTCATTACCCATCAGTGTGTTAGTGGAGACTTAGTCTGATTGCCTATCCTGCTTATGGTGAATAATGGTGTAATGAACTTGGTAGTGCAGATGTCTGTCCAACATACTAATTTCATTTCCTTTGGATATATGCAAGTAATGGGATTTCCAGAGCACAAAGTACTTTTTTTAGGAAAATTCGTTCTATTTTCCATAATAACTGTACTAATTCACATTCCCACCAACAGTGTGCAGGTATTCCATTTTGTCCACGTGGTCACCAGCACTTACCTTTCATCTTTGTGATAGTAGCCCTTTAAGAGGTGTGAAGTCATATCTCATTGCAGTTTTAATTTCTTCCCTTATGATTCGTGAGGTTGGCCATTTTTGCACATACTTATTGTCCATTTATATGTTTTCTTTTGAAAAATGTCTAATCAGGTCCTTTGTCCTTTTTTAATCAGGTTATTTCTTGCTATGAGTTGCTTGAGCTTTTATATATTTTAGAGGTAAACCTTTGTTAGATGTATGGTTTGCATCCCAGAAGAATTAAAAACATCATACCACATCAATATATGTGCACCCATGTTTATAGCAGCACAAGTTGTTATAGCAAAATCTTGGAAACAACTCAAATGTCCATCCACTGAGGAATGGATAAAAAAGATGTGGTATTTTTATACAATGGAGTATTGCTCAGCTATAAAAAAGATAAACGAGGTTTTTGTAGGTAAAAGGATGCAACTAGAGACCATACTCATAGGTGAAATAAATCAGACCCACATGTGTAAACATCATACTGTCTCCCTCTCATATTGGTATAGGAACTTGAAAGAATAAGTAAAACTCAAAACATACAATAGATGATAGGAAAGGGAAAGAAACTGCTCAAAGGAAGGAATGACTGGGATGAGGGAAAGAAGAAAAAGAAAGAAAGAAGGCAAAATATAAATACATATATGAATAGTTGTGATAACTATATTACTGATGTCTGATGGCATATTGAAAGGAACAGTTAATTTAACAGTTAACAGTTAAAACTTTTTATGTTCTTACCAATTTTGCATCCTTATATCTGGTAATCTGAGCAACTGATTTGAAGGTAACAATATGCAATGGAACTACCATGGTGAATTCCTATCATCCTGTCTAGTGAAACTCTGTATTATCTCTAATATTTTATCTAATAGTTATTTTCTTATTCTCTTTAATGGTTTGAATAATCTTTCATTCTTACATCCGGTAATCTGAGCAAAGTAGTTGAAGATAACATGTAATGTAGCAACCACTGTTAATTTGTATTATTTTGTCTTGAAGCCCTGTTTCACTTTAACTGTTCTGGCTTTGTTTTGTTTATGTTTGTGATGCTGGTATGCTGCTATTGTTCTTTTTTTTTCTCATTTTCTACTTTCTTTAAAATAAATTTTAAAAAAAATTAGCATTGGAAGGGAGACGGAGGGAAGGGAAAGAGATAAGAAATCAGCTATAATGTGTACATGGAGCCACCCCCAAGGTGACTGTAAACTGCACGAATTGCAAAAAAATACTAATAAAATACAACAAAATTTTTTAAAATGTATGGTTTGCCGACATTTTTCCCATTCTCTTGATGGTGTCTTCACGTCATTATTTCCTTTGCATTGTAGAAGCTTTTTTGTTTGATACAAACCTTGTCTATTTTCCCTTTTGTTGCTTCTGTTTTTGAGATCACAGCCAACAATTCATTGCCACATCAAAATTATGGAGATGTTCCCTTCGTCTTCTGCTAGTAGTTTTTGAGTGTCGGGTCTTGTCATTAGGTCTTTAGTTCATTTAGTTCATTTATTATGTTTTTATGGACACTGTGAGATAAGTTACAAGATAATTTTATTCTTATGCATGTGGATATCTAGCTGTCCCCTCATTATGTTATTGCTTATAAAAATCTCTCAACCTCATTTCTAATCCTATTGTTATAGCTGGTTTGATGATCGCCTATGATAATAAATCCCACAGACTGAATAAATACAGTCTCCAAAATATTCCTATCTACTTTTACTCAGTAAGGCTGATATGAGCAGGGAGAAGATAATAGGAGTTCATGTTTCCTCACAGAGAAAATTGTACTAATTACTCCCTCACAGCTGTGGAAGATAAATGCTGAACCCCATATAAAGTATCATTCTTCTCTGTATTTTTGCTAATTGAGACAATTTTTATTCTAGAAAGATAGCTATCATTTCCTTTCATATGTTATTTCCTTTCAAAAAACATACTATAATATATCAAATGCACTTTTAACTAGGATTTAAATTTAAATTGAGCCTTAATTTAGCATACGCAAGACTTTCAACTTATCTATCTGCTTCAGCTTTTACCTTGGCAAGACAAGCAACAGCTGTATTGCTCATAAAATTTGTTTTGTTCTTTATTATGAGATAATTTTGTTTATTAAGATTTGCCCAAAATATAATTTTAAATTGTTTTCTTAAATCTAAATAGGGAGTAAAAATTTGCTCTTGAATTTTGCACAAAATGAAATCATTGGCCAGTTAGGGTAGGGGTGAGGGCAAATACAAGAATAGCTTATACCCAAAAACTTTTTACTGATGAATAAAATACAAGTCAGCCCGTATTAATTTAATTGCCTGTGTATATTGATCAAACTCATTAAAAGTACTAGATTTTTGTTCTAATTGGCCTACGTAGACACAATTAATAGCAGCTTTATTATAAACTATGTTCTTTCTACTCTACCCCTTGATTTCCAAGGGGAATTACCAATGGGAAAAATGAAAATACCTTATATTTCTGCTTAATTTGTCTTACTTGAGACATTTTTCAATACCATCTCATTAATCCTAACTTTTACTTCAGGTGAAAAATGGAAAAATATCACTATGTGCACTCATGGACAAGTACTCAAGCACAGAAAAGTTAATTAGCTTGAGGAAGTCGTAGGAGTCAGTCTGAACAACATCCTAACCTCTTGTCCCTAATGCCTCACATTCCCTGTCTTCTGCTTGGCCTCCTTACCTTGAGAAGTGTACCTTCTCTGCATTCTGGGACCTAAGCAATTTTACATTCAACTTCGGTTTTCACCTTGTTATCATGCTTTTTCTTTTAAGTAGTGTACTGATAGATTTGAGTTGGAAGTGATTTTTTTTTTAATTTTTAACTGTGAGTTTTTCCACCACCCCCCAAAAACAAAAATTTTCATTAATGATCTCTCTCCATCAATTGGTCAAAAAAGGCATTCTGTTTTCTTCTATATTCAATTTATGACCATGAAAACCAGTATGGAATCTGTCTCATGATTCTTTCATTGTGTTACTATATAGCTGTTTCTTAAATAGCCCCTACTTGCCTAGAATTAAAGCAAGCATTAAATTCCCATGATGAAGGAATAAAGCGTTTTAGGCTTTTAACTCTGTTAAATGATAGAGTCTAGGAGGTTATCTGGGGAATACTGGGGAAGAACTTGAGTAAATGGTAAGTAAAAAGGACAGAGTCTAAAAGGTTTCTAATGAATCAAGTAAGTTTCTATTGCTTATTAACTACAGACAAAAAATTAACAAAATTATTTCCCTTTCCCCTTTCAGCTTGAGATAGTAACTGTTAGTTAAATTACTATTACTATTTTCCTGATAACCTAAGAAGGGCATAAATTAATTGCATTGCTCCATAATACTGCTTAGAGTAAAAATGATCCCTGGACCATGAAGAACTGTAAGCCAACTATGAAGAACTTGTGTAGGCCCCATACTTCCTATTTCCCTATATGTGCTGCCTCTTACAACTGATATGTCCTTGCAAGGACCTTGGAAACACTGGCTTTGGTATGGTTGAAAAGCAATTTTTACTGTGGGTTTCAGAATTCCAGACCAGACAGCTTGCCTTGCTCTCCAAGTTACTGGGCTGTTACAACAACTCCTGCCGAAAAAGGATACTTGGTACTGCCTATGGCATCTGTCTTCCTACTCTTTTTGAGTAGGCTGATGCTAATGTATCCTTTGATAGTTTGACTCTAAAACTCTAAGAAGACCATCTGATGTGCACAATGACTGATGCAGACTGACCAAAGGTTTTTGTGTGAGATGATGATGTAAAACTCTTCAGGATGAGTTGAGTATTGGAGGAGACAGTGCTGGAAGGATCCAGAAGATTCAAGAGGGGGGTTAGAATGTATGGTTGACTAAAGAGAAGAATTACTATAAGCATACAGTTGAGCTTGTCCTTGTAGTAGTGAGGGCCTAGATTAGGGTGGTGATAATAGAAAAATAGTACAACAAATGGGGACCAATTAAGGGGTATCTTGAGGAAAAAATACTACCAACATAAAATCATATAAACAGAAAATATAAAAAAGGAACTCTGATATATCTAAGCAAAGAAATGAGCATAATATAGAGGTCTCTGAAAAGGAAAAACCTAGTAAAAGGAAAAGTTCCTTATGAGCAATCAGTTGGCTGGCTTCTGTCCTTGCTTCAGAGAATGGCAGAGGCATCAACTACAGCTATAATATGGACCACTGCATGGACAGGACCACTTGGCTGCAGATATAACCATCTTTGCACATGGCAGCAAAAACATGAGGGTATATGAAGTATTCCATACACTGGGCACATAGAGAGAAGGTTTAAACATTTAACATTGGAAGATTGTCTATTAGTGGGTGCAAAGAGGAATGATTAGCAAAAAAGAAAAACAGAACTACAAAAAAGCAGTAACAGACATGGAAAATAAAGGACAGAAAGTTTGAAGCACTAGCTGTAAAAGTCACAGAGGTAAAAGAGGATAGCTAGGTAGCAACTGATAGGGACTTTTAAAAAGAAAAGCCTATGCTATCGAAGAGAAGCCATGTATTGAGATGTTCAGAGGCCGTGGGAGGAGAAAAATTGGAGTCACACAGGTAGAGCACTCACACCCTCAGTTATTTGGCAGGAAATGGAGAAAGAAATAAAATGACAGCTATCAGAGGCAGCAAGATAGGGTAAAGTTCATTTTAACATATCATAAAATCATAAAAGTGAATCATGGAAATGAATAAATTGTTAGAAAGGAGTTGGATTATTATCCATCAATTGGATAATTAGGAAACAACATTTATTAAGGAACACTAAGACTCAGACAGCATATTAGAAATATAGAATATGATACGATTACCTCCCCCAGGTAGCTCATGGTTGGGTGGGAAGACTGTCTGTATATACATGAGTTAGATACCATAGGTTACAGATGAAAGATGCAACCTAGACAGAGGTTGAGATAAGGCTTAGCATAGCAGGTGATAGCAAAGGTGAACTGATAAAGAGGGGTTGGTTTTGAATAGACTAAGTAGTGAAACTACGCTACCAAGAAAAGGAAAATTCTTTTGTAGTGCATACAAAAGAATGAGGACAAGGGAAAATCGAGCAGTATTTTTAAAAACAACAATGGTTTGTGTGGTGGTGCATAAGATAGAAACCAGAGAGCCAAAACCAATGAGGCTCTGGATTAACAGTTAAAGACAAGACAAAAGGCCTGATAAGTTTAACTGTAAAGCTCGATTTTATTCTAAAAGCATTGGGGATTCACTGGAGGATTTAGAGCAGAGTAATAATATGGCTTTTAAAAACATTTAACAAATACTGTTAGCTTCCTATTGCTGCTATAGGAAATTGCCTCAAACTTAGTGGCTTAAAACAATAAAAACAATCTATTATCTCACCATTCTGGGGATCAGAAATCTGAAATGCATCTTATTTGGGTAAATCAGAGTGACAGCACAGCTGTGTCCCTTTCTGGATTCTTGGGGGAATGCCTGCTTTTCTCACATTTTCCAGTTTCATAGGATACTACACATTCCTATACTCATGCTCCCCTTCCATTTTTCAAAGCTGTAGCTGGATAGTTGAGTCTTTCTCACATAGCATCACCTGACCCTGACTCCTTGGCCTCACTTTTCCTATTTAAGAGCCCTTGTGGGGGTGGGAAGCACCGGTCTTCAGACCGGCAGCTCACTCCCTGCCTTGTAGGCCCCCGGAGGTAGGGCCTCTGGCTCACGGGGAGTCACGGGCAGGGAGCGCCTGTCTTCCGGATGGCTCACTTCCTGCCTCGTAGGCCCCCAGAGGGAGGGCCTCTGGCACACGGGGAGCCACGGGTGGGGAGCACCGGTCTTCCGACTGGCAGCTCACTCCCTGCCTCGTAGGCCCCCAGAGGGAGGGGCCCCGGCACACAGGGAGCCATGTGGCCAAGAGCGCTGTGGCATGCCGGCCTTCAAGCCAGCCGCCACTGCTCAGTTGAGAACTATCATGACACAGAGAAACAATAACACAATTGGCCCACCATGTACCAGCTGCAGATGCCCACCTAAGGACGTGTGTGAATCATTCAAACATGGAAAAACCCCTGGGAATACAAGCTATACAACAGGCCACTCTTGCTCCTGCCATTGAGAACCAGAAAGGTCCAGAGCCAGCAGAGGAGCAGCTGCTGAACAAGGACTCAGAGAACAAGAGAATGCAGACTAAGCCCGAGGAGTCAGAGGTCCAGTGGACTGGGGTCACGAGAGCCACTCAGAAGCTGTAAACCAGGAGGACCTTGCACAATACATGCAGAGACTCCCTGGAAGCCATTCTTCCCCTGACAGTACAGGCTGTGGTGGAGCCCCGGAGAAGTCTGCAACAGGATTCCTGCTGCCTGTACTGACAGTTGGGGAGAGGACACTAACCGGTTGTGGGGTTCCAATGTGATGGGAGGCTGGAGAGAAAACGCTACAAAAAATGGCATTCAACCCAGACGGCTCACTTGATTTTTGACGACCCTTAGGCTGTAACTACTTGTTAGATCCTTCTTGCATATCTCTGTCTTCCTGAGAAACCACTTCTAAGATACCAACATGTATTACAGCAGTCATTGATATTTTCCTACTAATCTATCCATAACTCTGTAATGTTTGTATTGTTCTTATCCTATTTTGTAAGTGGATGCATGTTTATTGCTTTGTGTTTCCTACAACAACCATTGAGAATAGTTAATGATTATTCAATAGGTCACTCATGTATAGTTCTATTTATTTTCTTTCGAAGATACCTGAGTACAACAACTATTGATAATCTCCTACCTCTTTTGTCTGTAACTCACTATTATTTGTCTAGTTGTTTTCCTGAGAAACTAGCTTGTAGATAACAATATGTAAAACAATAACCATTGATAATTTCCTACCACTTTGTCTGTAATTTGGTAAGCTCCCCCCATTATTGTTATCCTTCTCTTACTCTTTAAAATAAAAAAAGGGGGTCCCTTGTGATCACACTGGGTGTGTCCCACACACTCCAGGTTGTTTTCCCACCCAAAAATCTTGAACTTAATTACATCTAAATATCTCTTTTTCTGCATAAAGCAACAATATATTCACAAGTTCAGGCACCACAATGTGGTCATTCGTGTTAGCCTTCTCACAAGCTACATTGTTTGGCATTGTGTTACTCTCTTAAATATCTGCTTAACAAAAAGGGACTGCATTCTCTGATCTGTTTCTGTGCTCAACCTGTTGCAATATCATAGATCACATAACCTCTAAAACATATGAAATAACAAGAATAAAAGGGTAATGTTCAAGTATTATAATAAAAATAATTTTTATGTCATTAACTGGCCAGAGATGCAAAGATATCCTTTGAAAAGAGTGTACTAACACTTTAAAGGCTATGAGATTCTGGATATTACATAATTTATCTATGTAATTCACAAAATTATTGAAGTAAGATGAAAGATTTATTACTATCTCCTTCAAGAATAAGTTCTTTTTATTTTAAATATAAAGTTAATATTTTAGATATGCAATTATCATCATTAGCTGCTTACACTGAAAAAATATATATTCTTATAAATTCTATCACAGAACTGCTTTCAGCTTTTTGAGACAGAGTCTCACTATGCAGTTCAGGCTGGACTTGAGCTCGCTTTGCAGTCCATGCTGGTCTCAAACTCACGATTCTTCTGCCTCAGCCTCCTGAGTGTTGGGATTACAGGCGTGCACCAGCACACCTAGCTAGAAATATTTTATTTATAGCACATCAGTAAGAAGTTCCTTCCTAAATTATATATTGTATCAGTCAGGGTTTACTAGAAAAACAGATATAACACAAGATATACACATGTACAAGAAATTACAAGTTTAGCTTACAGTGGTCAGCCACAGAGTTGGATGAGGAAGCGTGCAGAGGGTGTCTGTATGCTGGAGACTGAAGAGCCCAGTCCCAGGCCTGGAGCTCACTGCAGTCTCCATGCAAGTCCATATGAGGAGGCTGATTGGTCTGCGATGGAATGCTGAAGAATCTAAGATGAAGGCCAGAGTCTACATCAAAACGCTGAACAGTCCCAGGTGGAAGCCAAACAGTCTGCACCAGAAGCCAGGAGATGACCAAGCTGAAGGCAGAGACTGGAATGCCTTTGAAGAAGCACCAGCCAGTCCTTTCTCAATTTTCTTTTTTTATGCAGCCTACCCACCCTGGGGTGGGGTGGTCCTCTACACCCACACCCTCTGCATGCCTTCTTTTTGCACAAGCTCAGGGCGAATACAAAGTAAGCAACCTGGTTCCCTGCTGAGTCACATAGTTAACCTTCTAAACTTCTCAAATTGACACAATGGGCCACATCCCAGAAGGGCAAGGGCATGTCCTTCTCACCTGAAGATGCAGAACTACTGAGTCACTTAGCCAAACCTCTAGATTCCTCAAGTTGACACAGTGCATCAACCACAACATGATAGATGATGATGATGATAGATATGATAAATAGATAATAAAGATAGATAATAGACAGATACATAGATGATAGATGATAGATAGATGATAGATGAGAGAGAGAGAGATCAATTCATTTCAAAGCAATTTGTAGAGAAAGGCTTTAGAAAACTATACAAGTCAAAAACTAAGATTTAAGACTATTGTATTTTTTTATACACTGAAATCACATTTATCCTTAAGAGCTTTTTGAGTTATTGAGCCCTGAAAATGTGGGCCAAAAGGCTGGATAATAGAAAGAATGTATAAAAAGGCAGATCTCCATGGAATATCCATTTGTCATGAATGGGAAAACAAAAGCCATTCACAGTCATTGCTAGTGTAACATAAGGGGCCAGCAAAAACCAAACAGCAATTTGTAATCTTTCATAGTCCCAAAGCACTATCTTCCCTGGTGTATGAAGTGATATAAGCCTAAAATTTCTGGGAAAAGATATATTAGCCAAAACACCACACTTAGAAAATAATAAAATCACTTATTTGCAAAAATATCTACAGACCCCTCTAATTAAAATGAGCACCTGGCTTTCATTCCTTGGTACAGTCTGTCCCCATTTCTGTCTGTTGAAAATACTGAAAAGAAGATGAAAACCAACAAAATATAAGGTTAATAGTCAACCTATTACTAGAAACCAGAGAAGTTTCCATAACTATACCTTACCTAAATTTACTGAGAAACACAATTTAACACTCAACACTCATGAGTATTTCACTAATTTAATAGAAATAATAACATCTGTCTTAGTTACTTTTATCATTGTTGAGACAAAATACTCAACACCCACAAGGTAAGGGAGGAAAGGTTTATTTAGCTCACACTTGGTAGATGTTTCAGTTCATAATTGGTTGGCTCTGAGGCAGGGTGACACATGACAGAGGGGCAGCAGCTCATGGTGGCAGAAAATAGCAAAACCAGCAAGAGCAAAAGGAGTGACTCTCTTTCTGTCCCTTATATTGTATCCAGTCTACAAGGATTAAGGAGGTGCCAATCCCATCATTGGGCTGATCCAGCAATCACCCATCCTTAATCCCAGCACCCTTAATCCCAACAATGCTCTATGAATCAATCACATACTAGCTTCAGCCATCTCTGAGAAAAACTCAGTGACTGAATCTAGTGTGTAATTGATTCATCGTTCAATGTTTGGATAAAAAATACTTTATGAGAAAGAAAGAAAAAGAAAGAAAGAAAGAAAGAAAGAAAGAAAGAAAGAAAGAAAGAAAGAAAGAAAGAAAGAAAAAGGAAAAAATCCTATGACTGCATGAGGCTTTGTGGGGACATGTAGACACAAACCATAACACCTTCCCATCTACAAAGACATGGGAAAGATACACTGTCAGTCACTCAAGAATTCTCAGACTGTGCAATGTAGCCTGTATTGAGTGGACATTATGTTTTAAAGCAGCCAGCAGTGTGCTCCATATCTCTCCTTTTAGTTTATATTTATATAGACAGACACCAGATCTCAATTATAATAAATAAAGAGCTCAAAACTCAGAAAAGGAAGAAATATGTTGCTATTTGCCTAAAGTACAGTATTGGTCCCACTACTAAAATATTTCAAAAAGAAGGAAAAAAACCAAGTAGCTGTGTAGGTTTTGCATTACTCTGTAGTGTTAAATTGTTTAAACAGAACTAAAAAAATTTTCATTTAGTCTATGATGTAGTTACTTTCCTCACTGCTGAGACAAAATACCCAATGCCCACAGTTAAATAAGGAAAGGTTTATTTGGCTCACTGGGTATAGAGGTTTCAGTTCATTTTATTGGCTCACTCCAAGACTGGGTGGCATGGTAGACAAGTATCACAGAGAAGAAACAGTTCATGGTGGACAGGGGTACCAAAGCAGGCCAGAGAGAAGACAAGCCCTATATTGTATCCAGTCTACCAGGAATAGGGCAGTGCCAAACCAGTCAGTGAACTGCTTTAGTAACTGCCCACCCTTAAACCTAGCACACTTGATCCTACCATTGCACCATGAATCAATCACACACTATAGATCCAGCCACCTCTTGAAAGCTCCTCCTATAACTGCATGGGGCATTGAGGGGACATCTAGACACAAACCATAACAGTCCAGGAGATTATGGGACTGCAAGATGCTAGTACTTAGATGACAACTCCATAGTGACTGGCTTTTGTAAGGAATTAATATGGAATTCATTCAGTGCTATGGTTCGGATCAGTATCCCCCAATGGCACATGTGATAAAAGCTGGGTCAAATACCTGTAGTGCTGTGGTTCCAATGATCCGTGCACTGAAATTATGAAATGGTGAGACAAAATAAACCTTTCTTATTCTAAGCTGTTTACCTGAGGAATTATACTACAGTGTTGTAAGTCTGACTAACACATCTAACATCAAGTTGGCCAAAAGTAATCTAAATAATTTGTCTCTTTATAAAAGTCATCTGGCACATTGAGGCCCAGGGAGTATCAGGAGCCTTGGTGAGTCATCATCCATCACCCACACCATCATATGGGCCAGGCTGAGCCCCAGGGAGCTCAGGAGTCTCAGTGAGGCAAACCCCACTACCCACATCATTGCAGGACTGAGGCTGAGTCCCTGGGAAAATTGGGATCATTGGTGACCTGCACAGAAGGGAAGAGAATGCACTCTGTCCTGCCCCCACCATTGCAGGCACAATGCTAAGTCTCTGGGAAAAGGGGGATTCAGTGAGCTGTCTTGGAGGGTAGACACTCAGCACCCCATGGCTGCACAACCACAGGAGTAATTCTGAGTCCCAGGGAACCTGAGGATTTTGGAAAATGACAAAAGCAAGAAGCAAAAGCAATCTCAGACTGCCACCCCACACAGAATAAGTCCAGGAGACATCATCCTAGAAAAGCTTGGAAGTCACACACCTGAAATTGGAGAAATCATAATTGAAGTAAAGAAACAACTCCATCAGGCTATAGAAGAAATCTAATCAGAAATAACCTCTTGGGTTAAAAAAAGAAATGACAACAATAATGAAAGAATTGCTCAGCACACCCAAAGAAAATACAGATGAAAAAATAGAGGAGCATAAAAACATGATGGAAATCTTGAATGAACAATATAGGAAAGAATTAGAATGCATGAAGCAGATTCAAAAAGATATCCAGAAAATTAAAAATTCCACCAAAAGCTGGCAAAACCACTTCAATGAAACTGAAGATATACTTTCAAACCTTGAAGACAGCATTGCAGCAAATGATCATGAAAGGATCTCTTAAAAATAACAAGGAACCAGGAAATAAAAATTCAACAGCTGCAAGATGATGCAAACAAAAACAATACAAGATTGATAGGTGTCAAGGAAACATCAGCACTCAACACAAATCACATAAAAAGACTATTTGCAAAAGTAATAGCAGACTAGGAGGTATGATAGACATTGTGAAATGAAAGGAAAATGCTCAAAAGAAAAGGGCAACTGGAGTGTGGGAAAAGTGAACGGAAAGAAGGAGAAATTATGTAAGTATGTATATATAGGCCAGCTAACATAGTTGTACTAATGTCTTCTATTGCTCTACCGAAAGGAACAGTTAATGATTACTTATTTGATCAATCTTGTATATCTCTATTTGTTTTCCTGAGAAAACACTTCAAAGTTATCAATAAGTAATACAATAACCATTGTTAATTTCCTACAACTTTGTCTGTAACTCTGTTTTGTTTGTATTATTCTTATGCTATTTTGTAAATGGATGTCTGTCTGTTAATATGTTTTCCTTCTTTATTTTTTAAAACAAAGTAATAGTAGAAAATTTCCCATGCAT
>NW_004955432.1:7355609-7388934 GCF_000276665.1 Chinchilla lanigera
GCTACTGTGATAAAATCAGCATGGTACTGGCAAATAAACAGACCTGAGGATCAATGGAAAAGATTAGAAGATACAGACATGACTATAAACACACTCAGCCATTTCATCTTTGACAAAGGGGCCAAATATGTTCACTGGAAGAAAGCCAGCTAGTAAAACTGGCTTCCCACATGCCAAAGACTAAAACTATACCCATGTCTATCAACATGCACTAAAATAAATTCAAAATGGATCAAAGATCTAAATATTAAAATGAAAACACGAATTCTATTGGAAGAGTAAGTAGGTAGAAACCTTAAAGATAGGGGGTAGGCAAAAAATTCATGAACAAAAACTTTATGAACCAAGCTTCACTGGAAATACTTCAAAGAATCAACAACTGAGATCTTATTTTATTCAGAAGTTTCTGGACAGAAAAAGAAATCACCAATAGGGGAAAGAGAAAATTCACAAATTGGAAAAAACCTTTAGCCAACTTTCCCTGAGACAAAAGACTTCTGTCTAGAACACACAAAGAATTAAAAAATCATACCCTCAAAATTCAAAGACCCAACTCAAAACTGGGCATCAGAGATGAATACATACTTCTCAGATGAAGCAATACAAATGGAAAATAAATGTATTCAAAAATGTACAACATCACTGGTCATTTGAGATATGCAAATTAAAACAACACAGAGATTCCATCTCTTCCCAAAAAGAATGGCTACCATCAAGAAATCAACCAATAACAAATGCTGGAGAGGCTATGGGGAAAAAGAACACTTCTCTACTGCTGGTGAGAGTATAGCCTGGTGAAACCACTGTAGAAATTAGTTTGGAGATTCCTCACAAAACTAGATTAGAGGTCCCACTTAACCCAGCTATTCACCTTCTAGGTATTTTTCCAGAAAAACTGAAAACATCATACCACAGTGATATATGTGTACCCATGTTTATAGCAGTGCAATTTATAATAGCTAAATCTTGGAAACAACACAAATACCCTTCAACTGAAGAACAGATAAAAATGATGTGGCATTTTTATACAACGGAGTACTACACAGCTATAAAAGATACAATGGCATATTACTCAGCTATAAAAAAGGATGGACTCCAGGCTTTTATAGGTAAGTGGATGCATACTCATAACTGAAATAAATCAGACCTGCATGTGTAAATATAGTATTGTCTCCCTAGTGTAAGAACCTGAAAGAGTAAATAAAACCCAAAAGGTATAATAGATATTCTGAAAGGGAAAGAAATTGCTCAAAGGGAAGGCACAACTGGGATGAGGGAAGGAGAAAAGAAAGAAATAAGGGAGGGAAAAAATATGTATGGATATACAAGATAGCAGGACAATTGTACTACTGATGTCTATTGGTTTTTTGAAAGGAACATTGAATGCTTAAAAATTTTTTGGCCAATTTTGCATGCTTATATCTGGTAATTTGAAGACAAAAATATGCAGTATAACAACAATTGTTGAATTCCTACCATCCTGTTTAGTGCAGCTCTGTATTGTTTCTAATGTTTTTAAATTATTTTTTATTCTCTCTAGTTGTTTGAGCAATCTTGCATTCTTATGTCTGGTAATCTGAGCAACTTCACTGAAGATAACAATGTGTAATATAACAACCACTATTAATTTATTGTCATCTTGTTTTGAAATCCTATATCATTCTTCTTTTGTTCTTTGTGTTGCTTTGTTTTAGTCTTTGTTGGTATCATTTTGCTATTGTTGTTTTCTCTTTAAAATAAAAAACACGTCATCTGCAGAAAAACTCTCCTCATTCCAGAGATCTTGGAGAAAGAGATCCATGGTCTTTCAGTCTCCACAGCCAGGAATTTTATTCCAAGATTCTCCATTTTAAGCCTTAGCTTCTTCCTTTATTAAGCATAAATTAGAAATGCTAATGACTGTAAATATCCAGCACAACTTCTAAGCGCTCGGCAAATGACAGCTAAGAAAAATAAGAAAAAAATAAAAGGAAAACACTAAGGCAAGTTTAGGCAAAAATACTGAAGAACAAGAAAGTACAACATATTAAAAGGGAAAGAGTATAATTTTAAAATGATTAACTATAGCAATTGGAAGAAAGGTTTAAAGATACTTCTAGTTGTTTAAAAAGTTAAAAAGTCACAACTTCTATGAAAAAGAAAAAAATCCAAGGAAAAAGCAAAAAGAGACTAAAACCCAAGGGGTAAAGTGGTATAAAGGAGAATTAAAACTTACATGTCAGTTTTAAGGATTATTAAGAAAAATAAAATAGAAATGAAATATTATTTAAGTATAATATGAAATTATACTATTTATGTTAAGAACACTAGAATAAGTAAAGAGAAATATCAACTCAAAATGATCATACAGAATGCAGAGGGAGATAAGTAAGAAATGAATGAAAATAAGAAAAGCAAATGGAAATTTTAAATTATTTTATTTTTTAAAGAATAAGAATAATTAGGATAAAAGCAACTTATCTAGGATAAGTTTTAAACTTTTGTTTAAAGCTTTCCTAAGTGGGTCCAGTCCATAACACACTACCAGGTACCCTTCCTGCGGCTTCCCTCTCTGTGACGATGAGATCAGATCGAGCGAAGACATCAAGAAAGAAAAGATAAGGAGGTAAAAGAGTGCTGACACATGGACTAAGACCCTACTGAAGAAATAAATTGCAGCAAATATATGTAATACCAAAAGTGAGGACCCAAGAACTGAAAATGGAGAAAAAAGTAGATAAACTATAATGGGCAGCACACACTAAAATCAGGGAAAAGAAAGCTGCAGGAAGCCCCAGATTTGGGACTTTTGACTCAAGCTAGGTGCCATTGGCATACACATCAGCATCAGCAGGAAAGTCTGCTTGAAGAAAATAAAGTCTATCTTACTGAAGGATAAAGGTTTAGAAAATCATTTTATGGCTAGATTTCACAGGTTGAGGTGAAGTTATCTTTGATGCAGAACACATCCTAAACCAAAACATATTAATATCTATACTTTATAAATACAAAATATGGTTTTTAACTTCTCTCAGAATATAATTAAGCAGTATTTTAGGAGGATATTTCTACCCCCCCAAAAAAAGTCCACTGACATTGTGTTTTCTTTTTTATCCTAAGATAAAATGAACAGCAACTTAAGAAATTACCTGTGCAGTGACAATTTTTATAATTTTAGTTATTTTAGCCAGATAGGGAATAATTATCCTTTAATTTATTTTATAGTCACAAATGTTACAATTATAGGTCCAGTGAGAATCTATGCTTCAAAATTCAGAGACTGCTGGTGCAAAAATAAATAATGGCAAGGAAATAATAATATCCCTGTCTCCAAAGATATTTCTTCCAGAATTACATTTATCATAGTGTTCTAGTGTTACATAGACTTTTAAGGTTTATTTTCTTACTCTTCAAGCAAATCAAAGGAAATATTTATAGACTATTAAAATCTCTAAAATGTTCTATCAGAAGTAAGTTTATGGAATCTAATTGTTTTAAAAGCATTATAGTAAGCTCATATGTCTTATCAGCAACATTTAAAGAAGTAAACCACTTTAAAATATGACAGGCAATAAAAAAATTCTTAAGACTTCATTTCCATTTACAGTTCCCCATTTCTTTCCTATCACAAAAAAGTTTAAGTCATTTGGTTAACTATCTATCCAGAGCATAAGGTGGCATAATTATCTTTTAGATACACTTTTCAAGAAAATGAACTTTTTTATGGTCTCCTAAACATAAAAAGAAAACATCCACATCAGAATATTTTACCTGATTTGTATAATGAAAAATTATACATACCAAAAAGCTAATTTGATAAATCACATCCAATTATGAAGTTCTATAGAGGAAAATCACTCATGCTACCTCATGTTATGAAGAACTACATTTTATTATTTTTCTAAAAACTACATTTTAAACTGTTAAATATTTTACAAAAAAGTACAGTTATTCATTTTTCTATCTCTATGTATACACTGAGTATATCTCTTTGGCAGCTAAAACTGTCACATCAGAGGATACAGCTATATGGAGAATTAACATAAAAATGTCAGTTGCTTTGTCGTCCACCAGTGGTCCACAGTATCCAACAAATGTACACTCAGAGATTTTTAAGCAAATCTAAGAATCTACTCACAATATTCTCCACTATTGTTCCTAGTGCCATATTAAAGAACTGTTCAAAGGAGAAATTTAAAAATTTCTAATATCCTTAATGATACACAGCACTGTTCAAAATACTCGGGAGCAAAACAGAATTATGAGATTATTTTTGAAAATAAAAATCCCAAACCTCCCTCTATACCTCCAAAAAAAAAATGTCCAGTCTTACTTCAATGTATTTTTATCTTTGTAAGCTTTTAAACTTCTTCTGTTGTGTGGCCAGCTCTGGGACCCACTGGTATACAAGATCATTCCAGCTCTCCGAAATGTCATCAAGATGCCAACTGACATTTACTTAGTTTTTTTCTGTCATTTCATGGCTACTCACATACTTGAATTTGTGTAAAAACATTCCCATCTTCTTAGTGGTGGAAATGTTAAAATCAAAATATTTAGTTTCACTGTAATTCAAAACATTATCTTTGAGGATGTATAATTTCACAATCAAAAACCCAGAATAATGAAGTTGAATTCTAAATTGAATATTTATAGGTCCTTATTGTCTGTTTTGAAATAAAATATGGCTTTAAAGTAATGTATGCCATGTTGTCAGAATTTTCCTTTACTCTTAGAAATACCAAAAAAGTAACAAAACAAAAATAGAAATAAAATTTCTCTAGCTCTCTCTCAAATATCATTAATAAGAACACATAAACGTGACTAAAATTTCCCTAAAGCAAAAAAAAAAAAATTCAATGCAAAGAAATATATAAGAATCAATACTTCAAGTAACAGGACTTTCTCTAGGGGGAAAAAAAACTCAGAGAAATCGATATTGATGCAAAGCTTTGTAAAGCGATAAAAAGTTCAAATACAGTAAAGGAACATTTTGGGAATATGGAATGGGGTGGAGAGCAAGTAATTTAATAAATTCAGAGACAAGAAAATCAGTCTGGGCTCAAACATCTCTACAATAAGCAGCAGAGCAATTAGAAAAATCATAACCCAACAATGTAGCCAAGTCTTGGTGTATGGAAACAATATTCAACCAATTTTTAACATGGAGAGAAATCCAGTTCCCAATCCCTCTTGGGTGGAAAGAGCTTTTCAAAGCATTCTTTCTCTCTCTCTCTGGTTCTCTCTCTCTGGTTCTCTCTCTCTGGTTCTCTCTCTCTCTCTCTCTCTCTCTCTCTCTCTCTCTCTCCCTCTCTCCTCCTTTTCTCTGCTTTTCTATAGAAAAAGTTAAGACAGAATTTCATAACAAAATAATATGAGAATAACAATAGTTAATACATTGCATATTGTCATCTTCAAAGTAGTTACTGAGACTGCAAGATATGGGCATAAAAAATCTCCAACTAATATTAGCACAAGCCTTCCTTTTCAATGAAGTAAGAGACAGTAATAGTAATGATACAGAGCTTCAGTAAAGAAGATGCTACAAATTCAACAATGGTTGTTATATTGCATATTGTTGTCTTCAAAATAATTGTTCAGATTACCAGATATGAGCAATAAGCATGCAAAATTGGTCAAAATAATGTAAGCATTAAGTGTTCCTTTCAACAAACCAATAAAAGGGCTGGGGGTTTAGCTCAGTGGCACAGCGCCTGCCTGGCAAGCACAAGGCCATGAGTTTGATTCCCAGTACCTGGGAGGAGGGACAACATTAGTAGTACAATTTGTCTGTTATTTTTACTTTGTTATTATTTTTTCCTTTAAAATAAAAATGAATGACCAAAAAGGAGACACTAACAGCATATCTAACTTGCATTTTTCTCCCTTTTCCCATTCTTCCTTTCCCCTTTCTCTCATCCTACTTCCTTTTTCCTTTTAAGCAATTTCTTCCCATTTCACAATATCTGTTCTACGTTTTAGACTTTGTTTGGTTTTTCAATTTCTCATACCAGGGAGATAATATGACATTTATACATGGGAGTCTGATTTAATTCACTTATGTGTATGGTCTGTAATTGCACCTACTTACCTATAAAAGTCTCAAGATTATATTTCTTTATGGCTGAGTAGTACTCCATTGTATAAAATACCACACCTTCTTTATCCATTCCTCAGTTGATAGGCATGTGGGTTGTTTCCAAGATTTAGCTATTACAAATTTTGCTACCTTAAACATTAGAGAACATACATCACTGTGATACGTTGTTTTTAATTCTTCTGGGGAGATACCCAGAGGGGAATAGCTGGGTTGAAGCGAACCTCTGATCCTAGCTTTTTTAGGGCTCTCCATACTGATTTCCACAAAGGTTGCACCAATCTGCACTCTGACCAACAATGGAGATGGGTTTCTTTTTCCCACAGCTCCTCCAGCATTTGTTATTGGTTGATTTCTTGATGGTAGCCATTCTTTCTGGAGTGAGATGGAATCTCAGTGTGGCTTTAATTTGCATCTCATGAGTGACCAATGATGTTGAAAATTTTTCATATATTTATTTGCCATTTATATTTCTTCATCTGAGATGTATTCATCCAGATACCCATTTTTGGAGTGGGTCTTTGAATTTAGGGTGTGTGTTCTTTTAATTCTTTACAGGTTTTAGATAGAACCTTTGAGGGAAAATTGACTAAAATGTTTTCCCACTCTGTAAGTTGTCTATAGAGAAATCACTGTTGGTGATTTCTTCTGATGTCCAAAAACTTTTTAATAAGATGAGAGCCCAGGTATTGATTCTTTGAAGTATTTCCCATATAGTTTGCTTTTTGTGCATGAAATGTACCTACGACTATGTCTTTAAGACCTCTACCTTTCTCTTCCAGTAGATTTAGTATTTCTGTATTAATATTTAGATCTTTAATCCATTTTGACTTTAGTTTAATGCATGGTAATAGACATGCATCTAATTTTAGTCTTCAGCACATGAAAAGCCAGTTTTTCCAGCATCACTTATTAAAGAGGCTATCTTTCTTCCATTGAACATGTTTGGCCCCTCAAGGCTGAGTGTGTTTGTAGTAGTGTCTGCATCTTCTAATCTGTAACACTGATCCTCAAGTATGGATTTTATGCCAATAACATGCTGATTTTATCACACTAACTTTGTAGTATAATTTCAAGTCAGGGATCATGATGCCTCCTGCCGTGCCTTTGCTGCCCAGGATTGCCTTTGCCATTCTAGGTCATTTCTGTTTCCAAATGAATTTTAGGAATGTTTTCTCTAGTTCTGTGAGGTATGCTAATAGTATTTTCATCAGGATTGCATTCAATCTGTGTAACAATTTTGGGAGGATGGCCATTTTCACTGTATTGTTTCTATCCATAAGCAATGGATTACATTTTAATTTCTGATATCTTCATCTATCTTCTTTTCAAAGTACTGTAATTTTCAATACATAGATCTTTTACTTCCTTTGTTAGATTGATTCCTAAATATTTCCTTTATTTGGATGCTACTGTAAAGGGTGTGGCTTCCCTAATTTCTCTTTCATTGAGTTTGTTGTTTGTGTACAGGAAGGCTATTGATTTTTGAGAGTTGACTTTGTAGCCAGCTATGCTACTGAATTTGGTTATTAAATGTAGAAGTCTTTTGGTGGAGTTTTTGGAATTCATCTCTGTAGAATATTATGTTGTCTGCAAATAACAATAATTTCACTCCTTTCTTTCCTGTCCTTATTCTATTTCTCTCTTGTCTAATTTCTCTGGCTAGTGTTCCCAGAACTATATTGAATAAAAGTGGTGATAGTGAACATCCTCCTTATCTTGTTTCTGATTTTAAAGTGAAAACTTTCAGTTTTTGTCCATTTAGTGTGGTGTTAGCTGTTGGTTTTTCATAGATGGCTTTTACCAGATTGAGGTAAAGACTATCTATTCTGATTATCTGTAGGGTTTTTATCATGAACTTTATTAAAAGATTTCTCTACATCTATTGAGATGATCATGTGAATTTGTCTTTCATTTTGTTAATATGTATTACATTTGTTGATTTGCATATGGTGAACCATCCCTGCATCCCTGGGATAAATCCCACTTGGTCATGGTATACACTCTTCTTGATGATTTGCTGCATTCTGGTTGCTAGTATCTTATTGAGAATTTTTGCACATATGTTCATTAGGAAGGTTGGCCTGTAGTTCTCTTTTTTGGTTGAGTCTTTCTCTGGTTTTGGTATCAAGGTAATACTTGCTCCAGGAAAGAATTAAGGAGCATTGCTTCCCTTTCAGTTTCATTAAAGAGTTTGAGGAGCATTGGCATTAAATCTTCTCTAAATTTCTAATAGAATTCAGCAGTGAATTCATCAGGACCTAAGAATTTCTTTGTGGGTTAGCTTTTAATTGCATTTTCAATTTCATTTACTGGGGCTGCGGATATAGCTCAGTGGCATAGCACAATTTGTGGTACAAAAAGAAAAGATAATCCATTTAATTAGCTGATATTGGATTACTTGGAATTTTTATATCTTCTTGATTCAGCTTCAGATAATTCATTCATATCTAGAAACCCATCCTTTTCTTGTTTTCCATTCTATGTGAGTAAAGATTTTCAAAGTAGGTATTGTTGATCTTCTGAATTTCCACAGAGTCTGTAGTAATTTCATCCTTTTCATTCCTCATTGCATGAATTTGAGTTTTTCTTTCATTTTTTGGATAATGTTGGCTAGCAGTTTATCAATTTGTTTTATTCTTTCAAAGAGCAAACTATTCAATCCACTAATTCTTTATATTGCTTTCTTAGTCTCAATTGCATTAACATTTGCTCCGATCTTTTTAATTTCTTCCCTTGAATGGGCTTAGGGATTGACTTGCTCTTATTTTTCTAGAAGTGAGGTGTGACATTAGCTTGTTTATATGTGCTCATTCTGTTTTCTTGATGTGAGAATTCACCGCTATAAATTTTCCTCTTAGGAATATTTTCATTGTATCCCACAGGTTCTGTTATGTGTATCTTCATTTTAGTTTAATTGTAGATATTGTTTAATTTCTTCTTTAATTCCATGTATGACCCTTTGCTTGTTAATTTCAATGAGTTTATAGACATTTTGCAGTTCCTTCTGTCCTTAATTTCCAATTTCATTGCACTATGGTCTAATAATATGCATGCAATAATTTCAGTTCCTTTGCATTTACTTAAGTTTGTTCTTTGGGCTAGTAGATGGTCTATGTTAGAGAACATGAAGCTAAGAAGAATGTGTATTCTGATGTTGGGTAGAACACTCTGCAAACATCTACTAAGTTTAGTTGTTCACAGATTTGGTTCAGTTGTGATATTTCTTTGCTGATTTTTTTCTCTAGTTGATCTATCTCTTTGTGACAATGGGATATTAAGGTCCCCTGTTACAATTGTGTTATTGCTTATTTGATGTTTCATGTCTATTAATATTTGTCTTATGTGGTTGCATGCTCCCATATTTGATGCATATGTATTTATTATTGTTATCTCTTCTTGAATTTTTCTCCCATCAATTATGTAGTGACTTTCTTTCTCTCTTTTGATTATTCTTGTTTTGTTTTGTTTTGTTGTTTTTTGTTTGTTTGTTTGTTTTTGTTTTTTGTTTTGTTTTTCTCCGGTACCGGGAACCGAACTCACGACCTTGCGCTTGCCAGGCAGGCGCTTTGCCACTGAGCTAAATCCCCAGCCCCGATTATTCTTGTTTTGAAGTTTACATTGTGTGCAAACAGCATAGCTACACCTGCTTTTATCTGTGTTCCTGTTGCATGGAGTATTATTTTCCATTTTTTTACTTTCCGCCTGTGAATTTCCTTTTAGGTCAAATGTATTTCTTGTTTATAGCATTTTGTTGTATTTTGTTTCTTGATCCACTCTGCCAGATTCTTTTGATTGGTGAATTGAGACCATTTATACTGATGGTTATAATTGATATGTATTGGCTTATCTTTATCATGTTATTTTCCTGTTGTTAGTTCCCTGCTTTTCCTCTGTTTAATTGCTTGCCCTTGCCCTGCCTAGTGGTTTCTTTCTGTTGTTGTTCTTGGAATTGTGGTAATTTTTATCTCTTTCTAGAGTATCTTTAAGTACTCTTTGTAGGGTTGGCTTGGTGGTCATGAATTTGTTCAGTTGTTCTTTGTCATGGTAGTATCTAATTTCTCCATTAAGTTTGAAAGGTAATTTTGCAGGACACATCAATCAGGGTCACAAGTTATTTTCTTTCTGGACTTGAAATACTTCATTCCAAACTCTTCCTGAGATGATGGTTTGTTAACAAGTCAGCCAAGATTCAAATGGACTTTCCTTTTTAGGTGATCTGTTTCTTTTCTCTAGCAGCTTTTAGTATTATTCTTTGTCCTGAATTTCTGGGCTTTTGATTATTATATGTCTGACTGTAAATTTATTTTGGTCATAGCTATTTGGTTTTCGATATGCCTCATTTCTCTGTGTGTCAGATTCTATTCCTATGTTTGAGAAATTTTCTGCTAATCTGCAATCTTTTTACATCATTTGTGTTGACTCCTGCCCTTTCAGTGACACCTATCAGTTCTATATTGTTTCTTTTTGCAACATCTTGCAGATATTGAATTTTATTTCCTGACTCTTTGTTATTTTTAGGAGATATTCTCTTTCATGATTGCTAGCTGTGATCCTGTCTTCAGTGTCTGAAAATCTCCAATTTCTTTCAAGCAGTTTGCCAGCTTTCAATGGAATTTTTAACTGCCTGGATATCTGTTTGAATCTGTTTCATGCATTCTATTTCTTTCCTACATTATTCATTCAAAGTCTCTACCATTTTTCTATGCTTCTCTGTTTTTTTAATCGGTGTCTACTCTAGACTTGCTGAGCAGTTCTTTCATCCTGGTTGTCATTTCTTTTTTTGTATATTTTTTTCCTGGCCTGATTTCCTCTATAGCCACATGGATTTGCTTCTTTACTATATTTGCTATCATTTCAGAAATTTGAGTTATGAGTCTTCCATTTTCCCCTATCTCAATATCTCCTGGACTTCTGGGAGGGCTGGAGGTCTGAGATCGCATTTTGCTTTTGTGTCTTGTCATTTTCTATTTAAAAAAATATTTTATTTTGTTTTCTATGTTGATCCATGCAATTTTTTGTAATAGGTGGCTACATCACTAATATCAACTTCTCTCTGCTTCTTCAACCTCACTGAAGATGTGACTCTAGCTTATTATTCTCTAGAACTGTCACAGAATAAATTAGTACTGTTTTAAGTCTCCTAGTGCTTTAAAGTTATGACTTAATTTGTAATTCTATGTGCCAACTTGTAGTTCTTGAATGCTAGAGCAGCTCTCCTAATCTCCACTGAGCCTCTCACACTCCTTTCTGATTGCTAGGCAGATGGATAATCTATTCCTCTGCCACAAGATTCGTAATCTTTCTTTCTCTCCCTCTCCCTCCCCATCCCACTTCCCATCTCCCTCTCCATCCCATTTCCCATCTCCCTCTCCTGCTCAGAAGTTGGTATGTGAAAATATCTTGAGTCCAAAGCAGTGAAGAACTACCATGTCATATTTCAAGGGAGTTGTTTCAAGGGCAAAAAGAATCTGCGCTGCTCCTATACTTCACCATGATGCCTAAATTGGATCCCTCTGCAGCTATCTCTTATCTTAGTGCACAGTAACTATTGCACCTATTCAGGCCAAAACCATGTATTCATTTCTGACTACATTCTTTCTCTCATATGCAAAATTCAAACTATTAGCAAAGCTTGCTGGCTCTACCTTTAAAACATGCCACTATCTACCATTTCTTATTAGCTTCACTGTTAACATCCTGGCCTAAACCATCATCATTGCTTACCTGGGTTGCTGCAATAACTTCTCAGCAAGTCTCTCTGTTTCTACTTTCACCTCTGACTCCCTATTATCTTTACCACAATAGCCATAATATTTCTATTAAAATGTAAGTCAAATCATATCACTTCTCTGCTTAAATTCTGAAACAGATTCCCGTGTTACTCCTTTTTTAGCATGTAAAAATATTGTATGTGGCCAACAAGAAGTTGAGTAAAGTGTGTTTATAGCCATGGTCTACTACAATGCTTATGTGTGATGGTTGTCATTTGCCTACCTCTCAGTTTTCTCTATGTAACAGAACTTAAATACTTTGATTAAAATATTGTCGGTAATCAAGACAATAGTGACAGAGAACTGTATTAGTCAAAGTGGCCAAAAGAATTGGAACAAATAGAAAATCTATATAAGAAGTGATTCATTAATCAGTGGAACAGAGCAGCAGATGCACACACACAAACACAAAACCCCCATGCAGATTAATCTCTCAATGTGTTAACATCAGATCAAAATGGATTAAAGACCTGGATATAAGACCTAAAACCTTGCAACTGCTGGAAGAAAACACAATGGAAACACTTGACCACATAGGCACAGGCAAACATTTCCTAAATAAGAAGGAGGGGCTGGGGATTTAGCTCAGTGGCAAAAAGTGCCTGCCTGGCAAGCGCAAGGTCATGAGTTCAGTTCCCGGTACCGGAGAAAAACCAAAAAAAAAAAAAAAAAAAAGAAGAAGGAAAAAGCACAGGAACTAATAGTAAGAAACAATAAATGGGATTACATCAAATTAAAAAACGTGCACAGTAATGGAAATAAATAATAGAGTTTAGAGCCAACCTACAGAATGGGAAAATATATTTGCCAGCTACTCTTCCAACAGAGGATTAATATCTAGAATACATAACTAAAAACACCAACACACACACACACACACACACACACACACACACACACACACACACGTTAATAGTTCATTCAACAAATGGGCAAGTGGATTGAATAAAAAACATCCAAAAGAAGAAACATCAATATTAAACAAATGGCAAATAATTACATAAAATCTTTCCAACATTCTTAGCCATTAGTGAAATAAAATTCATCTCAGTCCATTCAGAATGGTTATCATAAAGAACACACAGACACGCAGTTGCACACACATGCAAATGAATAGTAGTGAGGTTGTGGTGGAAAAGGAAGGTTTTTACTTTGTTGAAGGGAAGTAAACTGGTAAAACTACTGTGGAAAACAGTATGAAGTTTCTTTGAAAAAACTATAAATATATATACCACGTGATCTAGCAATACAAATATTTGACACTGAAGAATTAAAGACGGCATTCTAGAGTGATATGTCATACTCATGTTTATGTTGGTTCAATTCACAATAGGTAATCTGTAGAAATAGCCTTACTGCCCACCAAAAGATAACTGTATAAAGAAAATGTGTTACATGTACACAATGGAGTATTGTTCAATCATGAAGAAGAATAAGTCATAGGAAAATGAGTGGAAATGGAAATGGAAATCATATTAAGTGAAACAATCCAGTTTAAGAAAGTTAAAAATTGCATAATTTCTCTTAAATGAGATACTAAATGTATAAATAAAATAAATAGGAAAATAATTAAGATAGAAGAGGAAACTAGAATGTAACCATCCAGTAATGGGGAAGGGGATTTGAGGAAGAGGAGAAGGAATGGAGAAGAGAGTAATGGGGATGAAAGTAATCAAAATATTTATATGAATGTATCAGTACACCATCATGAACCTCAATATTCTGTGCTACTAACATTCATCAATAGAAAGATATCTTCATATCATATTCAACATCATCTATACCTACTTTAAAAACTTGTATTCTAATAAGATGGAAAATGCACAAAAAAATGAACAGATTCCTAGACACATATGAATTACCAAAACTGAATCAAGAAGATATAAAAAATCCTAAATAAACCAATATCAACCAATGAAACTGAAGCTGTAACTTAAAAGCTACCAACAAAGAAAAGCCCAGGCCCTGATGTATTTACTGCTGATTTCTACAAGAAATTTAGAGAAGACCTAACACCACTACTTCTCAAATTCTTTAATGAAATTGGAAGGGAAACAATACTCTAAAATTCATTCATGGAATCAAGCACTACCCTGATTTTAAAAAAAAGACAGTGAAGGACCCAACTAAGAAAGAGAATTACAGACCAATCTCTTTAATAAGCATAGATGCAAAAATCCTCAATAAGATACTGGTAAACAGAATGCAGCAAATCATCAAGATTATACCTCATGACCAAGTGGGATTCATCTCAGGGATGTAGGGATGGTTCAACATACATAAATCAAAAAATGCAATATGCCATGTTAATAAGGCCAAGAGCAAAAATCATACGATCATCTCAATAGACACAGGAAAAGCTTTTGACAAAGTCCAGCACCCATTCATGATAAAAATCCTATAGAAAATTGGAATAGATGGTCTTTACCTCAATCTGACAAAAGCCATCTATGACACACCTACAGCCAATATCATATTAAATGGACAAAAATTGAAAGCTTTCACTCTAAAATCAGAAAGAAGACAAAGATGTCCACTGTCTCTGCTCTTATTCAACATAGTCCTAGAAACTTTAGCCAAAGAAATTATACAAGAAAAAGAAATAATGATAGGAAAGGAAAAAGTTAAATTGTCATTGTTTGCAGATGAACTGATACTCAACATAGAAGATTATAAAAACTCCACTAAAATACTGCTAGACTTAATAAACAATTTCAGTAGCATAGCTAGATACAAGGTCAAAACTCAAAAATTGAAATCCAGCATGGTACTGGCAAAAAAAAAAAAAAAAAAAAAAAAAACAAACCAGAGGATCAATGGAACAGATTAGAAGATGCAGACACAACTAAAAACACACTCAGCCACCTTATCTTTGACAAAGGGGCCAAACATGTTCACTGAAAGAAAGATAGCCCTTTAATAAATGGTGCTGGAAAAATTGGCTTTCCACATGCTGAAGATTAAAGCTAGGCCCATTTCTATCACCATGTACTAAGCTAAACTCAAAATGGATCAAAGATTTAAATATTAAAACAGAAACACTAAATCTACTGCAAGAGAAAGTAGGTAGAAATATTGAAGACATAGGGGTAGGCAGAGAGTTTGTGAACAAAAAACAAACTTCACGGCAAATACTTCAAAGAATAAACAAAGGATCTCCTCTTATTGAAAAGTTTTTGTACATCAAAGAAATCACCAGCAGAGTAAAAAGAAAACTCACAAATTGGAAAACATTGTAGCAAACTGTCGCTCACATAAAGGACTTCTATCTAGAAAATATAAAGAATTTTTTAAAAATCAGGCCCCCAAAATGCAAAGACCTGATCCAAAAATGGGCTTCTGAGATGAACATGCTCTTCTCATATGAAGAAATACAAATGGTGAATAACTATATGAAAAAATGTTCAACATCTTTGGTCATTCAAGAAATGCAAATTCAAACAACACTGAGATCACCCCCAAAAAGAATGACTATCTCACCATCTCACCCCCAAAAAGAATGACTATCATCAAAAAATCAACCAATAACAAATGCTGGTAAGGCTGTGGGGGAAAATGGCCCCTTCTCCACTGCTGGTGGGAGTGTAGACTGGAACAACCAGTATGAAAATCAGTGTGGAGAATCCTCAAAAAACTATCACTAGAGGTCCCAGTAGACCCAGATATTCTCCTTCTGGGTATTTTCCCAGAAGAATTAAAAACATCATACCACAGCGATATATGTGCACCCATGTTTATAGCAGCACCATTTGTCATAGCTAAATCTTAGAAACAACCCAAATATGCACCAACTGAGGAATGGATAGAAAAGACGTGGCATTTTATACGATGGAGTACTATTCAGCTATAATGGAAGATAAACTGGAGCCTTTTATAGGTAATGGACGCAACTAGAGACCAGGCTCATAAGTGAAACAAATCAGACTTTCATGTGTAAACATCATACTGTCTCCCTAGTGTAAGAAACTGAAAGAGTAAATAAGATCAAAAAGGTACAATAGACATTGTGAAAGGGAAAGAAATTATTCAAAAAGGAAAGAATAACTGGGATGGGGAAAGGAGAAAAGAAGGAATACACACACACACACAAATATACACACACACACATACACATGATAGCTAAGATAATTGTACTACTAATTTCTATTAGTTCGTTGAAAGAAACAGTGTTTATATTGTTTGATCAATCTTACATGCCTATATCTGGTCATCTGTGCAACTACTTTGAAGATAATAATACGCATTATAATAACCATTGTTAATTTCCTACCACCTTGTTTTGAAATTCTGTATCATTTTTATTGTTTTTCATTATGGTCTTTAAAATAAAAAGAATTAAATTCTCTCAACCTTTTTCTTTATCTTAGGATAAGGTTCCTGCTCTTTTCTTTCTCAGGCCAATTTATACACTTCTAATATTCCTGGGGAATTTGGGGTGTAATGGGTCAGCAGGGAAAGGAACCTAAATTTAACTAAGAAAATACTGTTATGGATTGCTTTGCATAACTATAACTGAATCCTGGAAGTTACAGTCTTCTTAAAAGTACAATTTTTAGTTATGATTTCTTTTTCACCTATCTTTTATTTCTTCCACCTTATCTCAATCCCATGTTTTTAGTTCCAGTATAACTGCCAGATACAAGCTTTAACTCACTCAAGTGATTTCCTTTTCTACATATAATGTGTATTTAAAACACTAATAGATAGAATTTTAAAGAGTTAAGACAAAAATGATAAAAAACCTCAAAGTAATTGAAGAAAACCTACAAAAATAGTTAATAAATCATCAAGTTAAAACACTTATTTAGGTATCTTATTGTGAATGGTGCTCATTTCAAACAAGAACTGAATGTCAGTTGAGGAATAATGAAAGAAATTAATAACACCTTTTAACATTAAAAGTGATGAATTGAACCTCAAGTAAAATAGAAAAGCAAATTAAGTGTGAAGTGTGCTATGAGTTAGAAATTAGAGAGGTACAAATATGAGGTAAAATAAAATTAAAATGGTAGAAGAGTTGAAACCTACAGAATCTGGCCACAGCATCTGCCGAAGGTCTGCAAATTGAGGCCCTATAAAGCAATGTGGAACACTACCCTCCAAAAAAGCCTGTTGAGCAAATCCACTTATCATTCATGGCATTATATCTGCACTACATAGCAAGAAATTACAAAATACGATAGGTGTCAGCTGCAGGTAAGCATCAAAGGAAAGCACACACATGAAAGAGCATGGTAATCATCTACTTAGAACTGCTAGATGAATGACCTTCCACACACTTAGTTTCTTATCTTTGGAATAGAAGAAGTTGGGTAAACCAATAAAACAATAATTTCTTTGGTTGCCTTTTTATCGGAAATTTAGATTTTTCCTCAACTTCATTCAACTTTTTCCAAAGACAATTCAGTTTCAGCAAATATAAGGAAAGAGCCTCTCCATTTGCCTTACCTCTGAAATCATCTCTGAGCTTGCATCTTCAACTCAGAGATAGCTAACTTTAACTCTGGTTCCACTTAGCAGCTCTGTGATCTTCAGCAAATTATTTATGTCCTCTAAATCACAGTTAGGTGAAAGAAAAGAGCAAATACCAACCTCACTAAGTTATGGTAAGAATTAAACAGGATGATATCTAGCATATGCCTCCCACAAAGAATTTGCTCAATGAATTCAGTCGGGAGTCATTTGAAGACAGGGATACCTTCTGATAATGCATTCTCAGCCAATTTCTTACTTGTGTGGCACCAATGAGTGTTTACACATAACTAGATGATACAATCACTTTGCATGGTCTCTTGATGCAATATACCACGTGACATGAGCAGCAGCCTTGTAATCTCATGTTTACTGCCATGCAATTAAGATACATCACAAACACAAGATATATGAGGCTGCTGCAAGTCTAATCTCCTGTCTTCTGCACAGTAAATTGTAAGTATGAGGAGTCCACCCTATAATAATGATTAAAAGTGCAGTAGAGTCAATACACAAGCCAGTGACAAATCACTTCTTATTATCAAGGGTCATTTCCTATACATGATACTGGCCACACAATATATTTGCTCACCCCAGCAACACCACGAACATATGAGTAATGCACTGCACTGTGACATACAACAGCTATGGCATCACTAGGCAACAGGAACATTTCAGCTTTATTACAATTTTATGAGGCTATCATTATAGAGCTGGTCTGTCATAGAACTAAACGTCTTTATACTGCACATGACCATGTTCTTGTTCCTCTCGTTCTTCTTGCAAAGGGTGAATATAACCGGGAATGATGGAAAGATCTCTTTCATCATTTTAAATATTCCTCTACAAAGACAATAAATTATCCCCACTAAGTGTTTTCCTAATAGAAATAAGTCATTGGAAACCTTAAGAATCAATGGAATCAAATGCATCCCCAGCATTTTCACATCGTGACACATATAAAATAATAGTATCTCTATGTCCCACTAAGGTAAACAGGCAAGGCTGATCTCAGCCACAGATGGCAGGCCTATGGCTCTGGCTCCTCTTTTATCCACTAGCTACACCAGACATGAGCTAGTGCATATTTCAGTTCACTTGAAAGTCATGTGAAGCTCACTAGTGAGTTACAACTCCCATGTACAAAAACTCTAAAGTGGTTCTCAAAGTATGTTCCCCACACTTGATATAGGAGCCATCACTTACTAAAGATGCAATCTCTTCCCCACTCCATTCCTACTGAATCAGAAATTCTGAGATGGCTGCAGCAGTCTGTTAGAACTAGCCCTGCAAATGACTGATGCTGGTTTAGGTTTGGGAGCTACTGCTCCTTATGGATCATCGAAACTCTGCAGTAACATTTTCATATCATCAAATGTATTTTTTAATCTTACCATTTCTGTGGACTGGGTAGTATGGTTCTGCCTCCCCTACACCCCAGCAGCAAAAATGTCTCTTATGGGCAGGAGGGTTGGTGTTTGCCCAGGAAACAGTATGGGAAATGAAATACTGAGTCAGAGTAGAGAGGTTTTTAATACCTGGAAAACCTTTCCAAAAAGCCTCAGGTCCTCTGCGGCCTCCTTTCCTTAAGCACCTATGAAACTTGATTTATAGTTAAAGCCATTTCTTCCTAGATGCTGAATGAAGTTTCAATTTAGGTTTTAGGAGTGGAACCCTTAACTTTTCCTACTCCATTACATTATGAAAATGGAAGTTAAGTAGCCTAAGAGAGAAAAAGGGGAATTTATTTTATACTTAATAATTAAAGTCATCAAGATGATCAGTTGAAACTGCACTCTATTAAACAGCAATGGAAAAAAGAATTGTTCAGAAGATTAGTGTGCCATCTTTATTTTGAAGTAAGCATTTTTTAAATGACTTTCACAATTCAAATATCTCTCTTACCCCCTTAAGGCTACAAAAATAAGTGACTTGTCCTTTTGTGGTGAATAATTTCCAAGCGAAAGAGTCACAGTAGGGGTGAGAAAAGTACAGCTCCAGAAGATCTTAAAAGAGAAGATTGATTCCTCTTTTGACATTTTGGTTTCTTGTGCATTTATTAAAAATTATACCATTTTACTGGAATGGGTTTGAACAAATGTCAGCCTCAAGCTTTTGCCCATTTTTAAAAAACCAATTCCACACATCAGCTGGTTCCTTATTCACACCTCTGATCCATATACAGCCTGAGGAGTATGCACTTAATGGTCACTGGTCAAGCTCGAGCCTCAGAAGATTTAATACCTACCGGTGCTCCAATTAAGCATTTCTCTTCATTGTAATTCTACTTTATATCTTTTGTGTTCTTTTCTTGTCATAAATGAATACTATTCATTTCTATTTTTAACTTTACTATTTATACTTAATTAGGCTTCTACAATATACATTTCTAAGAAGTATCTTCTAAATTTCACCAAACTCTCTACTGATAATCCTTAAACTAAACACAGTTACAATAAACAATTCACTCTCCTAAATTCTTCTCAGCATGTGTTGATCTGAAGGGTTTTATTTAATCCAAATGTGAGATTGAGATTTCATGGTATTTCTAAATTGTCATTCATAAACAAAAGGATGTTATTACTAGATTCCAAATGATGTTGTTTATATACAATTTTTAAAAGGTACATTGTTTCATTATTTTGTTTTATTCCCCTTTTCTGTATGTATTTTATATGTTCCTTATATGTTAATTTTCACCTCTACAAGGAATTTATTTCAAACATTGGATCAGAGTCTGAAATATACTTTTTTAATTTTATAGTTGCTAGAATATACATAAAGGATGGTAGCATCTCTTCAGTGTCTTGTCTAAATACTAATTTGCATAATATTAGGCAATAAAAGATAATGATTTTGAAATCAGATGTTCCTGGTCCTAATGCTAGTTCTACTTACACAAACTGAATGACAACCAGAAACATGCTTAATTTCTAGTGCACACATATAGCAAACTTGACAGCAACCAAAAAATCATTTTAAGATGTCTGGCTGAAACCTATCACCTGCTGACGTGTGGAATGATTCAGTTGATCTGTCTGGATCACATTTTTTTCCTCACCACTATGAAGCTGCATTTGAGGGTAAAACTGAGAGGAAAGAATATATGTAAAAGTATCCTTCCTCAATCTAAAAATTAATTGTATTCTTGTCATATCAAGAATACTAGACTAAGCATGTTCCACTGTTACAAGGATGATATGTAAGAACTGAAATAATGTATTTTCAACAGTGGTGAATACTGACCTTTATTACTCACTTTTTTCATTGGTATTTTGAGTTAATTTCTTAAAGAGGTGTGCTTTTTAAAAAAATCAACACAGACTTGGTGACAGATTTTTTGAAACTAGAATTTAACTGCAAGTTTCTAAGAATTGAAAAAAATAACAAGAAAAAAATAAGAAAAGAGGAAAGGAAAGAGAGAAGAAAGGAATGCAGAAATAAAGGAAAAGAGGGACAAAGAAACAGCACTGGTAGAAAGTATCCGTGGAGTATTAAAAATCAGGTATTTAAAGCAAACTACGCAATGTTTTCAAAACAGTTGAAATAGTCAAAAACTCACACTGGAAAATAACTCGGTATAGTAACCAAATTTAATTCCCTGAAAGCTGTGTTGATGTAAGAGATTTAAGCCTCCATGCTCATGTAAGCCAAGTAACTCGATGATGGCCCTGGGAAAATGCTGGGTTGCAGTGAAGCTCAGTAGAGAGTGTTTGGTTAGCATGCGGGAGGTCCTGGGTCTAAGTCAGAGAGAAAGAGCAAAAGAGAGAGGAAAGAAGGAAGAGGAGGTGAAATGGGGAGGCAGAAGGGGGGAGGAGGGGTGAAAGGAGAGGAAGTTGAGGGAGGGAGGGAGGGACGGAAGGAAGAAGGAGATGTATCTGGACTGTTTTAGCCTAAGAGTTCCAAAATTTCTTTAATCATAGAATTCTATTGTCTTGGTTACTTTTCTTTTGTTACTGAGACAAAATACCTGACACCCAGAATTAAGGAAGGAAAATTTATTTAGCTCACAGTTGGTGGAGGTTTCAGTCCATACTTGGCTGGCTCCAAGGCAGGGTGGTATGGTGAGGGGCAACCATTCATGGAGGTAGAAGACAGCAAAAGCAGCAAGAGCAAAAGGAAGGAGAAGTGGCAGGTAGCCTCTTTCCCTCCCTTCCTTATATGCAAACTATCTGCGCCAGGGTGGGTGTAGCTCTCACACCCAGTAATTCCAACATTGGACCACGTGAATCAGTCATAAACTGAAGCCTGCCCCATGACTGCATAAGGCTTTGGGGAGACATTCAGACACAAACCATAACATCTATTTTTCCCCCTCCTTGGAATATCGCTAAATACTTTGCTAGACTTGCTTTTTAGATGTTTGGAGACTGCTGATCTAAGCAAATTTGGGTGTACCTGAAAACCTGGAACTGCCTCTAAATATCAGAATTTCCACATATTATTGTCTTTATATCTCATAGGTCCAACAGACTCCATGATTCTGTTTATGTTAGATACTTGCATGCTTGTTTAGATGGTAACTTCTCTGTTAATCAAAATCCTCATCATCCATGGGGTCCAGCTAAAATAACTTACTTTATCCCCTGGAGTGAAATTAATAATTTCATTCTCTAGTATCCCACAAAATTTACAGTTTTATTTCTGTTAGAGACTTTATTTGACTCCTGAAATTCTCTTTTTAAGATTATATCAAAATGTTTGTGTTAAGTAATACAATTTCTATATCGTACACATAGTTTACCTGCAAGACTAGGCCTCAATGCCTCTTGAATCTTTAAATATTCCATTAAAGTCTATAGAATAGTTTACAAAGAGTACACTCTCAAACATATTTCCCATTTGAATTAAATGATGACCCAGAATTAAGCTATTATTTGAAGCTACACCAGAACAAAGAACATTAATATTTATTTCCCATGTTTCCCTCATCATCCCTGTAGACCCATAAACATTTTCACACAAGAAGATAATACAATATATCTTCTTCTTTGACACTACAATACAATAAAAAGTGATTCATTTGTAGTTTAATGATTTCTGAGGAGTAGTTCGTGTACACTGTATTACCACATAAGTTGAGTATTTCCATATAGCCAGAGTGAAGATTGTAGTGCAGTTAATAAATGCATTCAAATAAAAGTAAAAAAATCAGTGTGCATAAGTCAAACGTAAAATACATTAACAGTGGGTTTTATTGGCCTGTATCATCAGGAGAATTTTCTTTCCACTTAGTTTACTTGCATTACCACAGCTTTCAGGGAATTGATCTACAGATAATGCTTTATTTTAAATTGGACCATGGAGAGAATCCTACAGTTCTCATTTATTATCTTTATTGTCTTAAATCCCATTTCATAGAAAAACTATTTTGCAATAAATTAGAGTTAAAACTTTGATAAGATGGAATCCAACGAAGGAGCTTGTTAAATACTATAGCCTTCCAGCACACTCATAAATACCAGGCACTAGAAAGCTCTCCTAACATCTTGAAGAACATCAGCCTTTAAGGCCCTTTCAATACTGGCCATTCCCTAGTCCTCTACAAGTTTTCCAGTCAATAAGGATTCCCTAATTTCCCTCATACAGTTCCTAAAACTGTGGCTTCTTCCTGCTTTTGCCTAAGTATTAACCAGATACAGTAGAATTAAGTTATATTTTGCTATCTTGTAGGTGCCCATTTTGTGATTTATACTTAAGGAGTAATAGAAATTCTTTATGAGTTATATTTTATTCCTACTTCCTTAAGTCTGTGTATTAGATTCATTAATAAAGAATTCATTAAAAGTGAAGGACAATGTACATCTATATTGCTATTCTTGGTGTATGTTTTCCACAGACTTAAGAAAAATAATTTGAACAGTACACTTACTGCTAATGGTTGTTAAAAGTTATTAGATAGGGTTGTAAATTCCTTATAAAAATAAATTATTTAAATTTCATAACACTTTCATCCAGCAGGGGCTATTATCACCTATAGGTGAGGAAATTTAGGCACATATGGTTAGTTAACTGTCACCAGATTAAATAGCTAATAAGTGGCTGATGCAGTATTTCAATCCAGATAATCTGGCTCCCAAACCCACGCTTTCAATTTCTATACTATACCATACTATACTGTACAGTACTGTACTATACTGTACTATACTACACTATACTGTACTATACTACCTCTTTTGAAAGTGTGAGCAAGAAAATAAGTTATCTGAAATGCTATCTTTGAGAAATGATACAATAATATTTTACTAAACATCCTTTCAATCATGTCTTTCAAGATATTTTCACTTCCCAGATAGCTTCTTCACTCACATATCTGCACCTAGGTCTCATTGTCCTTGCAGTCCCCATCTTCCATGGCTTTGGGTCATCAGACTTTTTAGACAGTGGTTCAAGGCTCCCATAGCAGGTGTTGCACTCCCATTAGGCCTAAGCTTGGAAACCAGTTAAAGAACACACCTG
Source organism: Chinchilla lanigera (assembly GCF_000276665.1). Lineage (NCBI taxonomy): Eukaryota > Metazoa > Chordata > Mammalia > Rodentia > Chinchillidae > Chinchilla > Chinchilla lanigera. The sequence goes on from NW_004955432.1 coordinate 7,379,391, forward strand.
TAATATGCTGTGGGTCAAATTCACAGAGCTCACTCAGATCCAGTGCAGGGCTGATAGATGTCTGCCTCCTGATAGGCTAAGTGTCAAGAAATATATGGCTGTATTTAATCTGCCACATCACAATTAATACATGTTAGGTACCCATTCAAACACGTCTGCAGACATACAGCATATACATACATGTATATATTAAGACATTTTTACACAAATGCAATTAGGTACCAACTGTTGTCTTCTACGGACTGTTTTCTTTATTTTTATAATAGTTTCCTCTTTCCTCTCCTCTACTGTTCTCTTATAAGACACATGCCTCCTTTCCTCAGCCAGATAGGCAATGTTAAGGAACTGGTGCACAACCTTTTCAGCAGTCATATAATTAAAATTTACACACACACCCACCCTTCTTTAGTCACTTAGCTGTTGACAAGACTGTCTCCTGGACCAAACTTCAGTCAGGCTCCTCTACTCCCTCTTCTCTTTTTCTTTTCTTTGTTTTTTTTTTGTACCAGGAATCGAACTCAGGACCTTGTGTTTGCCAGACAGGCACTTATACCTCTGAGCTATATCCCCAGCTCCTCCCTCTTCTCAAACAGGATTCAGCCTTGGACTTCAGTGTCCACTTTGTTGTCTGTGTAGATCACCCAGTTTAGCAAGAATCCTATTAATTTAGATTAGAGAGAACCCTTATTGTGATTTGGGGCTTTTGCTAAGGGAACAATATAATACAGGACATATATTTTATAAGATTATTTATAATAGTCACCCAAAGGATCATATACAATAGAGCGCAGGAAATCTGTCCACACACTAAGGACCAAAGAATCCAGCTAAGGGCCTGGATCCCAAAATAATGTCCTGCATGAGTGCCGCTGAACACCTAGAGCTCATAACAATGTCTCCCACAAATCCAGCTGGAGGCCCAGGGCCCACAACAATATCTCTTGCAGGCCTGTTTCATGGATCTGCACTGGGAAGACCCAAACATCAGCGGTGGAATCTAGAAAGTATGTGCTAGAAGGATGAAGGATCTGTACTAACGGGCTGAGGGACCTATACTGGAGCCAGGAAGGGATGCTCAAAATAAGAACCAAAGCTCCCCTCAAAAAGTATCACAGCCATCCTCAGCAACAGTGAGGTCCCAAGCTCCTCCAAGGATAAAGACAGCTGATTTTCCATCAAGAAAGCCAATGCCACAAGCTTCTCCAGGAGACTGAACAGTGCACCATCTTCCCCTCCAGAGCCAGAAAGCAATGCTCAAAGTAAGGACCAGAGCTCCCCGAAAGTGAACAGAAGCTATTTTTAGTGCCAACAAGGACGTGAGCTCCTCAGAGGATGAAAACAGCCAACTTCATCAGGAAAGCCAGCATGACAAGCTCCTCTAAAAGAAACAACAGCTCCTTTACAGCTTTTACCAACTCCCAACAGCCTTTTCTCAGCTCCTTCCTTCTTCTTCTCCAGTTCTGCCTCTTACGCTGCTGGCAACAGTCCCCAGGTGGGTCGCCCACAACCCAGTATCACACTTACTCAGTTTACCTGGATGTTACAAGTTGACCACCACTTGTCAATCCACCACAATCTTCATATTTCATAGTTTATATTCATTCCTCCATCCTCAATCCCCAATCAAATTCCCTGCTCACTTTCTATCACTCTCTCTTATCTTCAGCAAGTATCCTGTCAAGTTGGCTTACCTAGAATCCCCTTTTACCTGTAAGGTGCCCTCTGAGGAATTTTCTACCCACTGGCCTCCACTCTGCTCCTTGGCTGTCAATCCCATTTCTCACTGTTATATATAAGCCTGAGCTCAGTTCTATTCTGAGCTCTCTTTTCCCCTATTGTGAACAAAATTAATTTTTATCACTTTAGCCATTGTCTCAGCTCAGTTTTTCCTTAACACAGCACACTGAAAATCCCTGTAAGGTGCATAGAAAGAAGCTGGGTTTCTTTTTATAGGATCATGTCCACGCTAATAAGATATCAAAATGCATTCAACCATTCCTCTCTAAAAATGCAAAATTATATACAATAAAATTATAAGGAAGGTACTGAAGGGGAAAAAGAAGGTAGATTAAACACATGTAACCACATGTTCTTTCCTCACAGCCCTCTACAATGACTTTACAGGAAGATTTTTATAAGTGACAAGTCCACAATGACAGGAAAAACAAAAGCAACAAAACTTTGGAAGCTAGAAAGCAAGGGGATATTTTGTAAATTATTTTTCAGACCTGGGAAAATGAAATCTCTTGCACCTTGAGCCCAGTCTTTAGTGAAATCAATCAGACATATAAGTTTAAATACTACATAGTGTGAATATCACATGATTTACCTTATATGATAAGCCCAAAGTGTAAATAAATTAAAGAGAAAATTAAAACTTGGGAAACAACAATTAAAATGGAAAATGGGAAAAGATAAAAGAGATCTTTTACAAATTATAAGGGGCTCCAGAGATGGTTGGGAAGGAAAAGGAGGGAAGGAGTGTAAAAAAAATTGAGAAGTGTTGCATTCATGTATCAACTTCCCACAGTGAATGTAAGCATTATGTACTGCAAACATGTACTAATAAAAGTTTGAAAATTTTTAAATACTGCTATCTGTGGTAATTTGAAGGACAAGCCACTAACTACTGAGTCTTTTGCTCTGAAGCAGTGGTTAGAAAGTATTAGAAAGATTTTATATGTTGGCTATTGTTGCCTGACCTCAACAAGGTACTACAAGAAAAAGAAGCTCTGATAAGAGTTTACTGTAGGCTGGGGATATAGCTCAGTAGCACAGTGCCTGCCTGGTGAGCTTGCAGTACTGAGTTCAATTGTTGGTACCAAAAAAAAAAAGAATTTGCTATGATTTACCAAACCCTAAACCAGTAGAAGGAAAGAAATAAAATAGATCAAAGCTAAAATTAATGAAATGGAGACTATAATACAGGACTTCCAGGAAGATGATGGAGTGATGAGAAACCTTGGGAAATCCAGATACTAGAAGTCAGTAACTTCATCAAGCTAGGAAGGTGGGAGGTAGATCCCCAGGACCAGAATGATCTGAAGGAAAGACTGGAACCTGCAGAGAAAGAGAGGAGACGCACCTCAGCATAGAAAGAGGAAGCAAACTGCACCACACACACACACACACACACACACACACATACACATGCACATGCACATATACATACATACTCACACAGCTTCTGGCTCACAATATGAGAGAGGAGTATCAAACCCACAAAGACACAACAGCGAGAGTTGAGAAGCACACCAGTGAAGCAGAGTGGTGGAGGTTGTGCACTGCAGTAGCTGATGGGTGATTCTGGTGCTGCTGACAGCTGTGCTCCCTGGAGAGAAGTCTTTTGGGGTGAGGCCACTTCAACCCAGGACTCAAAGCAATCATGGGTTGGCTTCATCTCAGGGCACCCTGTGCTGGGGTCCCACAGCCACTGAGTGGGGGATAGCCACCGGAGTATCCTAGATCACAAAGCCTTGGGTGACCTGCAGAAATGCCTGCAATCTTGCTGGCTGAGGGCTCTGGCCTCCCCCTCACAGCAGAAGGCCAGAACCAGCCTGAAATCCTTCAGAGCTGAGAGTGCCAGAGCCAGTGCCCACCAACCCTACTGCAGAATTACTGGGGTTACTTAGCACAGATCTGGGTTCTGACTTGAATAATATCACAAAACTGTAGACACCAGAAGCTAACTATAGGCTTAAAGTCACAGAGAAATTTCTCTTTCTTTTTTTTTTATTTCATTGCTGTTTTGTTTTTCCATGAATGTGAACATTGTTTTTAGCTGTTTTCTTTTCCTTTGTTCTAGTTTTTGTTTTTTACTTATTTCTCTCACTCCTATCTTTTCACCAGCTTCCAGAAGTTTGAGTAATTTTGCCCTTTAGCCTATCTTCAAATCTCTTTATCTTCATCTGTCTCTACTTTTTCCTCTTATTCTTTTGAAATTCTCTCCCCTAAGGACAAAATTATTCTATTAAGTGGATTTTGACTGTATATAACTTTCTGATTGGTTTTCTATTTTGTTACATAACTGAAAATCTTGTATCTATGGTTAAAGATAGCAAATTCATATTTATTACAGTTTATCATTCTCTGGACTGCACCTGATGCTATTGTTATTACTGCTCATATTAATTTAGCCAAGATAACACAGTTCTGATTGGTAGTTCTTCCTCGTACACCAATACAGAGACTCTCTGGGGACCATAAACAATACCATAGTCCTATATCAAAAAAAATTGGGTGCTAGGCCAAACAGACACACACTTTCAATCCCTAACAAATCAAAGAGGTAGGATCTTGGGACAGACTCAAAATCCAAATGACAGTTACACATAAAAGACATCTTTGAAAAGTAGTCATTTCCTTAAGAGGTCTCAATATGAGTAGTAAAGCTACCTACCATAACCAGTTTACTACCACCAACACAGAAAACAAATTTTAAAAATAGTAAATGAGAAAACACTAAAGCAAGACACAACCCCAGACCTCCAGCTCCCCCAAAGTAAATCCAGGGGACATTGAGATGGAACTAATCAAAAGCCGCCTGGCTGAATTACTGAGATGGTAGCAAAGAAGTAACAAAGCAAATGAATGAGTCATGGGGGGAAAAAAATCAGCTATAATTATACAGATAACTAAAGAGATGACCATAATGAAGAACATGATTCGTGAATCTAGAGTAGATACAAGAGAAAAAAAGAGAGAGAGGAGATTAGGAAAGTGATGGAAACCATGAATGCCTAACATAGGAAAGCACTGGATTCCATAAATCAAATTCAAATAGATACAAGGAGACTAAAATTTCCACTGAAAGTATACCCAGCAAAATCAAATGTGAAGACAGACTATCAAATCTAAATGAAAGTTTGTGATTAGTGGTCTTCAAATGAAAGGCATATTAAAAATAATAAGGGATCACCAAAATCAGTACAAGAGCTGCTAGATGATATAAAGAAGACTATCGTAAGATTATTAGGAATCAATGAAAAATCAGAAGATAGAACAGAGGACATTAAAAAAAACTGTTCACAGAAATAATAGCAGAAAACTATCCAAGTATAAAAAAAAGAATTTGACATACAGTAAGTGAAGCATACAGAACTCAAATTAACCATGATCAGAAAAAATAAATCACACCAAGGCATATAATAGTCAAGAGTCCAGAAATTTGACAAAAGAATAGCATATTGAAAGCTGCTAAAGAGAAGAAACAAATCACTTATACAGGAAAACCCATTAGAATCACAGGAGACTTCTCAACCCAAACTCTTAAGTGAAGGAGACCTTAAGGTGAAAGCCTACTCAGCAAAGTTTTTCTGAAGTAAAGACAAAAGGTAATGGATAAGAAAAGACCTCTGAGAGATAGAACCAAAGGTCTTGAGGAACCAGGATCACAACACTTTGTCTTAGTTACTTTTCTCATTGCTGAAACAAAATACCTGACACTCAAAGTTAAAAGAGGAAAGGTTTATTTAGTTCACAGTATGTAGAGGTTTCAGTTCATAATCAGCTGAATTCAAGGCAGGGTGGCACAGCAGAGGGATATCACAGAGGAAAAATAGTCCACGGCAGGCAGAAAGTAACAAAAGCAGCAAGCGTCAAGTGAGTAACAAGTACCAACCTTCTTTTTGTCGCTTTTATCCAGGCTTCATGTCCTTAGGGCAGGTTGCACTTATACCCAGAGTGGGCCTTCCTGTAATCCACAATGAGAACTATGCAAAACCAGTCAGTGAAATAATATAACAATCACACATCCTTAATTCTAGCATCACACACTCTAGCTCCAGCCACCACTGAAAAAGCTCCATCTATGACCAAATGAACCTTTGAGGGGACATCTGGACAGAATCCATAAGAGCTCCTCTTCAAAAGAAAAATCGGGCCCAACCAAGAATTTCTTTCACTTCCAGGTTAGGAAGACTTTATAATGCTTGCCTAACAGAGTTTCAGAATCCATGGGCCAGAGATGGCTACATGTCTCCTTTGTTTACTTTTGTATTTTCCTGTCCCTAATCCACCTTCATTAAAGAGGAGCGAAGAGCAGACCATTTTCCTCCTGGTTCATGTGGCCAAGGTTCTAGCAGTAGGAGAGAGTATTCTGCATCAAATCCTTCTTTTAAAATTCTTCCTGAGCACATGCTAGACTACATTTTTCCACACTGCCTTGAAGTTAGGTGAGACACAGTGTAACTGCAGTTGGTAAATAAGATACAAATGCAATGCTCTCTGGGAATTCTAGGCCTGGCCCCTAAAAACCTCTTAATGTGATTTTCCTTCTCTTTCTGGTCTTCTGGTTAGAGTCAGAGATCCAGAGGAAATATCCAAGGCCCTTGGAGATAATAGATGCAGGAAATAAAACAAACATAACGCCTACATGACCATAAGAACAGGAAGATGAGGACATGTTCTAGAACCAAAAGACACAAGCTCTGTCAAAGCAAAAATTGTACCAGAGAAATATAGACAGGAAGGGAAGATTATAAAAGCTGTCAAAACATGAAAGAGAAGCCAGAACTAACTCTAAGCTCAGCTCCTTTGAAACAATGGATCAGTCTTTAAGAGAGAAGAGTCAGGATCACAGGCCACCAACGTTTACTAATTGGTCTTAGCAGAAGGAGAAGTAAACTTTTTTTATATCTTCATGAGTTTTTACAACTTAGAAAAAACCGGCCCACCAAAGTTAGATTCTGGCCTTCTGCAAAGAATGGGAGTGCAGCTAAAAACAAAGGAGCTGAGTAAGGTGCTGCTCTCCCACTACTCAATTCTAAATGGCTTAGTGCTTATTCCTGCTTCCAGTATCCCAAGAGGTACTGCCTTGTTTACTTTTCTCTCATTGCTGGGACAAAATACCTGACGCCCAAAACTAAGGAAGACAAGGTTTATTTCACTTACAGTTTGTGGAGGTTTTAGTCCATACTTGCAGGTTACAAGGCAGGGTGGCACATGGCAGAGGGCTACAGCTCATGGCGGCAGAACACAGCAAAAAGCAACAAGCTCTAAAGGGAGGAATGGCCGCAAGCAGCCTCTTCCTCTCCCTTACATATGCAAACTATCCACCCCAGGGCAGGTGTAGCTCTCACACCCATAATCAATCAAACTCTAAAAGTCTGCCCCATGGCTGCCTGAGGCTTTGGAGGGACACACAGACACAAACCATAACAGGTACAAAATAAAACAACAAAAACCTGGGAGATCTCACAGAGCACTGACATCGAGGGAGACTTTGTGGGAGGTACTTAAATCTAGAGTCCTCTGGCCTTTAAACTTTGAAAGCCTAAGTTATCACCCCCTCTTTTCCCTTTTCCCCTTTCTCTGTTGCTGCTGCTGCCTTTCCCATGATCTTCAATAAACACAGTTACTTACTACTCACCACTCTGTGTGCTCAGCATATATACAAGAACCTGGACTATTATTGGCCCATTCAACTGTAACAGGAAGGGTGTCATCTTTCTTGATTATTATGTTTCAAAGGCTGACTCCCAAGTCCTCAAGAAAGACAACCTTGGGTTGTAAAACTAGCTTGAGGCTTTTTCAAAGATTTATATTTTGAAGGAAGAAAGAAAGAATTTATAATTTCAAGTTTTGTAAAACAAATGCACTATGAAAGGGAGGATCAGAAGTCTAAATGAGGAAAAAGAAAACCTTACTCTAAGTTCAGTCAAGCTAAGAGAAATGTCACAAATGTCTTGGTCAATAACCATATTGCAAAAGCCTAACAACCTCTCAGGAGACTGGATGGAAATAGCCCCACATGCGTAACCAGCAGGACAAAATAAAATTTTAAGAGTTAATTTTTTTTTCTTTAGAGACAAGCAGATTCTCAGGCCTAAAGGGTAAACTGCCATCCCTTCCTCTCCTCAGTCCAGCTGAATGAACAAAATATGCCAATTTTGGCCCCAGGAGGATGGAGTTTCCTTCCAGGAGAAGGAAGGGAAAGGAAAAGAACCAAGTGGGATAAACCAAGTTTGGAGTTGTCTGTTGTCACTTTGTATTCTATCGCCCTCTTTTCCCTCCTGTAGAAAACTCTTAATGCACCTGGACATAAGCAGATGGTAATTTATGGTGAAATAAGGTCCCTCCATCTTCTCACAGCCATTCTTGAATAAATCATGTCGCTTTTCACCAAACATGGCTTCCCATGGTTTGTTGGAAGTAGCAAGCAAACAGACCTAAGCATATGAAATGGAATGGCTACTTTGACATAGCCAGCCAAGAGTTCAAGTCCTGGCTCCAGAAAGATATGAGTCTTCCAGTTTCCTATTGGGTGGGTGGATGGGGGCAAGAGAGTGGGGAGCAGGCACTTGGGAAAAGGGATAGACTGCTTGTGCTTAGATGAATCTATGCCCTTAACTCTAGAAAAATTTCTGCAGCTGCCAAAGACACTTTTGCACCCTGAAAGTTCTTCCTTCTGTCCTGTTCATAGCATCAGTTGCCTGTCAATGCTTTTGGTGGCTAAAGGAGAAGGTTTTTGATGAGGGCTGACAGGTTTCCCTTGGCTTCCCACTGGAAAGTTCATTCTAAGAATCTGCTGTCTCCACCATTCCACTGGCCCGATGGAACATACACTGGATGACTGATAACATAAGAAGGCACAAGAGTATGGAATATTAGAACACTGGAAGAAAATATCAGAATACAGGGAGAAAATAATGACCAAGCAGTTGCTATAGACTGGATCACTTAGGATCTCTCAAAAGCAACAATGGAAACTAGAAAACAAAGGATCAATGCCCTCAAAATTCTAAAAGAAAGTAATAGCCTACACAGAATTGTATACATGTTGTATATATTTTCTCATTTTTTCTAACATAAAGCAAAGGACATCCTAAAATATCAGTAAAAATTAAGAAATTGAGGGGAAATACTTGTAACATATCCATCAGGAAAAAAATCTGTTAATCTCTCTGATGTTAGAAGTCCTCAAAATTTGATAACAAAATAAACAAATGCAAAATAGAATCAAGGGATACGGATGGATAGTTTACAGAAGAACAAGTCCAGATGGTGGATTAATCTATGCTTTAACTTTCAAGTACAGTGATCTCTCACCTATCGCGGGAGTTACATTCCAGACACCCCCACAATAAATGAAAATCCACAAAGTAGCAGCGTTATATTAATTTTATTATTTGTATATATTTTAAGGCTTTATAAACCCTTCCCACACTCCTACAAACCCTCCCCACACTCCTGGGCACCTCCCTGGGGAGACTCTTCTTCCCAAAGCTTCGGCTTCCAGCTGGGGTGGCGCCTGGGGATGCCCATGTGACAAGGAATCTCAGCTCCAAGAGCAGGAAGGGAGGACTGGGAAGGTGGGGATGGAAGGTGGGAGCAGGCCAGGGAGAAGGGCACGCAGGACCCAGCCAAGCCGCAGGCACAGCTGCAGCTGAGCTGAGCTGAGCCGAATGCCTGGCCCACACAGCTGGCCCCTCCCAGGCCGGCTCATAACATGGGTGGAGGCCAAGGCGGTGCTGCACACCATCCTCGCCTATAAGCAACACCTGCCTGGTGTGGGTTCACTCCCGTGGCCAGGTGGCTCTGCTGG
>NW_004955432.1:7393410-7395063 GCF_000276665.1 Chinchilla lanigera
ATCCTTAAAATAAAATAAATAAATATTAAAAAAAAAAAGAATTCTTCACTTTAAACCCTCTAGTTCTTATGAGTCATAGTGGCATAGCAATCTGCTTTCCAACATTTGCAATAGCATAACTTTGTTTTCCACAAGCCAGACTGGTTTTGAAAAGTATGTGCTAGAGTCTGACTCAGAGCATTTGGAGATGCTTCATTACCATACTTACACACAGACACATACACACACACACCCGTATATAATATATATTTAATATTCTGCTGGGTGTGGTAGTGCATGCCTGTAACTCCAGCACTCTGGAGACCGAGGCAGGAGGATTACCATGAGTTCAAGACCAGCCTGAACTACATAGTTAGATCCTGTCTCAAAAAATAATATATATAAAGTCTCATACCCAAATCACAGGTCACTTGTATATAAAAATTGCAGCTATGTCGTCTATGCTATTAGCTCCCGACAATGCAATAAAAGTTCTTTAGCACCATATTTTTCTTAACGTAATATTGTGTTGCTTTTATAATATCTACAAAGGAATAAACAACCTCATGTTTTCAATCATTTTACTTTGGAACACGCTGTATTTACTCGCCATCCTAAAATATTTGGAAAAAGACTTTCACAAGAAGTAAAAGAAATAAAATTGCTAAAATCCAGTTATAAAAAAATTGGCTCGGTTTTAAAAGCTTGAATTAGAAGAGGAAAGTTAACTGTAGGTAAAGCTCGCTAAAATTAGCCAGTCTATATTGCTATAATAACTTCTTTGTCCTCTTCATGTGGAAAATAGATTACGAAATACGTACGATTGCTTTTGCCCTACAGAACCATGGAGAATGGGAGCAGGCTGCTTTAGGTAACCGCTTACGATTCAGGGGCACTTTAAACAATTCAAGAATGTTTAGACAGAATTAACAATTTGCCTTCAGTCTTTGTAGTCCATGCTGTAAGTGTACACGGGTTTTTTTTGTTTTGTTTTGTTTTGTTTTTCCTAAAATTTTGCCGCATTTCCTAATTTCACTAGAAGTGTGAGATTCTGTTTCTGCCACGAGATGTCAGTGCACGGTAATCTGAGCCTTCTCAGGCTGTACCAGCACCTGGGGAAAGTTAAGGATCACAAAAATGACACACGCAGGACTAAAACCACCAACGTCCTCGGCGCCCAAGCCGTGAGTCAGGGTGAGCGTTTGTTTTCCTTTGCGCAGTTTCTTCAGGCAGTTGGGGGAATGTGGTCCACGAAATGCCCACGTGTTGCAATGCGGTCTGGACACCACTCCGCGCCGGGATCCAACGTGGTTCTCGCTAAACTTTACAACTGAGACTAACTGGGCTATGGGCTCGGACTCCTAGCTTGGGCCAGAATGTGGGGAGCCAGCCGCCAGCAGTCGCCGGGGCGCGGGAAAGAAGCGCGTGCGGGGCTGGACTTGCTCAGCCGGGGAGCCGGCTTGGGGAGGGTTGGGGTACAACCTTTGGACCTTTCGGGGTGCAAGTCACGCTCAGAAACTGAAACTCGAGTCCTGGCCTGTAACAGCAGCGGGGCGCTCGTGCGCAGGGGCGGCTGAGCCCCAGGGCGGCTCGTGTGGAGCGGGAGGGGGACGCACGGGAACCTGGGACGCACGAGGAGGAGCCGGGGCGCGCGGAGCCCGGTTGGGGGCGATT
>NW_004955432.1:7395163-7404249 GCF_000276665.1 Chinchilla lanigera
GCAAATTCCTTCTTTAATAAAGCCTCCTACCTGTAGGACCCATAGGAGAAGCATTGCTAGCAAAATGTGAAAAGTTAAGATTGTCTTCAAGATACAATCTTTAAATTCTAAATTTAAAAATTGAGTTTAAATACAGTCTTAGACCCAGCAATCCCTTACTTAGTATCTATTACATAGAGATTTAAAAAACATCAATGAGCATAAATATCAGTGCAAAGATGCTTGTTGCAGCATTGTTTTAAACAACCAAAAAAATGACAATCTAGAGATGTTTTTATGGGACCATGGATGAAAAGAGTTGAATCAATAGATTAATCCACAAAAACTGGATTAAGACACTCAGGACTTATCAAGAACACCAGTATTTTCCTTCTACTTATTCTTCATCACCCCCTAACTCAGGATTTCACCCATCCCAATACTCGCAAATCTCTGAACTCTGGGTCAGCCAAATTGCTGGCACCCACAGGAGCAGTCACATGTCTACAGCTTTTCATCAGAAACAAATTACCCTGTTTCTATTTTCTACACTCAGCACGGTTGTCTGTATTTTTTCCCACTAGACTACACCTCCTTTACTAAGATATTGCTTTAAGCTTCCAGGAAATTGAGTGCTAATTATATGGCAAAAAGCTGCAATCTCTACTGTAATCCCAGTTGCATATAACGAAGTCTTCCCATCCATCTTTCTTTCTCTGGAAAGCCATACCAAATTCTCAGCAGGTTAACATACAATTTGGTGGGTGGAATTCCTTCTCATTTTCTCCTTTCCATTCTGCAGTTTCCACTGTTTATTCAGTAGTACTTTTTAATCAGAAGACACAATAAATGTAATTTCTGAAAAATAGTGTTATCACAGTCATCACAGTTTCAGTTTTCCTCTTTAATCTTATTAATGGGTGGACATGGGAGTAAAATGTAAGTTATAATCTTTTTTAAAAGATATTTACTTCAATGGTGAAATGAACAATAGAAATAATATAAAACATAAAAATGAGCCAAGACAATGGTCAAGCTACTTTATATCTGGAGCTTCAAATTAAATTTTTAGTGTCATTTTTAAAGAAAGGATCCATTTGGCAACCTCTGAAATGTGAGAATCCATTCAACGGATGGCTCTTTACCCTTCTGTCCATTAGCTATATACATGAAAGATAAACTCTGATATGTCCACATAAGGAAAATTTTTCTTTAAGGAAGACTCTGAAAGTGCAACTCCATTGAAAATATATGAGACCATAAAATCAAGTTACTGCTAGTCTTATTTGGGAGGTTCCTGAGAAGTAAGTCTCTATAAGGTGATAACATAAGTAAAGATAATAGAAAGCATCTTGAAGAGATCACACACACAAGAAGCCATATTTCTCTCATAATGGGGAAAATCACATTGCGTGTAGCTTTCTAAGAAGAGATGTATTGAATGCACCATGAACTTGAGGAACTATTCCAAGGAGAAAGTAAGTTGCCGTGTAAGTTGTCCCTTGATTTAAAGTTGTAATACCTGCCCTCCCTAAATCCCATATGGTATTATATTTCAGCAACTCAAGGCTTTAAGTGAACTCATATAAAACAGACAAAAACTATCTCAGTCTCATGAGCACAAATACCACGAGTAACATCAAGCAATGTGAAAAGCAGTGACAAGTCCAGAATCAAAGCCAAGATTCTACACCTGCGTCTCTAACTTGCTGACCTTAAGTAAATCTCGGAGCCTGTTTTCTCTCCTGTAATGTGGTTAAATTAGATGATCTCTAAGTCTGCTCGAAATTCTATGGCTATGTAGCTGGTTTTAATCAAGACTGAGGAAGGAATAGTTTTTTCTTTGTGAGATGCAACTAAGGGCCTGCCCTGTCCTGCCCCTCAGCCTCTCCGTATACTTCCTAGTCTTCACTTTCCATTGCTCTTCTCTTCCTCTTTCTACCAATCCCCTCATTCCACACTTCCATCCACTATTCCCCAATATAAAAGTATCCTTCACTGAACCCCTTCTATGTGCCAATCTTTGATTATTTCATCTGACCCTAACAAATGTCTTATGAAATAGGTAGAGTGACTTTCTCATTCTGCAGGCCATGATCCTGAAGCATAGAAAGGAGGCTTCCCCTTTTCTCTACCTCTGGCTTTAGTACTCCAGTGCACACAACGGATAACCCTTATGCTCCTCAAATGAATGAAGTCCACAGTCAAAGTGACAAGAACAGATAGATCAAATAAGCGATCTTCCCATAGTGTCTCAGCTCACTGCTGCTGAGCATTGGTCTTAAACTAAAAGCTTAAATAATGCCTAATGCTTAAGTGGGGTTGTTAAGGGTGCTTGGGGAAAAGAATGATTCATCTAACTGCCCCCCATTATATCCTGCACAGATCACAGTGTGATTCAGCAATAACTGGAGGCTGAGTGTGATACGTCTACCCTGATCCAAAACAAGATACCTACACACATGAAAACTAATAATCAGTCAGGTTAAAGAAACATTTCAGTCATAGGGACTTTCTTCTCTTAATAATCAATTGACTATGTGATGGCTACATTTAATTGTCAGTCCACCTGGATTAAGAGACTCCTGGACAGGTGATTACACCCAGGGAGTGGGATATAGATATCCCTTTTCTAACAACCTGCATAAATATGTTCAGACTTATGCCCAAGGTGTGCTGTTCAGACTTACGACTTGACACTTAGATTTACAACCCACTTTTTTACAGTTCTCTATATCTTATTTATAGAGCCTCGATGTCTTTCTTTTGACAGTACACATTATTTGTTCAGAACTATAATTTTTGCTGATTGTACTGTACAGTACAGTGTAGCTTTATGTTCTGTCATACATTACAGTGCTGCATGTAAGAGTTATGCAAATAAAAGCAAAGTCATCAAGTTGGAGTTTCCTCTGACCATTTCTTTGTTCTGATTATTGTCGTGTACATGCTATATGCAATTCCTCATTTAGCAACCAATTCAGCTAATGACCTAGGCACAGGACCAGCTCCGTAGTTAAATGAGGAGGGTGTGTACCCATCAGTGAATTAATCCACTGATGCTCATAGCTGAATGTGCTGTTAGGAGGTGTGGCCAGGATGGAGCAGGTGGGCCACCTCAGGCTGTGTTTCAAGGCAACACCTCTCTCGGGTGCTCTGCCATTGTGCTGTTGCACAGCCACCGTGACGTGAGTGGTTTTGCTACATCACACCCTTCTGCCATGACACCTCTGCCTTGGAGTCGGCCAGGCATGGACTGAAACACTATAAACCTTGAGCCAAAGAAACCATTTCCTCCTTTAAATTGTAGGTGCTACATATCTGGTCCCAGCAACAGAAAAGCTGACCGATACATCTATAGGTTAAAGGAACCATTACAAGCACTTCATCGTGGTTGGAAAGAGTAACAGGCTTTATATCCTTAAATAGGCTACTTATCCTCTCCAGGCTTCGAATTTCTCCTTAGTAAAATAATGGAAATACCTAGTGGGAAAGGCGTTTGAGGATTAATAAGATACTTTATGTGAAATGCTTAAAATGGTAAGCCTTTAGATAGATAGATAGATAGATAGATAGATAACCAGATAGATATAGATAGATAACAGATGAACACACATGTAAAAGTGAGCCTAAACATACAAAGCCTAATACCAGCTCAAACGGAATACCCTTCACTACCGCTATACTAATCTGACCACGAAGAATGCCATCTTTCTTTCCAGTGAATTTGAGTCGGGTAAAAAGATAAGCCTGCTACATTGACTTCACTGTAAAAGTCTCTGGGGCCACCTTGTGGTCACATAGCAGCACAACAGCCCACCGTCGGGAGGGAGAAAAAGGAAGCTGTGAAGTCCTACCTTATTAAAGGGCCCCTTTTGCCGGGCGTGGTGGCGCATGCCTGTAACCCCAGAGCTCGGGAGGCTGAGGCAGGAGGATCATTGCGAGTTCGAGACCGGCCTGGGCTACAAAGTGAGCTCAGGGCCAGCCTGAACTGCATAGTGAGACCCTGTCTCAACAAGACCAAAAAAATAAAAAAATAAAAAATAAGGGGCCCCTTTAATACAGATAAGAGAAATTCTTTTCTTGATTGGTAGGAGGAGACCCTACCCTATCTCACAAGAAAACAATGCCTGAAGTTTGCTCTATTGTCTACAAACTTATCTCTGTGGACTTCAGTGAAATGAGCCAAGTAACCTCTCTCCCTGTGAAGCTCACAGGGGGTTCCTAAGGATTCTACAGCTTCCAATCCATAGAGAAAAGGCACATTCCCCGACTGACTGTAGCATGATCAGAAAAGAGCTTTCGTAGAGATGTGCACAAATGAGTAGACAGAAATGATGGTTTTTGAGGAAGGTAGCAGGAATTTTTAAAAGCAGAACTAAACACAGGCCTATAGCAAGATCTGAGTAACAAAACTCAATTCAATACATTTTTCTTAGTTCCAACTACCATGAATAGTTGCTGTGAATATGCTGACAAGATCTAGAGATATGGAAGTGACTAATCCTTGAGACATTCACCTACGAGAAATCTTTAGGAAGTCCAAAAAAAAAAATCACAACCAGCAATTAGCTCACATACACAGTAGTGCTGGGGGAGGAACCCTGCTACACTTTGAAAGCTAACTCCTGGACATCCACATGTTGCTGGATCAAAAGAAGATTTCATCCTTATATATCACTTCTGGTTCTAAAATATATATATATCATTCTCTTTCTTCTCAGTGAAAAAAATCTTTCACTCCAGTAGGACTAAGTTCAAAATATCCACTCCTCCATTATACCATTCATTACTCAGTCAAACTCCTTGCAATTGCACCATTGCTTCTGTGAACTTTAGGCACCCCCGTCTTATCACCTAACACTTGGTTCTGAATGGCTGTGCATTTTTTCTAGTAAACTCCCTCATTCACGCACCTTTCCTCCCTTTGAACCCAAACAAAGACCATGAACTTTGAAGGTAGAAAACAAGTCCTCAGTTTTGCAGTTTGAGAATCCATACTTTGCATCAAAGTCAGCTAGTCTTGATCCCCATCAGTCACGGCTCCTCTCTTTCACCACTCCCCACAAAGTTATGCACATCTCAACTTGCATGTGTCCCCTTCTAATCCCTGAGAAAGATGTGCCCTTGCTTCTCCTCAAAGATGTCAGCGCTGCTCACTTAATGGACAATGTCACCCACTTAGCAGATGATGTCCCCCAGCCCTATCACAGGGCTTGCCAGAACACCTGGCCCTTATGCAGCACCTTGCTCACCCCATTATGTGCTGAAAAACTGTGCAGATTTAACGTGCATTTTTCTCCAGCACCTAGCTTCATCATTGTTCTGGACTCACAACCAGAAACGAACCAAATGGTACCGACCAACAAACACCTAGACGCACGGACCGCCAATTGGAATTTAGGATGAGCCTTTATTCCTGGCCAGGGACTAACTGAGAGCCTCCACACAGGGAAGGATCAGACCAGTCCCAATCCAGGGACAAGAGCAGTTTTTAAACTCTAAAACCACTTCCTGTTTGGCAAACACATGTCACATCTGTAACAATGAGGGGACTCTTTTTTTTTTTTAATGGCAGGAACACTACATTCCGAGAATCCGGGAGGGGTAGAGCATTTGGGAAGAACAATACATTTTGGGACTCCAGGAAGGGCAAGGCGTTTACAACCAGTTTACAACCATACATTCCAGAAATGGTAAACATGAAGATCTAACCCCACGGTAGGGGTGGGAACTGGGAATTAAACTAGAACCTTTGATGTCTGTGGTGGGGCTTTTACAATCATCCCTTCTTTTCCATCTTTCTTCAATCTTTCTCTTTACATTGCTTCACTCCTCTCAGTCTACCAGGAGAATCTAATCTCTTTCACCCTCCAGAAGCCATTCTTCAGCTGCTGTCCCAATCACCTCCTTCTTTCCTTATCCCACCAGACTGGAAGTTTATAGTCATAGTTTTCCTCCTTTCCTTCCCCAGCTCTTCCCTGGTGCACTACAGTCTGGCTTCCATGCTCAGTAATTGTTCTCATGTGGTTAGCAAAATGCCCTTCAATGTTGAATCCAACAGATTCTTTTTTATTTTCTATCTTGGTGGGCCTCTTCAGAGTGTTTAACACTGGTGACCACTTGCTCCTCCTTGAAGTTCTCCCCCAGGCAGCCCTCATTCATAATTTACCAGCTCCTCCCCATGCTCTACACTCCACACTTAGCCTGAACAGTCTAACACCAACGTCTCTGCCCTCCCTCTGCTCCACCACTTACAGTCTAAGAGATGCTGGGCACAATGCAGGAAACGTGCAGAGGAAGAGATTGTTCTGTTGAAACTTTTCCCACTCCCCTGTCCCTACAGCAAAAGTCTGACAATTTTCAGTTGTATGTCTTATCCATTTATGTATTCCTGTATACTTATAAATATATGTAACCCTCAGCTAATATCTTGACAGTGAAGAGAAATTCATTATTAGCTGTGCTGAGTATAAATCCACATTTCAAATAGTATTTGAGCTATTTGAAACATACTTTATAATGAAATTGATAAGGAGATTCAAGTCAGAGTAAAAAAAGTCAGCTTTTCCACCTCCTTCTTAAATGTTTATGCTTTCATTCTGGATATTTATCTTCAAACAGTACTTTCTTTACACAAGTTGCTTAAGAAACTGTTAAATTGATCTTACAGAAGTTAGCACAATACTGTTTATATACAATACACTTAACAAGTATTTATTGATAGATTAAAGTAATGTGCATTAGGGCTTAGGCAATTTCTGTGTTAAGAAAAGATAAAACACGTTTAAAGTGCCTAGGAAGACTAGAAATCTCAGGCGCTGTGACAAACCAGAAAAACTACTAAGACGTGTTCTGTATCACTAACACAAATGTGCTACTCTTAGGACATTGTATTTCTTCTACTCTTAGGACCGTGTATTTCTGAATAATCAGCAATACACAGAAATGGATGGGTGCTACCTAAGCAGAATGAATCATGAAAGATGATTATTATGAGTAATTCATCAAACATAAGAGAAAGCAAATATAGATTTGTCTTCTGAATATAAGCATGAGTCCTTACCAGCAGTTCTTAGTTATGGTAGCTATTTCTTTATAGTTGAAAAGATCAGGTAACAAGGAGACCATGGTGGAATTCAACAGTGTCCCCACTGACAGTTCCTCATGCCCGTGTATACCTGGAAGGGTCATTAGGAAGATCATGTGAAAGAAAACTACATGAGGATGTTCACAGTCAGGATATATGAAAAGGTGCTTAACTACAGTTTATCTGTAGTGTAAGACTGAGCAGATATAGCAGTTAAGCTGGATTGTCAACTTGATTGGTCCGTGAGCTCTCTGCCAGATTCGTAAAGAACACTTCTACATGTGTCTGGGTGGGCCACAAAGGTCTGATTTGGGTCCTATGTCTGATCCTCAACTCTTCCTCTCTGACACTATTCCCCTGTTCCGCTTCTGCCATGCACTAAGCCCTTCACCATAATGGCCTCTGCCTGGGAGCCAGCCAACCCTGGACTGAACCCTCTAAAACCTGGAGCCAAACTGAACCTCTCCTCCTTTAACACAGGCGTTCAGTGTTTTGTACCAGCAACAGGAAAGCTGACTAATACAGCAGTTAAGTCACAAGTTTAGCCCAGAATCCTTAGACAAGCTTCTGAATGAGGAAGATATTTAGCCTAAGGAAGGAAGAAATCAAAGTGACAGGAGTTTGGAATGAACATAGAAATTAGAGGTGAAGGTGAGAATGTAGTGAAAACTTCATTCCTTGGTGTTTGCCAAAATTTGTCACCCATTTTCCACAGTAATAATGAATGCTGATTATGCAGCATCTTCCTCAATTTCGTATAAGAAAGTTTTCCCTGGATTTGTGCCCATTCCTCGTCCTTCAGGATAGGCCATGGGTGTGCCTCTGCCTCAGCCACACGTTGCCAAGGACAGTGCTCTTGGAGACGCTGGGCAGTCAGATGAGCAGTACCACTTCCAGCAGAGTGAAGCCTGAAAGGTGATTACTGGTCAAAAGTATGAGAAAATAAATAGACTTTGGAATTTTCATAGTTCACAACAAATTAAAGGCAATAGAATACATTTTGTCACAGAATTTTTGGCATCATTAGAATATTAGGGCAAAGATGCATCTGGAAGCTTCAAGATGAAGTATTTACTCTTTGTTATTCAATTTTTATTTTTATCAGTACACATTTGTGGTACATAATGAGGACACTCCTCAGGGAGAGTTGGTGCCTGTACTTAACACAGCTTGATTCTTTTTTCATCCCTTTCCTCTTCCCTTCTTCCCCCTTACCTCCCCCTATCTCTCAACTGCCTTCCCATTTGCAAAAGCTCTATCTCTCTAGTCCTCATTGTCTATCTTTTATTTTGCTCTTAATTTATATTTTGAGTTTCTCTGATTTATTTCACTTAACATGGTGTTATGGTTTGGGGCTTATTTTGCAAGGGGAACAATATGTAATACAGGACACATATTTTATATGATTACTTATAATAGTCACCCAAAGAACAATATACAAAAGAGTGCAGAAAATCTGTCCATACACTAAGACCAAGAACCAGCCAAGGGCCTGGATCCCTCGATAATGTCCTGCAACAGTCCAGGTGAAGACCTAGAGCTCATACATAACAATGCCCCCGACGAGTCCACCTAGATGCCCAGAGCCCATAACAATATCTCATGCAGGCCTCTCTCATGGATCTGTGCTGGGAAGGCCCAAAGGTCAGTGGTGGAATCTACAAAGTCTGTGCCAGCAGGATGAAGGAGCTGTGCTAGCAGGCTGAGGGATCTGCACTGGAGCTAGGAAGCGATGCTCAAAAGAACCAGAGCTCCAACAAAAGGTACCACAGCCATCCTCAGCAACAGTGAAGTCCCGGGCTCCTCCAACGGGGAAGACAGCTGAGTCCCCATCAGGAAAGCCAGTACAGCAAGCTTCTTCAGGAGGCTGAGCTTTGCACTATTTTCTCCTCTGGAGCCAGGAAGCGATGCTCAAGGTGAGGACCAGAGCTCACCCGAAAGTGAACAGAAGCCACTCTCAGTGCCAACGAGGTCCTGAGCTCCTCAGAGGATAAAAACAGCCAACTTCATCAGGAAA
>NW_004955432.1:7407684-7455956 GCF_000276665.1 Chinchilla lanigera
GGAGGACGGCCGAGCCGGGCAGGTGATGGACGTGCGCGCTGGTCCGGGTGAGGCTCCCCTTAGGTTTCCCAGCTCGGCCCGGGGCAGCTCGGGTTTGCGTCGTATTGATGAAGGATGAGCGCCTATTACTTAGAATCACGCGAGTCGGTCTTCAGATTTCCTGCTAGAAGGAAATTTTCTCTTTCTGTCCTTGGAACACAGGCCCTGCTCTTCCGGGATCTGAGCAGGGTTCCAGTTCCCCGCAAAGCAGTCAAGGCTTACATCCACCGGAAGAGATTTGTAGACGTGGGATTTATGAGCGCTTCCAAATGTCTTACTTGGTGTTCTTTGTAAGTGAGGAAAGTTTCCTTCCACATCCTGACGTTTCATATAAAAAGGTCATTCATGTAGCATGAATGCTGGGGCACAGAGGGGAAGCGATGCTGTTTAAAGCACAGCACGGTGAAGAAAACTGTCCCGCTTCACGGCGTGAACTGTGGAAAGCGGAAGGCGAGCGTGCGCTTGCAGGTCTAGAGGGCTGGGGAGGCAGCGCGACCCACAGTGTAGCCCAGTCTCTGGGTTTCTTCCTATGCTAAACCCTGGCCATAAACATGAGTCAGTTGGGCTGTGTCAATATTTAGCAGGAACACCAGGCCTGCTGTCCTGGTGCAGCAAAACATAACAGTCACATCAGAAATATTCTAGCTTGTGAATGGGGAAGGGAGTTAGAGGACGCTGGCTCGAATTCCGGAGTTCCTAACAACAGTGCAGTTTCCTGTCAGGTTGTTTGGTTGGTGGGTTTGTTTGTTTTAAGAAAAAAAGATTTACCACACGACTTGTTAGATATTTTGGTTACTGTCTGATGGAAACCAAAATATTTTATGTGCTTCCTTTTTTATTTTCGTAGTTTCTGTGCACAAAGTTGATTGTGGCCACATGGACAATAGTCTCCCTCATTGCCGCAGGCGGACGCCTGATCTTGCTTTCCAGGGCCGTCTGGGTCCCACAGACTGTAGCCGTTGTTCCTCACCAGCTGGGGTGGGAAAACCTCCCCAAGAGCCACTCTGTGGCCTACAGTCTGCAAACACCACCAACCTGTAGATGCCCCAGGGCTAGTACGAAAGAGAGCGCTCACCCTGTTTCTCTGCTTCCTTTCCCGTGTGTCTATAAAATTCCATCTTCTTTTCAGATACATCACCTCACCACGCAGCCACTTGCTGAAATGTTTGCCTTCTAGACTTTGGAGAGCAGAAGCTTTATCTCTTTCAACTTTGTATTCCCACCGTTTGACATCATTGTTCACAGTATAGTTAATGAATTAACAATGGATAAATTTGGAGTTATATATTAATTTCTTTGCCATACTGAAACTCACAGACATGAAACATCCTCTAAGTATAATGAATTATTTCCTAGTGTTTGATTACAGGAGATGATGTTCTATCCCCTACCTTCCCAAACTATTCTGTTTATAACGTTAGCGAAATTAGCAGATGACACATCATCATGCATCATGAGGGTAGAATGTAAGCTTTCTTCCAGAGCAGACCTGAAGACTCAGTTCTTTTTTTAATATCTGTATAGAATTGGATCCACAAGTCCTTGATGATTGGCATGTGCTCTGCCCAGAATCCTTCCAAAACTCAATTCAAATTAATTCACAAAAAAGAGATGTACTGACTATAATTGAGAAATTCAGGATCTAGTAACAGGGCTTCTAAATTCTCAAAGTATGTGGCCAGTGTTCCTCTGTCTTTCTCCGTTTCTTTGGCTTCTGTGTTATGGCTTTGAAAAACCATAATACTCTTCATGCTATTCCAACTAACAGGTTCAAGGTGTGTTCTTTCTATTCCACTTCTAGACATAAGTATGAAAGAAAAACTGTCACTGATCAGCTAGGGCTGTGTGTCATCCCTAAGCCAATCATGGTGATCTTGGAAATAGGAAACTCTAGCTGGCTAGAGTTTGCCGTAATTGGCAATTTCCTGGAACTGTACTGTATGGAAGAAGGTCCTTACTTTATGGAAGTAAAGTCAGAAAGAAAGTGGGGAAACAGTGTTAACAAACCAAAACAAATAAGAAAATGTGTATTCCGTACCCAAAATGCTTAGAATGAAAATTTTTGCAACACGTTAGACTTTTGTGCCACTGTCAGGGTTCACCCTACTGGCAATGTCTGTTCTGATCATCCTCTGAAGCAGAAACACTTCCCCGTAAAATAAATTAATGATTGTTGCAGACTACAGTCAACTTCCAGAGTCTATTAAACATACAACTTCCTGCAGAGTAATTTCATATCAGCTGCTTCTAACCTCCCTTGATACAATTGTTCCTCTCAGAAGATGCATTTCTAACTCTCTTTGCCTCTAAACTAGAATCTGGAGTTAAATCTTTCTGAAGCAAAAGGTAAGTCTGACTCTTTGTATTTCTTACAAATAGTACACAGTTGAACAAAGAAAAACATTTACTACTGACATGAGTTATGCTGGTTTGAGATGCATCAAATGTGTAAACTAGCCACTATCTGAATTTAATTGCATTTCATCTCTCACTCTAGTCTTTAAGTGAATAAATCATATTGTGCCATGAAATACTGTACTATCATTATAAATAGAATATATGTGAAGAAGTGATTATTGTTATTTTTGTAGGTGGCTGACACAGTACTATTTCATAGAATTAATGGAGAACAGAAAAGATATCCCAAACCAAGAAAAACTTTGGCAGATGAAGCCTAACAGCCTAGAAGATGATGACTATTTGGTACAATAAAACGTTCTTAATAATTAGAATCTATAAACGTAATGCAAATCTCATTCTGTATCTCCTAGTGTAAGAGCAATTTTCACCCTGTGTGCTGATTCGTGTATTCAAATTCCTATCACTGGTGCCATACTAAAAGACAAGGCGGTGTATATAACAGAAATAGTGCTTTGTCTGTCAAAGACTTAGCCTGGGTTTTCGTTGTTGTTTTTTTACAAAATGGAACAATTGAACCAGATGATCTTCAAGGCCCTTCAGATTCTTCCTAACGGTCTGTGATTATAAGTTTAAAAAGAAAAAAAGTCATCAGTGTCCATATAACAGTAGTTTTATAAGCAGGCACTGTGGCAGCTTAGTAAAAGATCACCAAGTAAATGTATGATTCATTGGTTAACCAATTAAATTCATTTTTGGATAAGAATCACTTGTCCCACTTTTGGTCAACCATGAGGTTAAATGTTTCTTACCACATTATTTGACTGAAAAAGTAGCTCAAATATTTGGTTCCAAGCTCTTACCTTTCTAAGTTACTTTAAAGACAGACTTAATAAAAATTATTTTAATGATTTTTAAAAGAATAATAATTAACAAATTACAAGCACATACCTACCCAAAGAAATTGTGTGCATAAAACAAAATCATTTTCAGTTTTCAATTTAACTCTTCTACTTGCAGTTCCATAATTCTTTGCTCTTAACCAGAAAATTCATCTCAGTTGATTATACTTACACTGTCTTAATGTGGAGAAATGATAGAAGCTGTATCCTTTCTAGATGAAGTAATTAGGAAAAGCATTGGCTATAACAGTGATGTATTACCCCAGGTAAAATTCAAATGCAGACAGAAGTCATTTTTAACACTGAAGATTATAGAGAACTGTGTGAATTAATATTGCTAAGCATAGGATAAGGTGAACATGATAATCACTGCTGTCATTTCAAGCATAAAAATGTTCTGGCTTCACATATAGTTACAAAGTTAAGGAATAACATGCTGAGAAGTAAATTGCAATCCTTTTGTATTTTCCATGTATAAGTTACTTGGGAAAACGATAGATTATTCAACGCAAACTTCTTTTAAATTGTTGACCACCTAGAAATGGAACTGGTCAAAGAAGTATAATTTTCTCAGGAAATAGGTTATCTCTGTGGAATTTAGTTGTATAACCTTTTATACCTTCTGGTAGATATTTGTCTACTAGTACTTAGACAAATGAGTTAGTTTAGAACTATAAAATTAAAATGGAAGACTACATGATGGAAATTACATATTTTATCAAATATTAATGATAATATTATTCCTGACCCTTTGTATTTGAACTAGTGAAGAATTCACTCTTCAGTGCTTTATAGAGAGTTGTCCATGAACCAATAAAAATATGATGAAGCAAACGCAACTATCATAGTTTACCAATTTGTTATTTTTACCAAAAATGAGTAAGACTGTTTAAGTTCTGGCTTCCCAGTTCCTTATTTCGTTATTTTGCATCTTCAAAATAGACAACATGGCCTAAACTCTGACGGAGATATCTGCAGAATTTATTTCTTTTGTCTTAAAGACAAATAAATAACAGAAATTAATGGAGAAGCCCAAAATAGCTAAGTGTACCTTTGATCAGTGCTACACAAACTGTTCGCTATCTTCAGCTAACCAGTATCCCAAAGTAAGACTCAGAATTTGTTCACTGGAAAGCATAATGATTGAGCAATGAGAAATTGGATTAAGGGAAATCCCATTGTTTCGTTTGGTTTTCAGATCTTTCTTTTCTTTCCTTTCCTTTGCAGACTAAGGACGTGGGAGAGACCAGCATGCTGAACAGACCTGTGCTTTTGCATTTGCCACAGACCGCCCATGTTAACGAATTTGATTGTCCCTTGGAACTTCAGCACAGCCAGGAACTCTTCGTGCAGTGGCGCTTGCCAATTAAAATAGCTGCTGTTGTGTCTTCGCTGACTTTTCTGTACACTCTCTTGAGGAAAGTAATTCACCCTTTAGTAACTTCCCATCAACAGTATTTTTATAAAATTCCAATCCTGGTCATCAACAAAGTCTTGCCAATGGTTTCCATCACCCTCTTGGCACTGGTTTATTTGCCAGGTGTGATAGCAGCGGTTGTACAACTTCATAATGGAACCAAATATAAGAAATTTCCACCTTGGTTAGATAAGTGGATGTTAACAAGAAAGCAATTTGGGCTTCTCAGTTTCTTTTTTGCTGTGCTGCATGCGATTTATAGTCTGTCTTACCCAATGAGACGATCCTACAGATACAGGTTGCTCAACTGGGCATACCAACAGGTAAGATGGAGATGTTGCTGATACTATTGAACTGAAAAGCCTAAGTCACTTAACAAATCAGTCCTTTCTCATTGTAATGTCAATACTCCAAACCCCTATTGAAAAATAATCTTCACTTTTTAAAAAATTTATTAAGCTTCACTGAGGCTTCACTGTACAGCTTCACACTGAGGAATATATTCCAAGGTGAAAATAGAGTACAACTTTAAAGGCATAAAGATATAATTTGTTCATGGACAGGGCCCCATTTCCGTCTTTTACCACCCTTTTAATGGTAACCTTCTAATCTTCTTCTTCTTTACCACTTGGTCCACGCACTTTACAATTCTGTCCAAGTAAACCATCAGAAAATTATTACATAAGTAATCATTAAGACATTATATATATATATATATATATATATATATATATATATAAATTTTTTGTGCATGGAAAAGAGTGATAGTTCCTCTGTCATTTCTCTTAGAGGAATGCAAAAAAAGAAAAAGTTATAAATTTGTGCAGGTCTCTTTCATTACTAAGACCTCCATAGTAGAGTAAGGGACCAGAGAAGACGATTCACGTGTGGTTTGCATTTGTTCTTTCCTCTCTGATCTTCTGGTAGGTCCAGCAAAATAAAGAAGATGCTTGGATTGAGCATGATGTTTGGAGAATGGAGATTTATGTGTCTCTGGGAATTGTGGGACTTGCAATACTGGCTCTGTTGGCTGTGACATCAATTCCATCTATCAGTGACTCTTTGACATGGAGGGAGTTTCACTATATTCAGGTAAGTGTACATGCATATAACTTTAGTCTCTCAGAGAGGTATATTTTTTTGTGCTTCCAATATAAAGTACATTGACTTTATCCTATAAAAAATAACGAATGTTTCCAATAGTAAGGATTCCACACTTGTTCTGATTAATATTTTCTCTCCTTTTCCCTATTGTTTTTAAATAGGATGCATTCTGCAGACATAAAATAAAAGACACTACTAAAAGAAAAATATTCTAACACTGAAATTTGTTAGACAATCCATTGCCCATGTAATAACTATAAATGTGATATTTTAGGAATATCTTTTACTAGTTCGCCCAAAATAAAAATATTCTTATACCTATCCATAGGTTTAGTCATCCCATTTAAGTTATACAGCTTTGTAGATCTAGAAAAAAGTCTCTCCTTGAAATAAGGAGATATTTTATAGTCTGTATAGATTTATAGTCTACAGACTATAAATATAGTCTACAGACTATAGTCTACAGACTATAAATCACAAAGGTATTCTAATATCTAATTTTGAAAGCTGCTTTTTCCAGGTTACATTTTAGATAGCTTACTCATTTGAAGATTCTAAATATTCCTGGAATTCAAAACTATCTCAAATTTACTGGAATTCATCTCCTAGTGGAAGATTGCACGTAAAAAGTATAGTTTACTAGAATTCTGAAGGGTACCCAGGTCTGGCAACATTCAAAAGACTAAATTTAATTTCATCATACCACTGCCAAAATTTTTTAAATTACATAGACTTCACTTTTATGGGTGGACATCTTTGAAAATTTCCAGTGTCAGAATTCTCCACTATCCTTTGTACATGTTCATACATGTTTCCAACAGACACTTCCCCATGGAATTGCTTAGGCTAGAAACTGTCTCTCCATGTGAATTTTTCAAGTGTAGTTTAAAGATGCTACTACGTTCTCCAAGCAAAGTATTTTATAATTTTTTTGTTTGACTTGATAGCCACTGGTGTTATGTGTTCTTCGTGAAACCACTTCACCTCACATTGCTGTTCCTGTCACACATATGTTGAACATCACTTTTGTTATTTAATTAGGGATTCAAGCATTGTATCTTGATGGCTGAGTCCATCCCACCATATGTACAATAGCTAGCTCAGAGTAAGTATGTAATACACATGTGCTGAAATTAATCTTCATGCAATCATATATTTTTTTCAGTCACTAACCTAGAAATTTTTCACTTAGAATTAAACAGATGGTTGCATGACAGTTTACCTTTCTATTTCATATCTGAAAATAAAAGTTAGCTATTTAATAGTACAGTATTCATTGGGGCTTAAGAGTACAGAGGAATAATTGTGAGTTAGATTGATTCTAGCAGGCCAGTGATTATTTCAAGTAAAATGAATAGAAGCCAAAAGTTATCTAGAAAAGCTTTTGTCAAAATGCCATAAAATTACATAGGTGAACAACTATTCATAAGCAACTTTTCTCTGTGATGCCAAAGAGTTGCAATGCAAGTTGAAATTTTTCTTCACCTCCCTAGATCTCTATTTTGTTCAAAACTGAAACCATTTCCAGTATTTTTCCATTTTAGCAGAATGTCTGACTTTTTAAAAATACAGTCCAAGCTCACTCACTTCACTACTCATTTACCAAAATCAGCAGGGATCGCATTCCTTGCTGTCACAATTGATGAAGATCACTGGTCAAACTGACATTTGCAGTGACCTTGGATCAATCTAACAATTCTTATTGAACACCTAATACATGCAGCAAATCACTGTGCTAATTTTGCAGAAATTGTGTGATAAGTAAGATACAGTCCCTGATTTTAGACATCTGTTGATAGACAGAATTAAGGCACATACACTTGAGGCAAAGCACCCCAAAATAAATGTCGTAAAAGAAATGAACACAACGGCAGAGAAGAGAAAAATAGGACCGTTGATCACCTGAGACTAAAAGGAAGGTTGTGAAATTTCTCAACTTAGCTTGGAGACAAGAGCACCACCCAAAAGCAAAATGGTAAGAGGGGAAAGATATGACTGGACATTGTTGAGAATTGTGTTAGGGAAAGAATCCTAGATGAAGGAAAAGATTTCCAAGCAACAGAACAGATCCAGATGAGGTAGGATATTGAACCAATCCTAACTAAGGTAACATTGCTTTTCTTTTGCAGAGCAAACTTGGAATTGTTTCCCTGCTGCTGGGCACAATGCATGCAATGATTTTTGCCTGGGATAAATGGATAGATACAAATGAATTTGTGTGGTATACACCTCCAACTTTTATGATAGCTGTTTTCCTTCCAATCATTGTCCTGATATGGAAAACCATACTGCTCCTGCCATGCTTGAGGAAGAAGATACTGAGGATTAGACGTGGTTGGGAAGATGTCACCAAAACTAACAAAATTGAGATGTCCTCCCAGTTATAGAATTACCATACTGTTTATGCACATCTTTGTTCAATATTGATATATTTTACTACTACCATTTCAAATTTGTATTTGTTAATAAAATGACTATTTGAGAATCTTAATGTGTCTCTTCCTTTATGGGTAGTGAGTTTGAAATGTGTGTATTTCCTTGAAGATTTGATTCAAAGCCAGAAGGCATTACTAATGTTTAGCACATTTTCTATTTTTGGTAAACCTAAACAAAGCATCTGATTTGTTAGACTGGATGGCATTATAAATAATAAAAGTCCTTGAAGTACCAGTCCACTACACAGACATCACAGCCATGAAGAAAATATCTAAATCTACAACACAAATATATTGTGTTCTTGTTAATGGTTTTCTATTCTTCTTAAAATTTTATTGTATTGATAAATTAGTAGTATTTTAATTGTACATATTTATAGGATACAGTGTGGTAATATATGAATACAGTGAATAATGATCAAACCAATGTATAATCATCAATTCTATATCAAATATTTTTAAAAATTTGATTAACACATAATAACTATATATTTATGAGATGTAGTGTAATGCTTTGGAGCTGAAATGTCCCCAAAATCCTCATATGGAGCTTTTAGAAGATGATTAAATCATAGGAGTGTTATACCCCTTGGGGTGAATCCACTAATGAATCTGTAGTTAAACATGCTGTGAGAAGCTAGGGTCTGGTCAGAAGATGTGAATCACTTGGGGCAAGAAAGGGTCTATCTCACTTCCTAGCCTCTTCCTTCTCTGCTTCCTAGCTCCCATGATGTGAGCACCTTTCCTCCACCAGACCCTTCCACCATATCCTTCCTACCTTGGATCCAGCTGACTCTGGACTGAAACTTCTAAAAACTGAACCAAAATAAACCTCTCCTGCTTTGAGCTGTGGGTGTGAGGTATTTTGTCTCAGCAATGAGGAAAGTGACTACGATATACAGTATGATTTTTGTTAGAGAATTTTCACTCTGATGTAACCAGGGTTTATTCATTGGGACTCATATTTCACAAACACAGACCTTGTCTACACAAGTAAGTCAACAGAGTATGAATAGATATACATCCAGGCAAAACAAACTCAGCCAAGAATAAAAGGTAAATTTAATAATCTCCACCTGCATTATATAAGGTTCAATTAAACACATGGCAAGAGCATACCATTAACCAGTTCCTAAAAGAACAAACTGTCAGAACTTGCTAACCCAACTCTGCACTTTGGTGATTTTCCATAGCAGAAGTAATCACATGCCTTATCTTTTATAGAGGTAGACCATTTATGAGTATTAGAAAAAAGAGCAATAACTGATGGTATAAATTAGCAAAAACAATTAGCACACACATGAAGTAGAGTCCAGTTTATTTTTTTGTCCAACAAAGGATAAATATTATTACATGGGGGTGGTAAAGGAGTCCTCAGGTATAAATTTGAGCTGTGCACTCTTGGAGTTTAGACTCATAGAGACACAATTTCAGATGATAAAGAAAGGAGTTGAGAGCAGGATAATTGGAACGGCAGACAACAGTGCCTTTGAGAAATCATCATAAGAGGAAAAGGAACCGAGGAGCTGTTAACAGCTGTTAACCAGATTCAACAAGAGACTCTGTCAGACCACTTGACACATCATACCATACCATATGGGCAATCAAGTACCTGCACTCTCACCTGCACAGCAAAATGCCAGCATCTCTAGGGCTGGGAAGGAGAAATCAAGTCTCAAACTTCCTGGTATGAAACATCATAGAAACTGTAGCTTAGAAACAGAGTTTCAACTAGAAATGGATCCTCACTGAAACTTTGAAGGAAAACAGCTGAGTTCTGGCTTGGTTATTGAAGCCCTACCTCTGTCAACCATGATAGCAATAATAGGCTTATTCTGAAACACAAACTATACCTCCTTAGGAATCTCCAGTGACAGGAGAAAGATTCTACCAGGGCCTTAGAGGAAGGCACAAAATGTCTGAATTTGATTCATACACAGATTAGTTTAAAACTCCCTCTTTGGATCTAAAGCTCTTCTACACTTTTTTCAACTGTGGACTAGTTTTGTTACAAGCAGAAGAGAGCAATAAAAGTTATCTTTAAAAGAATGAATAGTTTGGAATAAGCTTGGATTTCCTTTCATTCAACCAACATCTAAAAGCAGGAGAAGAGGCTCTATACCAGGCCAGTGATACACAGAAAACACACAAAACAGAGATGACCTAGCATCTACTCTCAATCTCAGAAGGAAGAAAAATTTTAACAGAGCGGTGGATTCTGAGTTTACCAGTATCACTAAGGACAGAACGACTAGCTCTGCTCAGAAGGATAAAGACAGGAAGCTGTGAATTGGTCCAGGAAAAAAGAGAAACTACTTGAGCTGAGTGTTAAAGCATAAATAGGAGTCTTTCAGTGAAAATGGGAGGGTAGGTATGAGGTAATCTGTTAGGAAATCTAGCTGGAACAGAGTTGGTGGAAGAAATACCAGCTTAGGTAAAAAGGCCAGATATACTATCAAAGTCATTGCATAACATGAAACTGTCTGGACTTTGTCCTTCAGGGAGTACAGAAGCTACTGAAAACTTTAGACAGAGGCTTAACATCATCAGTTGCATTTTAGAAATATCTAACTGTAGACCCCACGACACAAATTTGATGGTAAGAATCAAAGGATAAAGGCAAGTTGGAAAATTTTTAAAAATATTTAAGAAGACAACTTCAGTGTCCCAGGACAGAGGCAATAAATTCCTGAGTGAAGATCATAAAAGAGGAGAGCTAATGAGCAATGAGGGAGAGGAAGGTATTTAGGATGGGCCGTCTGGGATGTTTTTTGTTTGAATGGCATAAAGAAAATATCATGAAGGAAGATACAGAATTCTACAGAAAGAACAAATTTTTCAACAAAAACAAAACGAACAGAAAAAATCAGAATGTGCATTCTGCACATTGTATGATGTTTATAAAAAGCTCAGTTACTAAGGGATGATGTGGTGTTTTGTTTGTTTGTTTTTAACTTCTGGATATACAAGTAAAACTGCAAAATGCATATAGTGGGATGGAAGAAGAAAGTGTTTTTCTGCTCCTTTGAAAGGGTGAATTTTGGCCAGGCATGGTAGTGCACGCCTGTAATCCCAGCACTCGGGAGGCTGAGACAGGAGGATCGTCGCGAGTTCAAGGCCAGCTTGGGCTACAAAGTGAGCTCAAGGCCAGCCTGAACTGCATAGTGAGACCCTGTCTCAACAAGACAAAAAAAAAAAAAGAGAGAGAAAAAAGAAAGAAAAGGTGAATTTTAACACAGTCATGGAAAACAGTGAGGTTCTCCGCACAGCAGGACCAGCACCTGGGTTAGTGCTGAGTGAGCTCAGCGCAGCGCTCGTCTCCAGGTTAAGCATCTTTCCTGTTCAACAGGTGTCTACCCAGGGTTCATTTCCTTAACCAGTTCCTCCACAGGGACCTAATAATTTTGAATTTAAAAATAATTGCTAAAATCATATATTTACTGCTTTAATAATGAGTTACATATAATGTTCTTTTTTAAGACAATAAAAATTTATGACTCTAATATGATCTTCAGGCCATGGACTACATTTTTGAGGAGAAAATAAGAAATGATGGCCTGTTAACATGGAATCTGTAAAGCTAAACATAAAAATTCATAGCAAAACTGTGATTTTCCTGAGTACCACTATTTCCAGACTGTTTTCCTGGAAAATGAACAAGTTGTTATAGCTCCTTTTTCTGTAGAACCTGTCTTCCAAGGAAAGGAATTAGAAAATCTCCAGTGTGGACTTAATGTTGTTTTACTTAGTTGAAGTCCTCTTTCTCTTCACGACAAGTTTTCCAGGTATTTTCAAGAAGCCCTTTGAAAAGGTGGTAAGTTATTCCATCTTTTATTTCTTGAAGATAACCCTGTGCTTAAGTAATTAATAAAGCATTGACTTGTGACCACTGCATGTGACCTAAAGCTGAAGTCCAGTACCTTCCCCTTGGCTACAACTTCTGCAGCTCCTCAGAGATTCTCATCATTACTGCTGGGGAGTGTGTCACCTTGCCAGAATTATTCATGAAGCTGCCCATTTTAATCATGCCAAGAACAACTTGCCGGCTTCTGCAGTTTTAAAGTTACTGAACTGGAAGAGAATGATGAGGTTACGTGAATACTCTAATCTCTTCCCTGGAGGCATGACCCCACTGAAATGAGGCTTCCCTCAGCAAATTCTTATATTCCTGAACAACACGGAATAAAAAGAAGCCCAAAGACTAAAGTTGTAATGGTGAAGAACCTGATGATCTCAGAATCAAGACTCCCCTGAACCTCAGCTGGATTAAGAAAGGACTGGACCCAATCTTTTGAGAGCCAGGGAACTCAGAAGCTGAATTTATGGGCACTGATGACCATGTTACAGTGATTGACACACGCCAAGTACATGCCTTTGGGAGATGGTTTCAAACACACCCTCATCTTAGTTATTAATGTTTTATTTTTATTAGCACATGTTGCAATACATAGTTATCTCACTTATTTTCTCATTGCTGAGGCAAAATAACTGACACCCAAAGTTAAAGGAGGAAAAGTTTATTTGGCTCACAGTTTGTGGAGGTTTCAGTCCATAGTTGGCTGGCTCCAAGGCAGAGTGGCACATGACAGAGGGCATCGCAGAGGAGAAGCAGTCCATGGCAGCCAGAAGGCAGAAGGCAACAATGCAACAAGAGAACAACCACAGCTCTTTCTATCCCTTATATCTTATCCAGGTTACTCAGGGCAGGTAGCACTCACACCCTTAACCCTAGGGCCCTTGAGCCTAGCACTGCACCATGAATCAATCTCAGTGTGACACACTAGATTCAGCCACCTCTGAAAAAGCCCCAGCTGACCATAAGGGGTTTTGGGGGCACATCTAGACACAGTCATAACAGTAATGGTTACATCCATTGTGGGCATTGGTGCATGTGTACTAATTCTTTATGGAGTGAGATGTAATCTCAGTGTTTCAATTTGCATTTCTCAGTTCTTCTTTTACCCTTCCTTTTCTCCCCTTTTTAAACTTTTTTTTTTTTGCCAGCATCCCATTCATTTATTTTGAGTCCTTATCAAGTTAATTATCACAAATACAGATTAACAGCCAGACTAACAGGCCAAAAATATTTTTAAAAAATACATAAGACAATTATGCTACTTCAGTGTACACTTTTAGATACATTGTCCAGTTGGATTACAACATTTTTTCTCTTTTTTTTTCCCTATTGTCTGTCTTTTATTTTATACTTTATTTATATGTTAGGCTTCTCATATTAGAGAAATTATATGATAATCAAACCTATGTGTCTGATTTACTTCACTTAACATTATGTTCTCAAGGTACGTCCATTTTCCTGCGAATGACTCAAGTTTATCTTTCTTTCTGGCAGAATAGTATTCCACTGTGTATAAATACATTTTCTTTATCCATTCATCTGTTGATGGACATAGAGGCTGCTTCCAAGACTTAGCTATTATGAATTGCCTGGCTAGAAACATTGATTTCTAGCATACATCACAGTAATGTGATGTCTTTAACTCTTTTAGGAAGATACCTAGAAAGAGAATAGCTAGATCAAATGGAATTTCTAGTTTTAGTTTTTTGAGGAATCTCCATACTGATTTCCATAGTGGTTCTATCAGTTTACACTTCCACCAACAAGGAGGAAGCGTTCCTTTTTCCCCACAGCCTGACCAACATTTGTTATTGGTTGATTTCTTGGTGATAGCCACTCTTTATGGAGTGAGATGAAATCTCAGTGTTTCAATTTGCATTTCTCAAATGGGCAGCAAAGTTGAACATTTTTTCATGTATTTATTGGCTTTTTGTACTTCTTCATTTGAGAAGGGTCTATTCATTTCAGATGCCCATTTTTGGATTGGGTCTTTGAATTTAGGAAGCCTATTTTTTTTTTAGTTCTTTACTTTAGATATTAGTCCTTGGAGAAGTAGCTGGCAAATTTTTTCCCCATTCTGTAGGTCATGTCTTTGCTCTATTGGCAATTTCCTTTTTTGTGAAAAAGCTTTTTAATTTCACGTGATCCCATTTGTGTTGATTCTTGGTATTATTTCTTGTGAAACTCAGGTTCTGTTCAGAAAGTCTTTGCCTGTGCCTAGATCTCCAAGAGTTTTACCTATTTCCATCTTCCAGCCAATTAAGTGCTTCTGTTTTAATATTTAGATCTTTGATCCATTTTGATTTTAGTTAAGTGCATGGTGAGAGATATGGGTCTAGGCTCAACTTTCAGCCAGTTTTCCTAGCATAATTTGTTAAAGAGGCTACCTTTCCTCCAGCAAAAGTATTTGGCCCCTGTATCAAAGATCAGGTAGATGTATGTACCTGAAGTTATTTCTGTATCCTCTATTCTGCTACACTGATCCACAAGTCTGTTTTTTGCCAATACCATGCTGTTTTTTATCACTGTAGCTTTGTAGTATAACTTGAAGTCCAGGATTATGATGCTCCCTGTCTTGAGCTTGTTGCCCAGAATTGGTTTTGCTATTTTAGATCTCTTCTGGTTTTATATGAATTTTAGGATTGCTTTCTCTATAGTTTTGAGTGAAATTCTATTTGTATTCTCATCGGGCTTACATTAAATCTGTATAACAGTTTTGGAAGAACAGCAATTTTGACTGTATTGGTTCTACTAGCCAGGAACAAGAGATATCTTTTCATTTTCTGATGTCCTCTTCAATCTCCTTTTTCAGAATACTCCTACCCTGTCTTGTAAATCAAAATTCTACTATTATAAGAGGTAAATATTAATTAATTTATACAATGGAATAAACAGAG
This sequence comes from Chinchilla lanigera, assembly GCF_000276665.1. Classification (NCBI taxonomy): domain Eukaryota; kingdom Metazoa; phylum Chordata; class Mammalia; order Rodentia; family Chinchillidae; genus Chinchilla; species Chinchilla lanigera. The sequence goes on from NW_004955432.1 coordinate 7,422,693, forward strand.
TAGAAGCCTGAGGGGTGAGTTTATTTTAATTTGTTTAATAAAAACATTTTGAGGAAAATCTTGCACAAAAGCCCAGCATATAATAGAGGTCAAAGTTGAATTGGGCAAGCACAATCAGGAGCACTGCTTTTTTATTACTTCTCTCCTCTTGCTCACAGACTTTTACAACAATGTGGGCTCCACATTCCTCAAATTTGGCAACTAGGATAACAGCTCAGAACCAAAATGTTAAATAGTTCTCATTCATATTTCAGAGAATAACCCACTCTGGAGTAAGGATTTGCTGAAAGGATCTATTCAGAAAAGTTAGCTCAGTTACTTGCCACCTTACTGCCCATGTATACGAAAGAGGACAGAGAAAGAGAGATGAGGGTCCTTTGGTCTGCAAAGTGTAGCTTTCATAAGGAGAAACTATGCCTTTCATATAAGAGAGAGGAGAATTGAGATTAATCTCTTGACCTATTCTACACCCCACTCAAGATGAAACTGACTGGATTTGTACACATTTCCACTTTTGCCTACACTTCTTTCCTGCATTACATCTCCAAGCTTCCACCTCTTTTCTCTTTCCCACTACCTAAACAAAAAATTTTAACAGCTCTAGTGATCTTTTTGTCATACATAATGCAGCCATGCTAAGGAAAAATTTTTCTGTCTAAAAATGTCTGCATTTCATCTTCACTACTGCAGAACACATTTTTAGATGTTTAGGTTGGCAGTTATTTTCTTTCAGACTTTGTAGACTGTCCTGCTTTTTTCAATGAAAGAAAGAATTCTCTTCTGCTCTGAAGAGCTTTATCCCTCACTATTGGACTTTCTCATCCAGCTTTCTTATCCAGATCACCAAGTGATCAATCTCGGCCCTCATTTTACTTGTTCACTCAGTAACACAAGAAAGTTTTAGGGCTCTCTCATTCTTTTCTTTTTTAGAGCAAGAATAAGATGAAATTAATTCCCTAGAACATGGCAAAACAAAATAAGTATTTTAACATCATGTACCATAATATAGGTATCAAACAATTTAGGATCAAAGGAAGATATTATAGCTTTAGATCATTCATACTTTATAAAAATATGAAGCCATTAAATATATAACAAAAAATGTGTCTTGATTATGCCTTGAGTTATAATAATGACTACAATCTCAGGATTTGTATTTTAAATTATTTTTATTAGAGCATATAATTACACAGAATAGTGGGTTTCACTGAGACATTTTCATAATGTGTATACACTTTGACCATGTTCAATCTGCCATTGCCTCCTTTACCCTCTCCTGACCCCTCCCCAAATCCCCTTTTTTCCCTCTCCTTTCTATTTTTATGTTGTTTGTCTGTTTTTCCCCTGGATTCCACATATTACAGAAGCATGTGATGCCTGTCCTGCTGAGTTTGGCTTATTTTGCTTTATATGATGGTCTTGAGTTCCATCCATTTTCCTGAAGATGATGTGATTTTATTCTTCTTCATGGTTAAACAATATTGCAATCTACATAAAATCATATTTCCTTTACCAAGTCATCCTGTGACAGGCACCTTAGCTTGATTTTATTATTTGGCCATTGTGAAAAGCTCTGCAATACATATGGGTGTGCAGATATCTCTTGTGCTATGTGATTTAATCTCCTTGTGAATTTACTAAAGTGTTCTGTACCTGGATTATATGGTGGTACTATGTGGGGTCCTTTGAGGAAGCCCTACGGTGATTTCCATAGTGGAAATTCACACCAACAGTGCAGAAGCATTCCTTTTTCCAGCATCTCGCTGACACTTTTTTTTCCTGTATTTTGATGATAGTCACTCTGACTGGGGAAAGATGAAATCTCAGTGTAGTGTTGATTTGTATTTTGCAGGTGACTGAAGATACTGATTATTTTTTCATATGTTTATTGACCATTTGTACTTCATTTTTGAGAAGTGTTTGATCAATTCATTTGCCCATTTAGTGACTGAACTACTTTTTCTGGCATTAATTTTTTTTAGTTTTTTATACATCCTAGATGTTAATTTTCTGTGAGAAAAACAGTTGGGAAAGATTTTCTTACATTCTGTAAGCTGTTTCTTCACGCTATTGTTTGCTGAGCAGGAGCTTTGTAATTTAATGCAACCCAATGTGTTTACTCTTGCATTGTCTCCTGAGCTATTGCAGTCCATTCAGGAAGTAATTGCCTGGGTCTATAGCTTAAAGTATTTCCCTGTTTAAAAGTTTCAGGTCAGATACTTACATCTTTGATCCATTTTTTGAGTTCATTTTTGTATAGGCTGAGATAGGGATCAAGTTTCAATCTCCTGTAGACAGATATATTCTGGTATTATTTACTAAAGATGCTATCTTTCCTCCAGCATATGTTTTTGGTTCTTTATTGAAAATCAGATGGCTCTAGCTATGTGGATCTATTTCTGGGTCCTCTATGATAATCCATTTATCTATACGTTGTTTTTATACCAGCACTGTGTTGTTTTTGTTACTATATTTCTGTAATATATTTTGACACTGGATATTATTATTGTAGACAGCTAAGTTAGACATGAATATTATAAGCAGTCAGATAAGCCGGGGCCTGAGAAAGAGAGAGAGAGAGACAGAGAAAGAGACAGAGACAAAGACAGAGGCAGACTCAGGATAAAAGGTGAAAAGGCACCACAGCTGTGATCAGAGACACATCAGTTAGAGCCCAGGCCTCAAATCAATAACAAAATGACCTGGCCCACATACTTCTCAAGAGATAAGTGATAACACCTAGTGTAATAAAATCTAGATAGGCATCTGTCACCCCAGTGGGTAACCAAAAGCCCGGATCCATCACCTACCTAAGAAGTTGTTCTTTTCATGTCCACTCATTATGTGACTTGCTTCCCCACTGGATCAATATTACCTAAGAAGCTATACTTATTGGCTGATCATTGCTGTAACTCACATTTTACCCATGCATTTGTGCTCTATAAAACTTCCCTTAAGAAGTGAGGTCCAGGGAAACCAACTTTTTGGGTATCCCCTCCAGTCCCTCTAGCAAGAGCTTTCTATCCCTCAATAAATATTTCCTACTCTTAACCTCCATTAACTTCCTAGAATTCATTCTTCAGTTTTAGAGAACATGTACTCAGCATATCAGACATCTAACAGGTTGGGAGTTATAATATTTCATATATCAGATTTGGAGGTCCTGATATCATCCCTGTATCATACCTCTAGCATTGCTTTTTCACCTCAAGATTGCTGTGGATATTGTCTTTTTGTGTTTCTATTTTAGGAGTGTTTTTTTTTTCTACTTCTGTGAAGAATGTCATTGACACTTTAGTAGGATTGCTTTCTTGAAATATTTTATTATATGACTTCTGAGAAACCATACTCCCTACATATCTTCTCTTTCACTTACTGGCTTCTCTTCCTGATCACATGGTCTCAATACTATCAAGAAGACTTCTCCTTTTTCTTCTCTATTTATACCCACCATGTAGGCAAACTCCTTGAGTCCCACAACCTTAACTACAAAACATCAAAAATGTGTTGGTGAATCCCAAATATATATCCCTAACCGTTCACCTGAGACCCTATTACAGCTAACTGCACTCTTGACAGTTTCTCTTCAATATCTGAAAAACATTTCTACTATAAAATCTTATAGGTAAAATCCTAATTATTTTTTCAGATTCCTAGTTTTAGATCTGTTATGGTTTGTATCTAGATGTCCCCTCAAAGCCTCAGGTAGTCAAGGTGGCGGGCTTCTAGAGTTTATGATTGATATGGGAGTGAGTGATACACCCGCCCTGGGGTGGGTAGTTTACATACAATATAAGGGAAGGAAGGAGTCTTGCTCTTCTCACTGCTTGATCCTTTTAGCTCTTGTTGCTTTTGCTGTTTTCTACCTCCATCAATTGTTGCCCTGTGCCATGTGCCACTCTGCCTTGGAGCCAGCTGAGTATGGACTGAAACCATCACAAACTGTAAGCTAAATAAACCTTTCCTTCCTTAATTTTGGTCATTAGGTATTTTGTCTCAGCAATGAGAGAAAAGTACCCAAGGCAGGATCTATGGAAGTTATCTTTAATACTGTTCTTTATTTTAAACCCACAAGTGATATATCAGCACACCTCACTGCCTTGGCCATCAGAATATAGTCTGCTTTCAACTCTCATCATGGAACCCATCTTGCTACAGACCACTACAATCCCTCTCCTAGAACCCTAACAGTAAACTGTCCAACTAGTCTCCCCATTCCCACTCCTGTCCTTTCACCATCCGCACCTGACCTGGCAACTAGCATGATTCTTCAAAAATATAAAAGGTGTGATATCATTCCTCCACACAAAGTTCTCCAATGTCTTCCCATAAAGTTTTACATAAAACTCAGCCTCTTTACCATGGCCTAAAAATCCCAAAACATCTGGACCCTACCCTCTTTTTTCAATTCATCTCTTGCACTCTTTACCTTACAGGACCCACTCCCATTACAATGGTCTTGCTTTTTCTCAAACACAAGCTGGTTCTCACAGTAGGTTATTCACAATTGCTATTAGCGTTGTCTAGAATGTTCTACTTATGTCTCAATTTTCACAACATTGCCTCTTCAACATCACTAAATTCTAGTGAGATGTCATCTTTTTATCTGATTATATTGTCTAAAAGTAGTTATCTTCCTATACCACTCCATGTTCTTCCCTATGGCTTTACTTTAACAATTTTGATTACTCTCCAATATTATCTTTTATAAATGTGTTTATGTTTGTCTGGTTGCCTGGTTTCCCCAGTCATGACAACAGAGATTTTTGTCTTATTCATGAAAGTATTCCTGTGACCTGCATAGAATCTAGCATATTGTAGAGGTCCATGGAAATTGAATATTTTTGTATGAATGAATGAATGAATGCATAAGGAATGTTTTTATAATAAATTAATGATTAATATAGTGGTGTTTAAGAAACAAAAAGATGTTAAGTGGTCCACAAAGTGCTGTTCAAAGATCAGAAGTATCACTAGTACTTTGTTAGAGATGTTGATTCTGGGACCCTCTCAGAAACTGGAGGGAAAGAGGGCATACTATGTTTTATGAAGCCCTTCCCATGATTCTGGTGCATGGTAAGTTTGAGAACCACAGGTTTCTAGGATGGGCTACACATGACCCACTGCTTGCTTTTGTAAATAAAATTCTATTGGACCACAACCATTTGCACTTGTTTACATATTATCAATGGTTGCTTCTGCACTACAGCAGCAGTGTTAAGTGGCTGCAATACAGACTTTTTCATGTCTGATATTTACTATCTACTTTTCTGCAGAAATTTGATGAACCCTAGTTTAACTCAATACCTTACACCGTGTAATTGTAGCAAAGTATACATGCATGTGTCTATCTCCTTTTCTACCCAAATGCCATGGAAATTTTTTCAAGCTATGGTTAAAGAGGGCTGTATAATATATTGAAAAACAAGAAAGGATAGTACCAGTGGATCAGAAATACTGAGGAATCTCTGGGTCATAAGAAGCATTTGGGGGAGGGGAAAACAAGATGGGATCAGATTAACAGAGAAACTCTCCCACAAGGTACAAGTAGAAGCCATTTCAAGAGCAACCAACAATTCCCAAGAAAATTCAAGATGAGTCAAGTGCTTCAAGTTAACCAAGCCAGATAAGCCCTGGGGAAATCACTGGATAAGTTATTAAAGGACAAGCATGTAAAGATCTGGCCGGTGGTGCTTTTACTTAAAGGCTTCAATAACTGACTACAGACCTCGTTTGTAAACAAAGTTAAAGGATTTAGGAAAGGCTCTTGGTTTTTGTGCATGAGACTGAGAAGCAGCCTGTTAAGACCCAGTGACAGCAGAGAAAAGAAAGAAAAGGACAGTCTGACTGCAGCATTTGCCACCAGAATAAAGTTTCATGTCAAAGAGTTTTAAGGGAGATCTGTAATAGAAGACTCACAGAGTAACTTCTGGGCCTGAAGAAACAGGTCGGTGTACAAAGTAAGGAAAGGAAGCTTTTCTTTACCCAATAGACAAGCTACTTTGCCAGGTTATGGCTTAAATTGTGTGCCCTCACCAGCTCCCATTAAGAAAAAAGGATAAGCTAAAATCTTATGCCCTGATGCCTTAGAAGGTGACCATATTTGGAAATAAGTAGTTCTAAATATAACTTTTAAAGAGGTTATAATGGTGTATGGCAGTCCCTTAATCCAATATGGTTGGCACCCTTAACAGAAGAGGAAAGAGACACAGAAAGAACACCGTGTGAAGACACAGAGATACACATGCATAGAGAGAGGGCAGCTAAGGACACAGAGGCAGGGTCTAGAGTTCTGCTACCATAAGCCAGAAAATACCTAGAGCAACCAGAAACTGGGAAAGAATAAAACAGATCTTCCCCTGAAGGCCTCAAATGTTGCCTGGCCTCACCAACACCTTCACTTAGGATTGATCCTCCAGAACTGCAAAAGAATAAACTTCTATTTGCTACCTAGCTTTGGGAGTTTTTTAGGACAATTCGAGAAAACCAGTACATCAACCCTCTGCACCACATCCTGCTGCTCCGTTTATCACTAAAAGTGGAACCCAGACGCCTCGTACACTCTGTACTGAGCAGCTCAGCCAAATCTGAGCACACCCACCATGCAGCAGAGAGGGCTCACCCTAGCCTGTGCAGAGACAAGAAGCAGCTTGCATCAGGGAAGATTTATAGCTCAGCGCTAGGGAATTAAACCTATATTCACAAGAAAAGTGGGCTGTGCTGGGGTGTTGCTGGCATTCCCTAGACAACAAGCTAAACACATTCACTCCTTAGAAAACCCTTTAACTGGCTGCCCGTGGCTCCTTCCTAGGCTTCAGAAAAGTAATGAAGAACATAGGCTCCGCTTTAGGGAAAATTCAAGCAACTGTTGGCAATGCCCAACTTCTCATGACCCAGACATTCTACCCGTTCAGGTAACTGTGAAGAAAATCTGAATCCTATTGCTTATCCAAGGCCCACCTTCTAGGATTTGGTGGCATCTGGGGAGATGCTCCAGTTGTCCATGGAAAATACTAGAATAAAATCCAATTAACTTCATCAGTTAAAGGCCAATAATTGGAAACAGATCCTCTTTTCTTCTCTCTTTAATTCAATTTATTTTCAACTGGTACATGAAAACACACCAAAAAATGTACGTTTTAATGGGGTGCCATGTGATGTGTCCATATGCATGTAACACATAGTATAATCAGGATAAACATAACTACTCCTCACATATTTATCATTTCTTCATGGGGAAAACTCAAAATCCTTTCTTCTAACTTTTTAAGAACACAACCGATAGTATGTACAGTCACTAATCTGTACAGTAACACACCAGGACTTCTTACTCCTAGGGTCACCAAGCCACATAACAATGTGCTAGGACTTCTCATCTAATGGCCATTTGGGACTCACTGACCAACCTTTCTCTATGCCCCCATCTTGACAAGAAGCTACAACAATGTAGGTTTTAAATGGTTTGTTTAATACCTGCACAAATACTGGATAATCTAAAGAGGTTTCTATTCCATTCCTGCTGTTTATAATGTGAAATGAGCTGATGTAATATCAACTTTATAGTAGTGACAACGTTTATGTAGAAATCCTGTCAAATACCTGTGAACTATTTCAGGATTTTTTTTAAAAAAAAGACTTTGTGAATGGAAATATGGCTTTGTTCTTGTTGTTAATTAAACTTTACATTTTAATCATTTTAGTTACTGGAAGAAACTGTCCCCATTTTGCTTTTGAAAAGTAAAATAAGTGACTTCACTGCCCAAGAAAATTGGAACTTGATGAACAAGGAACTTACCAAACATTGATTCTTATTTGGCCAAAAAAATAGACCCCGACTAACAATGGAATAAACTATCCCCAAGTACTTGACGAAAATCAACACCATTTGTAAAGACCATCTGATTCAAATAACAGTGATTTAAAACTACAGAAAATTAATGAACAATAGAGTAAGACTTTATGCATAACTAATTTATTTGGAGAGATTTTTAGAAAACATTATATTCATTAGCAAAAATATGATTGCTATATAAAGACAATTTGAGTTCTGGCGAATCAAAACATTATGACCAATACTTACAAAATAAACTATGTTTTATAGCACAATATTATCCACTAAGTTAAGGAAAAACACAGAAAACAATAAGACATACTTCAACACAAAAGAATATAAGCATATTAAGAACATCTATCAAACATCTTAAAAGAAAACAGTTCTGGGAACACAAACAAGGATGAGGCTAAAAAAAAAATAAATGAATAAAACAAGATCCATAGATAAGCAAAGTAAAAGAGTGCACTGTGAAAGAAGGTGTTATGATTAAGTTAACTACTTAGAATTCAAAAAAGGAAAAACAAATATTAATAAACTGAATTCCAGAATACATATTGCTGAAGATGAACATATAAAACTAACAGTCTAACCTAAGGAATTCTTCCAGACTGCAAGGCAAAAGATTAAACTCATACAATGGAAGATTAGGGAAAAGTCAACAGATGCAGAAAAGCTAGCCAGATGATTTCAAATATGTATCATGGCCGGGGATGCTGCTCAGTGGCACAGACGCCTGCCTGGCAAGTGCAAGGTCCTAAGCTTGATTCCCAGTACCAAAAACTATATCTATCTATCATGTAAATTTCAAAATAGTGGAATAGAACTAATAAAATAAGAAAATAGTGAAAGCAAATTTCCTGGAGCTAGAGAAAGTTACTAGACGTTAGATCAAAGCCTCTATAACATGAAGGAAGAGAGGAGAGAAGGCAAGAGTACAAAATATACAGTCATGGTGGAATTTCAGGCCACTAAATTTAAGAAGAAAATCCAAAAATTCTTCCCTGGGGGGGTAGGAGGAGAAAAACAGACTATTTGCTTTGTGAAAAAAAGAAGTTAGATACAAAATAATTGAGAGAAAGTAGGTGGCTGTGCATTTTGCTAAAATTTGTCTAGAAAAATTGGCAGTGGATGTTATTGTTAGTGAGGCTGTCATTAATAGTGTGTTAAGAATACTAATATTCTCACTTTCCACATAATGCTTCATGTTTGGAAAAGAATAAAACAATGATAATTCTGTCCCCAGCTACCAATGCATCATTACCCAACTATTCATCTAAAATCAGTCTAATATCATCTCTCATAAGAGGCAGAGTTCATAAATTGAAATTCTAATGTCTCCACATCTATCACCCAAAATAATTTCTGCAAATTTCAAGTAGCAACATTTCAAATTACAAATCCCTGATGAAGTTCGTTTTTATAGATGACACTGAGGCCTGGGAGAGAAGATTCTCCAGAGTCACAAACTTGCCTTTGCGGCCTGTGGCAGTGCCATGTTGAAAGCTAATCACTGATTGTTCTGCACCTTTGTGTTTGGGTGTCTTTGTGAGGAAGGCTGTGCATTTCTGCCATGGAAAAAGTCAGGATAGAGTTCAGAGACTCAGAACGGGGCAAATGTCCCATCTTCTGCAGAAGTTCTTAGCTCTGGCTTCACAAGCTCAATAGGCAGAGACAGAAAATTCTGAAAATGCTTCAGGTTACCCAGCAGATGGGATGTATAATAATGCTTGGAAACCAGCCAAATTAAAATCCATGTCCAGGCACTGTTTGATGACTGCTAATAAATACTCTCATGCAAAATTCTTCCAGTGGCACAGAAGGTCACGAACAGTCTGACATTTCCTTTAGTCACCACTGTGACTTCCTGGCCCATCCCTTGGCATCGCTTCAGATTTTAGGTCCCTAGGCCTTGTGGATGAAGTTTAAGCATAGCTCTAGCAAGTTTCTCTTCAAAAACAACTCCAAGAAAATTATTAAAACCCCACGGGCTAGTCCAGATGGTGAGATACACTTTCAAATTAGGAAATGCTATTTATTCCTTTTAAATTTGTATTTATAATATAGTGAAAAGTGAAATGTAAAATATATTAAATATTATTTTAAAAACTTCAAGATCAAATACAAAATAGCCTATTAATATCTAAAAGCTTTATACCTACTAGAGATTCCTAACTCTCCATACATAGGCTAGAGGATTAATATATTGTCAGTTAATGTACAATCCAAGTGAGTTATTTTGACATAGCCAGTGCCTTGCTCTTTATTAATCAATTACAGACCATATTTCCTTCTTCACAACAGTCTTCTGACACAAGAAATCTTTCCAGCAAACAGGACCCTAATATGAAAGTCTTCACTAAGACCTGAATTATTTTGTTTTTCTTACATTTGTACAGTATCACTAATAGAGAAGGAATGGCCTTCCAGATAGCTTTCTGGAAAGAAAGTATAAGTTGGAAATATTCTCATCTTTCATAGCTAAACAATTCTAAGGATTCTCTTTTCTCCTTGGTAACCAAATGCTTGACTTTCATAATTCAACATATAATTTTAAATGGGGCAACCAAAGCAGCAACATGAAATTTTATCATTAAATTGTGTTGGCAGAGAACAAATCATACCAGAAGAAAAAAAAATTTGTTAAATACCCTTGCACAAAGAATGCTCAGCAATGTTCTCCTTGAAACAACCATAGGAAAAAAAAAAAAAAAACACTTTTGTCAGAGGAAGCCTGAGCTAAATTTGTTCCATTAATGCCACTGAGATTCATTCTTCACATCTAAGGGAATGAAGGGAAAAGAATGCACACTGTTTTAAGAAAATCCAGGTTACAGCCAAAACTTTGCCTCCCAGGTGTCATTCTGCCTCTGCCTGAAAGATACTCTGTTGTCTGTTAGGGCTTAGCAGGTGAAATGAGAGGGAATGCTAGAGTGAGAAACAGAGGAAAAGCAGAGCATCAGTATGAAAGAAGTTGACCTACGGTAGGTTCTGTCTGGGTTTCCAGTTACTTATGAAAACAAAATTAAGAAGTCAAGTTGCTCCTCCAGCCAGGTGTATGGTGGTTAGAACTGACTGACTTGAAATTCTTCTGCCTTCATCAAACAGTGAGTGACTATCATGTCACCTTGGTGTTTTTAACAATCCAAGGATGGCAAAGAAAACTGTATTTTAAGTATATTTCCAATGATGACAATGTCATGGTATCATTTCCAGGGTGGAGGGGAGGAATCACAAAATTACTGATGCTTTTGCTTGATCGAGTAAAACTATTTTTCATTAAAATATTCAACAGGATGCAGGTGGAATAAATGGTAAATATATAGGGCAGGTACCAGCAAATTACGCAAGAAGAAGAGATTTTTCCAGGTGGGAAAGAAGAAAGTGTTGGGTGCATTCAAGGTGTGGGGTAAGGGCAGCAGGCGAATGAGGAAAGAATCCAATGCATTTGTTTTCTTTACACTGTTCCACTTCCTCACTCGCTATGTTACACAAGCGCTGTTGAATATTAAGACTTGGCTGCTTATAAATAAAACAACATAGGAGGATGTTAGCTTTTTCAAGCCCATTAACATCTCATGTGTTCGCAGAAGTTTACAACAATTTGATAAAACAGTGTCAAAGAAACACAGCTTGAATAATTGGAACATTAAAGTACCTGTACCTTTTTTTTAAGCATTGCTGGGGATCATACCCAGGCCTCAGGCTTGCTCATCATGCACTCTTCCCCTGAGCTGCACTCTCATCCCAAAGATATTTCCCCCTATCACTCAAGTATCTCACTGGTGATGAATATAAAATACTTAAGATTTGCCTTTTAAATTTATGAGCAAAAAGGAAGCTTAGCAACCATCTAATCTTGTTTTATGTTTCTGTTTTATTTTCTTCAAGTAGTTTTTTTTTTGTTTCATGAGTGTGTTAGAAAAGAATTTTCTTCAGCAAAAAGAAACAGAGGGTAATTTTTTCCAAAAGGAAAAAAAAATTAAAAGCAGGGGGGACTAAGATGTGTTGGACAATGTAACAAAAGATATTTATAGGGCATGGAATCATTTCTAGTGGAAAGAAGACTCATGGGTTTCTGTCTGTGAAAGTACCTTATTTTTCTCAGCTAGCCAATTTTACACAGCCTAAAACCAAGTAAGAGTAGATGGAAATAATTTGCAAAGCTGAGAAATGAGTGTAACCACAAGTCTCCTGGTCCTGGCTCCAGCCTGACCACGAAGCTGGATATACACCAACAGAGATTAGAATTTGTGTGAAGCAACAAGTGAGAAGCAGGAAGAAAAATGTTAACAGATCTATCTGAGGAGAGATTGAGGTTTTGCGTTTGTTTGCTTTCTTATCCCTTCTTTCAAGTATGTGGGAGAGGGAAGAGGAAGGAGAGGGAGATGGCAGGGGGGTGGGGCATGGAATAATCAAATCTCCTTTTGGAAGGAACTGTATATATTATGCTATAAGTCCAGTCTCTACTAGTCTTGATAAGGACTCACACAGTGGCAGACAATTCACTGCTGTTCCTAATATTTCTACCTAGATCAACTTGAAAGTACATTCTTTATCTCCTCCTTTCCATCTCTCACAACAAAAACATTTTCTTTCCAGGTATTGCTACATCTGCTGATGATAGAACTATTCTGTCATACGCAAGAAATTCATGTTCCCTTACATGTAAAAGACCAATCAGTTGGTACAGGCACCAAAATGGCAGAGTGGTAAGCAGCAGAGAAAGAGCCTCTCTGAGTTTTACTGTCCAGATTCTAGAATATAGCAGTGTGAGGAAGGTAAGCAGGAAGGAAAGGGGTTCCCTGGGCCCAGGAAGGATCTGAAGCCTGAATTAAAGCTCATGGAGAGAGTGAAGAGAGAAATTTCAAGGCAGAAGAAGGAGGTAGCCAGTGGCACCTTCTCCCTGAGATGGCACTCACTGTGCAAGAGGAGCAATTCAAACCTGCAGACACATGGTGACGGCTGGAGACCCCAGAGGCCTTCACAGAGAGATGCAGCAGTGGAAGGGAGCAGCAGATGTAAAGAACTGCACTAACTGGTGGTGAGTGCTGAGGATTCAGGCATCCTGTGCAAGAGAGCAATTGGCCTGGGGCCATCCTAGAGAGGGGCCAGGTGAGCTCAGAACGCAGAATGACTGATGCCTCCATCTAGCTGCTCCCAGCCAGGCTCAGGCTCATGGAAGGTGTGCTGATGGCTGTAGGCTGAACGAGTCTGGTCTTGGCCAAAAGGTGCAAGCTCACTGAGATTACCCACTATGTATCAGTCAGGGTTTTACTGGAAAAACAGATATAACACAAGATGTACAAATGTATAAGAAATTACAAAATTGGCTTATGACAGTCAGCCAGAGAGTGGTATGAGGAAGCGTGCAGAGGGTATCTACACACTGAAGACTGAAGGAATCAGTCCAGGGCCTGGAGTTCACTGCAGAGTTCCATGCAAGTCCATACCAGGAGGCTGATGAGTCTGCGATGGAAGGCTGAAGGATCCAAGGTGGAAGCCAAAGAGTCTGCTCTAGAAGCCAAGAGATGAAGTCCAAGCTGAAGATGAAGACTGGAGCTCCTCCAAAAGGAGTGGAAGTTCCTCTGTCCTTCTTCATTTCCCTTTTATATTATCTAGGTGATGATTCACCCTAGGGTGGCTCCTCTACACCCTAGGGTATAGAATTGCTGAGCCAGTTGCTGAGCCAAGTTTAGTTATGCTTCTGAACTTCTCAAGTTGACATAATCAATCAACCACTACACATTACCCCACCAAAAATCTACTGCAGGCTTGCTGGGACAAATCAACACAGACTGAGACTCTGTCTCTACACATTGTCTTCCAGTGACAGCAGAAACAAACCTGGAAATGGGCCTTTTTTCTTTCTCTCTCTTGTTGCTGTTGTGGTGGTGGTGGCTTTGTTTTTGTTTTTTCATTTTGTTTCTTTCTCCTGCATTGTTTGATCTTGGTTTTATATAAGCGTGAATGTGATTTCTAGCCTCTTTGTGGTTGTTGTTCTGTTCTTCTTTTTACCTCTTCCTTTTATCTTTCCCTCTAGTCTTCCGTACCAGTTTCCCAAAGTTAGCATGATCACCCTTTGTCCTCCAGCCTTACTTCTAATCTCTTCTTCTTCTTCCACCTATTTCTTCCCTAGCCCCTTTTAAATTTTAACCCTTGAAGGTAAAATTGATATGTTAAGAATTTATATATGGCATATAATTTTCTGGTCTGTTTTAGATTTTGTTATATAACCACAAATCTAGGTGGCAAATTAATGATTACCTCAGCTTGTCATTTTCTAGGCTGTGATTGATGTTACTGTTATTGCTCATGGTACTACTTTAGCCAAAAGTGACATAATTGTTCCAAACAACTGTTCTTCCTGGTATTCCAAGTTTGAGATTAGCTAAGGGTCATAGAAAGTACTATGGCACAGTACCAAAGAACCAGGAGCTGGTTCAAACAGGGAGCAACTTCTCATCCCCAACAAATTGAAGACGGAGGATATTGCAACAGACTCAGAAACCAAAAACCAGTTGTACCTGGAAGATACTTCAGAGAAGTAGTCATTTCTTAAGAGTTCTAAATACTAGCAATAAAGCAATCCACCATAAGCAAGTTATAAGCATCACCCGAGGATTTAAACTAAAAAAAAAGAAAAAAGAAAAAGAAAATGAGAAGACACTTAAACAGTATGCAACCCCAGATATTCAGTTCACCAAAGGAAAACCCTGGGTGCAGTGAGGTGGGACAATCCAAAAGCCACCTATCTGGCCTCTCTGAAGTGGTAACAACAAAGCAACTGAATGAGCTCTAGAAAAAAATCAAATCAGAAATAATCTCTCAGAAAACTGCAGAGATGGTGTCCGCAATGAAAACCATGCTTAGTGAATCTAGAGCAGATAGAGACAAACAAATAGTGGAGCTTGAGAAAATTATGGAAGCCATGAATAAGCAGCATAGGAAAGAAATGGAATCAATAGAGCAGACTCATGCAGATATCCAGGAGAATAAAAATTCCACTGAAAGTGTCTGCAGCAGATTAAGCCAATGTGATGACAGGATCTCAGATATAGAAGATAGGCTTGTGGTTAGTGATCATTAAAAGAAAGATTTGTTTAAAATGGCAAGAAACCATGAGAAATTGATCCAGCTGCTGCTAGATGAGGCAAAAAAGAATAACTTAAGATTCATTAGGGTCAATGAAAAAGCAGAAGATAGCACAAATGATATTAAAAAAAAATGTTCAGACATCATGGCAGAACACTTCCCTGGTAGGGAAAAAAATTTGACATACTGTAAGTGAGGCCGATAGAATTCCAACTAGCCATGATCAAAAAAAGTCTGTAGCCAGGCATATCATAATCAAGATTCCAGAAATTCAGCCTAAGAATAGAACCTTAAAACCTATTAGGGAAAAGAAACAAATCACCTATAAAGGAAAGCCTATCAGAATCACAGCTGACTTTTTAGCACAAACCCTGAAGTCAAGGATAGCTTCACGTGAAGTCTTTCAAATTCTAAAGGAAAACAACCTTGAACCCAGGCTGATGTACCCTTCAGAATTATCTTTCAAAATTGATGAAGAAATAAGAAACTTCCATGACAAGGAACATCTGAGGAGATTTATGACCACCAAAGCAGCACTCCAAAATGTTTTGAAGGACATTCTAGAAAGAGATAACAAGGACTACAACCCCATGAACCACAACAGAAGGAATTCACCAGGCAAGGCAAACAATTAAACAAAGGAAGGGAAAAGGGGGGGAGCAACAACAGGAAAATAACATGACAAAGATAAGTCAATACATATCAGGTATAACTATCAGCACTAATCATCTCAATTAAGCAATCAAAAGACACAGACTGGCAGAATGGATCAAGAAGATCCAACAATATGCTGCATACAAGAAATATATTTAATTCAAAAAGAAATTCATAGACTGAAAGTCAAAGGATGGAAAATAATACTCCATGCAACAGGAACCTAGAAAAAAGCAGGACTAGCTATTCTATGTGCCAAGTGAATTTCAAGCCAAAACTGCTTAAGAGAGACAAAGAAGGTCACCGTACCCTTGTAAAGGCAACAATCCAAGAGGAAGAGATAACAATCATAAATATATATGCACCAAATACCACTGTACCCAGCTATATAAAATATTAACAGAAAAATCAAATTAGCACTAACACAGTTGTATTGGGGGATCTCAATAGCCTACAGTCACAAAAAGACAAATCAACTAGACAAAAAAAAAACAATAAAATATTAGAACTGAACCAAACTTTTGAACAAATGGACCTAGTAGATGTCTACAGAGTGTTCCACCTCACAACATCAGAATACATATCCTTCTCAGCTCACCATGGAAAGAATGGCTATTATCTAGAACCAACTGGAGGGGCTGTGGAGAAAAAGGACCCCTTTTCCACTGTTGGTGGGAGTACAAATGGGTGGAAATCAGTATGTAGACTGAAGAAAATCAGTGTGGAGATTCCTCAAAAAACTAGGATTGGAGGTCCCATTTGACCCAGCTATTCCCCTTTTGTGTATCTTCCCAGAAGAATTTAAAAAATCATACCACAGTAATATATGTGCACCCATGTTTATAGCAATGCAATTTTAATAGCTAAATCTTGGAAGTAACACAAATGTCCATCAACCAAGGAATGGATAAAAAGTATGTGGTCTTTTTATACATTCAGCCATTAAGAAAGGATAAACTGAAGACTTTTATAGGTAAATGAATGAAACTCAAGACCATACTCTTGAGTAAAATAAACCAGACACCCATGTACAAACATCATATTGTCTCCCTCGTGTGAGAAGCTGAAAGAGTAAGTAAGATCCAAAATGTACAATAGATATTGTAAAATAGGAAGAAACTGCTCAAAGGGAAATAGAAATTGGGATGGAGAAAAGAAGAAGCAAAAAGCAGATAGATGATAGACAGATAGATAGACAGAGAGAGAGATAGATAGATATAGAAACTCACACACAAGATAGTTAAGATCACTATACTGCTAATTTCTCTTAGTTCATTGAAAAGAAAGGTTTGTACTAATATAGTTTGGACAATTAAATGCCAATATCTTGAAATTTGGGGTTTTTTTCCTCTTTAAAATTAAAAAAAATCCAATCAGTTGTAATGTCTTGATAATTTAAAATCTATTGCATCTCTCCCTGCCCAGTTTCATTTATCACATGCATGATGTCTGCTGTATGCTCATTCATCACAGAGACAATTCTGATACAATACAGAAGAGGAGAATACAAGGACATGACTAGCAAGAGGGAACATTGAGAACCATCCTTACACAAGTTGTTTCAGGAAGGATGGCCACTAACAATTGTTAGGAACCTTGAGAAGAGGATAGTTCTCTAGACTGCTCTAGCAGAAAGTGATAGACATGATCCCACTTGGATCAGTTTAGATCATGTGCCCATCCCTGAACCAATAATTATGACCAGCAGCATGGATTCTGTTAGTGGAGCAGACCTCGATCATGGACCCAACCCATAGCTATTGAGGAAGAATGGTACCATCTCCTTCTGAACCATCAAATCACAAAAGAAGGGATGTTAAACAGAAAAACTCCTGTGTCCTCTCTTGTACCTCACACCCCAACTGCCTTAATAGCCTTCTACACATCCTCACATTGCTCTGTCTTCCTTTCAAATGGTGCATAGTTGACAAACTTTACTAAATTTCAACTTAAATCGAGTCTTTTATCAAAATCTTCCCCAGCCCATCCTTATTGTGCACAAGGTAGGTCCTCTACACGGCATTCACTGTTCCACAACCTGATCCCAACTTCTTGTTCTAGTTTAATCTATAATTTCTTCATCTCCCTGAAAACCCAATTTATACAAACTCCTCCTCAAACAGCTTTGACTTCATGGCCTTCTTCACACTGTTAACATTCTTTATTCAGCAAGAATAGCTTCTCTCTTTTAATTTTATTCAAAATCCACCCTGACAGGCCTAACCTGAGAGTGACCTGAGAGATACCTGAGAGACCACATGTCTTCCCTTGTACACAGTGGGAAATGATAGGTTGCCCCTGATAAACAAGAAGTAAAGGCAATAAAGACATGTAGGACTGGACCTAAAATCTTCCTGACACCACTTCTATCTACACACCTGGACTGGGTGTACATACAGGTTTGACTTCAAACACTTCATCTGGATTCTTTGAAATTCCAACCCCAATCTAAAAAACCTGTCTATGCTCCTTTTCCCCTCCAGATAGCTGCTAATATCACTGCAGTGTCAGCCTGCCTATATGCAGATAAATAAAATGTAATCTTTCCCACAGCCTTGGTCTCCAGGTGTTGCCTTATGCTGCCTTTTACCTAATATACCCATTCTTCCATTCTTGTACACCTAGACTTTACATCTATATAAATTCCCATAGTCAGTCTAGCTCAAAGGAGTTCCTCTCTTCTACCTGCTCTGTCATAACAATGCTTTTGTTGTACCATTCATTAACAAATAGTGGTGGGCTGCTTTAATTCTATCATGAATTCATATTTCAATAATTAACACACATTACTACCCATTCATATTGCAAGCTACTTAAAGCTAAGGATGATGGCTTATATTTCTTTTCAGCCTAAAAAAGACTAAGCTTGCAATGAGTAAGCATATGTTTATGTAGTTTTTAATTGTATACTGATGAATACTTATAGATACAACTGATATTAACCCTTTTTAGGAATTCAATTTTCTAACTAATGCATACATTAAGCAGAAACATCAAATTCCTATTGATGTCTTGTTTTAATCATTACACAATGATACTTGAATTTTTAAAAAATCTCTTCAACATACTAGCTTCAGTTGTTCAGTAATTACACAGATAAGCCAATTCTAAAATAGGTACACTTTCTACTACATTTGTGCAGAAAATGAGCTGTGACTTTCTGAAATGAATTGGATTGCTGCAGGAGTGATTTTCCATGACACATAAACACTTCTACCCAAGCTATCTACAATGGTTAGATTTACCACACAGTGTGTTGTTGCTTTTAAAGAAGACTATTTAGACTGAACCATAGTCAATGCAAATTGCTTCTAGGAAATCATTTCTGGGACTATTTAGCTGTTTATGTCTTTGGCCAGAATTCCTTGAGTTTTTTGGCTTTGAGTCTCTTTCTTGCTTTCCTGGCAGAAATGCATATTCATAGTATTCTGCCCGCAAGGGTTCATCGCCAAGTGGAAATTCACACCACTGAATCCCATCACAAAAGGACAGAAGTTCTCAGGTAGAACACTGGTATATGCTGTTGATGAAATGAACCCATCCATCACATTATCACTGTGGACTCACAAAGACACTGTTATAGGTAGTGTGGACAAACATTGTAGAGGTGTGATGGATATATAAAACTCATCCAGAAGTTGCTTTAGAAAGGGTAACCATACGAAATACTATGTCCGCTCTGAGAAAATGCTAAAAAGTATCATAAACATTAGAGTTATGTATGGAATGCAGAACTCAAAAAGGTTTTAAAGAAAAGGATCTTACCGGTGGATCACTCAGTAGAAGTAGATCATTTAATAGAGTCCCACAAGAGACAGGACTAACACTGACAAGCTCTAGGCCAAAGGGTTGTAAGAAGAGGCCTTACACAGGAGTGACAGGAATAAAAGCAGAAGCTAGGCAATTTGGAAACACAGTAGAGAAGGCTTTTAATATTCATACTTTTATACTTACAGACAATGGAGATTTTTTAGCTTTCCAGCACCAGTAAAATAGTGTTTTCATATCAAATTGAGAAGCAATTAAACCACTGAAGTAATTTTGAAGAAAATCAGACAACTACAACCAGTATTTTGTCTTCCAGGTCCTCACCTCCAAGATGACAAAAAAGAAAAAAAGGAAGGGACAACAGTCACATCAAAAGGACTCCAGGCACGTGCAACCTGTTACAGCAGGAATGTCCCGAGTGTCTAAAGACAAGGCCACTAGGAAGTTGGTCATTGGAAACACAGACCACAGCCTTCAAGGATATTTGTGAAGTGAGTGTCTTTAATGCTTACATCCTTCCCAAACTATACTTGAAGCTAACTTGCTGCATTAAGTGGTGCCACTCAGAGCAAGGTGCTCAGCAATCCATCCTGCAAAGCCTGAAAAGATGGAATAACCCACCCAGATTTACACCTCTGTAGGAAAGCTTCAAAAGCTCATATTAGAGGCTGAGTCCTCAGGTTCTGAAGATAACTATCCAGTGGAGAGAGAGTAGGATTATGTGGCAGTTAGGACAGAGTTTCAACTTCATTAGCTTTGGGATTCACACCCAGGATTGGTGGCACACACTTCTAGGGGTGTCCAGGGGTGTGGAGCTGTGGCCTTGAGGGTCTATGTTCACTTCCTCACCAGTTCTGGCACACCTATCCTGTTCTGCTTCCCCTCCGCCATGAACTAAGCAGCTTTGTTCCACAATACCCTTTGCTATGTTAGCTCTGCTTTGGAGCCAGCTGGATGCAGACTGAAATCCCAAGCAAATTAAACCTCTCCTCCTTTAAGTTGTAGGTGTCAGATATTGTGCTTCAGCGACAAAAAGACTAACTGATACAGATGAAAATTGTGACTCTAAAGGAACAAACAGAACTTTTCAAATAATTGTCACACAAAGCCTGCATATAAGCTAATAAATGTATAAGTCAAGATTAAGAATAGGAAGTTTAGAATTCAAACATTATGCTGGCTAGACCACAGCACTTCACTTTTATTCACGTCTTCTATTGCATAACATTTAACCTAGTTCTCTTTCCTGGCTTACATGAATCCATATTTCTTGCTTAGAGATTTCCTTAGAAAATTTGACTATGTAAAATATAACTGGAGACTTGGTTAAAAAGAAAAAAAGAAACAATATAATTAAAATTTTAAAATTTTGTGACACAAAAGTAATATCAAAACCTTTGCACTAAAATTCAAATATACTATTGTTAGTGATCACTTGGAAGCTCTTTATAGACCTATTTAACTGGTTATATTAAATGTTTGACTAGTTTGTTGGTTTATAGAACTTTAGATACAACAACTTAGAAGAGTTTTGCTTTTAGGTACTAGTATATTATAGCATTAAAAAATCAGAAACAAAAGTACGAAACACACTCACCCAGTTACCATAGTCCCTTCAAGTACAGAGGCATATAAAATTATTGCAATTTTAATAAAGTAATTTACATCCCTAATTACCTTGCTTCATTATAAGAACATAAAATTATATATCATTTAATCTGTTTAAGAAAGCCTTGAAAAGATTACTATCAAGAATAACTTTTTAAAGATATTTTAGACTTAAAAGAGAAATGCTCAGTCATCTAAATAATCCCATAATTATTCTAAATAAACATAGATTCTAATCATCATAATTAGGTTGAAAAGTTCTATGTAAAAATGACATTTGATTATTAAAAAAATTTAAGTAGTATTTTAAATTGCAAAAGAATGAAAAGTTAAATAATGAAGTAACAAAATAAATGAAAAGTTGCAATTATGTTAAAATTAATACAACTTTAATTATGACCCTTAGGAGCATCTAGAATACAAGGAAAAGACACAGCCCAGAAGCTACCATTTTAACAAGTTTTAAAACTATTCAGTCAGAACGCTATCGCACTTTAAAAGGAGGCTATTGTTGTATCAACATATCTTTCTAGCAAAAAGTTACAGCCTACATTTGAATGTTAAGGGTACAAAATAATTGGGAGTATAATAAAATCATTACACCTCTTAAGTTTCATTACAGATAGAAATCCAGGCTAGTGATAGTGAAACCAGAAAAACGAGGATTTTAAAAGTTGAGCATGAGAAATACTAATACTAACTAAAATATTTTTGGCATTCTTTGATGGTTCTGGGGACAATTACTGAGTTTTTTCTGCTTCAGTCTCTTTCAATAATTCTTTGTTCTATTATCCATCCTTTCCCAGTATAGCCCATGTCTCTGAAGGAAGAGGAACCCTTCCTTTGCATTGGGGTTGACTTTGGCTCAAACCACTCCTACAGCTCCCCAACACTGGTTCTTCCAAGTGTGAATGCCCATACACTTCCTTCACTGTTTCAGGTGTTTTTGAGTTAAATTTTATTTTACTACTGGCTATGTCTTAAAGTATATCATATTTACATACAATGTATTTAAATGATTATTCTCTTGGGGGCCCCACACCTGCTCTTCCATTTCAAATGGCTACCTGTGCCCACTCTCAGAAGTAGACACCATCCTGAACTGTTACTTTGTCGCACCCTTGCTTTCCTTTGTCATTTTAGCTCCTATATATGTATTTCTTTAGAAAACTATTTTCAAGATAATATCATGCTGATATCTGTCTTTATAGTGTTCATTCTCTCAAAAGAAGAAAGTAGATTTACACAGGTTGTGTGGCATGGGACATTGCAACAGATAGCACACA
This sequence comes from Chinchilla lanigera, assembly GCF_000276665.1. NCBI lineage: Eukaryota > Metazoa > Chordata > Mammalia > Rodentia > Chinchillidae > Chinchilla > Chinchilla lanigera. Next base: position 7,444,935 of record NW_004955432.1, read on the forward strand.
GAAGGAAAGATGACAACCCAGCTTTCTCCTACCCAGCTAGACATTTGCAAAAATATAAAGCAATGTCAGTCTTCTCAGTCTTTATTTTGGAAAATAATTACTTTTTCATAAAAATATGTTATGTCTGTAAAATGTAATGAGTCTATTTTAGAGCGAAATAGTTTTAAATTTCAATTTTAAGTTTTAAATTTAAATAAAACAGTAGATATTGATAGATTAAAAAAAAAACAAACAAAATTGTCGCTATTTTGGGGTTCTTCAGAATTGTTAAGAGAGTAGGTTCTGTGGCAAAAATATTCGATATGGTGATGCTAGGCTGAATAACACATACACGAATTTGTTGTTTTCAGACACATAGTGTGACTAAACTTTTTCAGGTCCTGGTTTCTTTTGACTATAAAGAGGTTTAAATTTTTATATTAAATGGGTATTGTTTTTCCTTTTGGAGTTTACATTCTTATGTTTTATGATAAATCTATCATTACTTAAATGTTGCAAAGATATTCTCTTATATTTTATTCTTTAAAGATATTTGCCTGTGTTTTCAAGTTTTGATCTTCATAATAACACTTCTATATTTCTAAAATTGATTTTTTGAGGATAAAACACAATCTCATTTTCTTCTGAAATGATTGCTTATAAATCAATATAACCTACAATGCCTATTCTGTCATAAACAAATGATTTCAATGTCAATTTTAATGCATTCATATCTATTTCTTTCTCTGTCTAGCCCTGTGTTATACAATTTTTATTGCTATACAATTAAATTTGATAAAAATATAATTTTTCCATGAGAATTTCATGACTTACTGACCTCTTGCTCTTCCAAATCAATTTCACAATCAATGTATATAGCTCCTTGAAAAGTTCTGATCTTATTTTCATTAGAACTGCAGTGAGTTGACACATATATTTGGGCAAATTTGCATTTTCACAATGCCCATGTTCACTTGGATATCCCTTAATACATCAATATGGTTCATACCTTTCTCCATAAGGACCTCACATATTTGTTAGACCTCACACATTTTGTTAGATTAGTGGGTACATGGTACTTTGAGTTGCAATGATAACTAGTATCTTTACTAATTGCACTATGAAACTACTTCTTGCTGCTGTATATGATAAGCAACTGACATACTAAATCTCATTTTTTCTATGGACCGTTAAGCTTCTATGCAAAGTCATTTCATCTGTGAATAGTGACAATTTCGCTTCCTCCTTTTCAATCATTATGTTTTACTTCGTTTTCTTCCCTCACTGCATGAGCTAGGACTTCAGGTACAATGTTGATACAGTGATATATTAGGGGGTATCCTTGTCCTGTTCTATGAGGACATGCCTTCAACATTACATTGAGACCTATGAAGACTGCTGTAGGATTCTTTCACAGGCCTGATAGCCATTTCTGTCCCTTTTATTCTTAGTTAACTGGTTTTTTCATACATAAAAAGAGATAGAATACCTGTCTCTCTCTACTGAGAAGCTCGTATGATTTTCCCTTTAAACTATCAACTATGGTGAATTACATTCTTATATTTCTAGAATTAAGTCATCTAGCATGTGTGTATAAACTTGACCATAATATATTATCTTTTTAACTGCCAGATTCAGTTTGGGAGTGTTTTTAATTTTTCCCATTGATGCTCAAAAACAAAATTATACCCTTTTTGTCTGAGCTTGGTGTTCTAAAATGAGCTAAAGAAAATGCTCTTTAACTCTGTTTTCTGAGACTTTGTGTCGTATTAAATTACTTTGTTCTTTGAATGTTTGGGTAACTCACTGGGAAGGTTCCATAAGCCTGATTTTGTCTGCTGTTTTGGAAAATGTGCCTTTTTGGAAAATTTTTAATTAAATACTCAAGGAACTTACTGACTGTAAAATTATTTAGCTTTTTTTCTTCTGTCACATTCCATTATTTTTTTATTTAATCTGCTTATGTAAGTGTGTAAATTCGTTTACAAAACTACTCATAATATCCTATCATTATTGTTTAATCTTTAGAATATCTGTGGTTATGTTCACTCTTTCTTTCCAAAGTTACTTATTTTAACCTTTTTCTTGGTGAAACTTGCTCAACTTCAGCTATTCTACTATTCATCAACTAATAAATTCTGATTTTGTTCATCCTTTCTGTAATGATTTTTCCATTTCATTTAGTTCTGCTTTCATGTTTATTATTTTAAGCTTTTCATTCCCTTTGGATTAATTTTACAGCTCATTTTGGTTTTTAATTTGTATAAGTTGGATGTTTAAACCATTAATATTAGCCTTTTTTCTTTTCTAATTAGGCTTATATGATTTGAATACCATCCACACAATTTTTTTTATTTACAATATTCAATTCTATTTCCTAATTTTAGCCATAATTTCATCCCTGATACAGGAAACATTAGAAGTATAATTTTTCACTGCATTTTAATGTCAATTTTAGCTTAAATTAGATCAGAAAATATAGACTAGGATATGTTATTAATTGTAGCTATATGTCTTACCACTAGTATTAATTGTAGCTATATGTCTTACCACTAGCTATATGTCTTACCACTAGTATATATATATATATCAATGGAATGTGTAATTCTACCTTGAGTAGTATGGTGTGTGTGTGTATGTGTGTGTGTGTGTGTGTGTGTGTGTGTACATTACTTTAAACTTTTGGTAGGGGGTAGTTACTGGGGGTTAACACCAGCACCCCATGCATCCTAAGCAAGATCCCTGACACTGAGCTACATCTCTGGTTAGTATAAATTTATTTATTAAGCTGTTCAAATATTCTATGTCATCCCAATTTTAAGTCTCATTGATATATCATTGTCTCAAAAATGGGTCAAAATCTCTTCCTGTAGTAGATTTTTTTAAAAAGCTACTTGCAGTTCTGTCATATCTTGTTGTGAGACTATGGTATTAATGCACACAAATTTAGAATTATGGTGTGTTCTTAGTAAACTGGGTAATGACCCTTTTCAACAGCCTCATTTTGTTTGATATAATGTATTTATATCATGTTTCGTTTAGATGACATATTTCTGGTATTTCTTTTGTATCTAAGTTTTAGTTTTTCTGTACTCTTTGGGATTGTGTCTCTCATAAATAGCATAAATTTGTATTTATTTTAATCAAGTCTAAAAATGTCTTTTGCATAGAGAGCTTATTCTACTAATGTATGTGATAATTACCAGTACATGTAGATTTATATTTCACCTTTATATTTATTTCATTTTTCATGCATTTTCTTCTTTCCTCAAATCTCCCTTGTCCTTCCTCACTCTAAAATTCACTCTTGCTAATTTCACTGAAAAAAAAAAAACAGAAACAGAAGAAAACTTCCACAAGCTCACCCACAACATTTAGTTTCTTCTCTGTACCTGGACCCCTTTTATAGCCTTCCATTGAGGACAAACTATAATTTCCCTAACTAATCCAAACTCCACTTATACATTAAATTTCATCCATTTATGTATTAAATCTCATCCTTTCTTGCCCACCCAACGACCTTGCTCCAATGTCAGTCTCTCACTCTCTACTAGATCTTTCCCATAAGTATGTAGTAAGCAATTTAAGATCTTTTCCATGTTAAAATATCCCCTTCTCTGAACCCTACCTCCTACCCCTACACCCCATTTCTTCCATTTTACAGCAAAATTCTCAAGAGTTGCAGTATTTGTTGCTTCAAGTTTCTCTTCTCCCACTTTCAGAACCAGCTGCTATCAGGTAAGTTACAGCACCTTCCCCATTTTAAATCTTCTCATCCCACATGAGCCTCAGAAGCACTGATATAGCTGATAATGCCCTTTTCCTAGAAATACCCTTTTCATCTGCCTTATGGGACACTCACTTATCCTGCTTTTGCTCTTACCTTATTGGTGGCATCTTTTCCTTCACTCTATTCTTCTTACCTCCTTTACCACCAAACAATGGAATGCTTCAATCTGTAGCTCCAACTTCTCCCCTGAGCCCCAGACTCATATATGCAACTCTTCACTTATCATCTCCTAAAACTGAGCTCCTGATGTAGCCCCCGTCATGATGTGATCTGATGCAATCCCTCCCTTCTTAGTGAACAGCACTCTGGCACCCAGGTCCTGAGGCCTATAACTGCGGCATCATCCTTGACTCCTTCTTCAGATCTCTTATCCAGTGCACCATCAAGTTCTGCTGGTTTTACCTTTAGACTATACTGAGAATCCTACATTTTCCCCAAATCTTTTCCGACCACTTCTGTTAACTTACTATCACCTCTCACCTAGATTATCACATAAGTCCCCCACCTAGCTCTTTGCTTCCATCTGTCTCCCTCATTCTATTTTCAGCACTGTAGTTAGTTAAAATGTAAATCAGATTCTGTCATGCCTACTTAAAATCCTCCAAGTTTTTTCATCTCACTCTGTAAAAATACTATTTATTACATTAGGCTGCCTTAGAGGTCCTAAACAGGGTCCATCTATATTCCCAAATCACATCTGACAGTCTCTATTCATGCTCTCAGATTTGACCTCCAACAAATCCATCTCAGTCTGTTCCAACCTAAGTGGCCTGCTCTCTGGACACGGCTCTTGTCTGACCTCAGGGCCTTTTATTTTTATTTCATCCCTGCTGGGACATTTTCCCTAGCTGTCTACGTGCCTCATTTACCAATCTCTCCACCAAATGTCACTTAGGAAGAACTCCCTCATTACATGCCTTATATCCCTTTCTCAATCTAGTTTCTCCTAAACAGGAAAAATAGCACTTATTATTACCAAACATGCTGTTTTTATGTACATAGTAGCTATTATATGATTGATTGCTATGACCCTTTTTAGAGGTAGGATTTAGAGAATAAAATTTGAACATCTTACCTAACTTTTTAAAATGTGATCCAGATTAAATCTAATTTAAGAGATAATAAAACAAGATAAAATTATAAGAGTCTCCTGTTCTAATATCCCTTCCGCTACTGATCCTCTTGGATCCCTTTTATGGTCTTGAAGGTCAAGCATTTATGTTTATAAAAACAGCAGTTGAGCGTGTTTCTTAAATCTGATTTCTTTCCTCAGGTATTGACAACAGGATTCATAATGCTGGAGACAGCTTAATTATTCCTGAAACCCACTATCTTAAACCCAGCTTCAAAAGGATGATGAAACAGCATGAAACCACGAAATAATATCTTTGTGGTTTGTTTTAAATGATAACACAAAAAAGAAAATAGTCTACCAAAAAAAAGTTTATCTGTGTACTTCAAACACCTTTGAAGCTGTTCATATAAGAAACACAGAATATATTATTGGTCATAAAGACAATGAGGATTTTTGGTCCTTGTTTTGGTTATCTATCACTGCATAAGAAGATGCTCCAAAACTGCCAATGTGAACCAATTCATTTCTCTTTCCCATTTCTGTGTGTTGCCTCATCTCCATTTGGTGATTCTTACTGAAGAGTTTTTTGCGCTTTTGTCACAAGATGACAGAAGGGACTGAAATCTTTGGAAAGAATGATCATACTGGATGTTCTTACATGGCCTGCCCTGGGTTCACTGGAACAGCTCGGCATTGTTCAGGCATCTGTCTCTTCATATCCCTTTCTGTAAGGCTAGCGTGGACTTCCTCACAGCATGGTGATCTCAGAATAAATTCTGTACATAGCTTTTTGCTTCCCCCAGAGTAAGCTTCCAAGAAACAGGGCCAGGGATGTAGCGCAGTGGCACAGTGCCTGCCTTGCAAGTGTGAGGTCATGAGTTCAATTCCTGGTACCACCAAAAAAAAAGAACCAAGAAACTATGAGGCTTTTTCTGATCTATTCTTAGAAGTCACACACCATTACTACACTATTTGTTATATGAAGCCAGCACTGCTTGTTATATGGAACTAATCCAGATGCATGCACCCAGGAGCATGATTAAGAGAAGGCAAAATTCACTGAGAGACCACTGGGAGACCACCTACCACAGTAGCTTTCTACAACTTTTTATGTAGAGGCTGGGCAAGGTGGTGTTCAAAATAAAACCAAAAGACTACGATAGGTTGAAAATGGTCAGGGATGGCGGCAGGAATGATTATTTAATATTGTACAGACAAATGGAATTTTCTAGTTAAGTTTTTCAATCTGTAGATAATCCCAATATCCCCTTCTTCTGGGTATGTTTCCTTCTGCTACTCTGGGGGATTTAATTGTGCATTTAGCCCAAGGTCAAAGAAACAGAAAAGGGAGCACCCAACAACTTCCATCTGGATGAAAGTTTGGCCCCTTGAAAGGCATACTTTCTCTATCAAGTACCAGAAGTGCACAATTCATTATAGTATAATAATCGGTATAGCATATGTCTTGGAATCTCAGACTTTGAAAGGACTTAAAGTCTAGCCTTTATTTTAAAGACAATATAAACTAAGGCTCAGAGTGCTTAAGCAATTTGCTAAAGGTAAACATAAGTCATTGAAGGCATTTTAACTCTTGGTCCACACTAATTTGTGCTCCAACACCCTGTCTATTTCATTTATCTACTAGTATTCCAACTACAATTCTAAAATACTAACAAGCTTACTGAAATTGGATATGGTTGATCCTTTTTAATTTTTAAGACTTACAAGTGATAGCTGTGAAGCAGTAAAGAGGATAGGGTAAGGAGGAGAAAATCTTTTTCCCCAATTTTGAGTAAAGAACTCCTTTTAAAGAAAAGCAGAAAAAAGTGTTGATGCCCACATTGTTGAGATATATAGATAGATAGATACATAGCTATAGATATAGATATATAAATATAGATAGATTTTAAACTCATGAATATGTTCAAATACAATACTAAGTATAAATTCCTTATGATTAGAGTTTGTACATGTATCAGTCAGGGTTTTACTGGAGAAACAGATATAACACAGGATGTACAAATTATAAGAAATGACAAGATTGGCTTACGACAGTCAGCCAGACAGTTGTATGGGGAAGTGTGCAGAGGGTGTCTGCACACTGAAGACCGAAGGGATCAGTCCAGGGTCTGGAGTCCACTGCAGAGTTCCATGCAAGTCCGTACCAGGAAGCCAATGAGTCTGCGACAGAAGGCTAAAGGATCCAAGATGGAAGCTGAAGAGTCTATACTAGAAGCCAGAAGACGAAGTCCAAGCTGAAGGTGAAGACTGGAGCTCCTCCAAAAGGAATGGAAGTCCCTCTGTCCTTCTTCATTTCCCTTTTATATTATCTAGGTGATGATCCACCCTAGGGTGGCTCCTCTACACCCTAGCATGTAGAATTGCTGAGCCAATTGCTGAGCCAAGTTTAGTTATGCTTCTAAACTTCTCAAGTTGACATAATCAATCAACCACTACAGTACATGAGTGTAAAACCAAAGCAAAACTGGAAAAAATGTTAAACAACAGTAGCTAAAAATAAACAACTTAATAAACACTAGGTTTTTTACATATACCAAATCCTTTAATATTCACAACAACCCTAAAAGATGGACATAGTTTTTATCTCCATGTAATAAATGATGATAATGAGAAAGTAGTCAATTTGACTGGATTAAGAAAAACCCGGAAGATTAGTAAAGCACATATCCGGGTGTGTGTGAGTTGGTCATGGAGGTGGGACCTTGAGTCCTACATCTGGTCCCTCATACCTTCCTCTCTGGCTCTGCTCTCCTGCTCTACTTCTGGGCTATGCTGCCTTCTACCATGATGTTTCTATCTTGGACCTATGTGACTATTGACTGAATCCCCAGAAACCATAAGCCCAGTTAAACCTCTCCTCCTTAAGGTTGTCAGGTATTGTGTCTCTGGGAAAACTGCCTAATACATACAGAGAAATTAAGTAACTTGTTTAATGTTACAAAACTAACGAGTGGTAGAACTGGGTTTCACAAACATTTCACATGTTAAATGAATGTGAAGAATGATATTGTCTGACAGAAATTCAATTGCTGCTAATAATGTAAGTAAGGTTGAGTAAACCTGTATATATGTCTGTTTCTGTTTTGCTCCTAGGTAACTCTGCCTATCACCTCCAATCTCAGTTCACAGACCAATATTTATATCTTGACTTTATGTGCACTGTTATAAGATAAATTAGTTTGATTACATAAAATTAGTTTGGAAGAATTCACACAGCAGAGGCACACTGAGAGGGAAAAAGTATTATAGCCCTTTATGCAGCAATGACAAAGCTACCCAAATTCTTCCAGGTATTTTGATATTTTCTATGCATAGATTTAAGATGCATATATTTTAAAGCTTCCTTAATCTACTTAAACAAATGTAAACAATAAAATTCACTACCAATGAGATACTGAATTCAAAAGGTTTAAAAAAAACAAGTACATTTATATTTTTAATAGCAAGTTTTAAATTGTTACAGGAAAAAATATGGGCATTTATAATCAGAAATATAAAAATTTATGCCAGGCATGGTGGTGCACGCCTGTAATCCCAGCCCTCAGGAGGCTGAGGCAGGAGGATCATTGTGAGTTCGAGGCCAGTTTGGGCTACAAAGTGAGTTCAAGGCCAGCCTGAACTGCATAGCGAGACCCTGTCTCAAAAACACACACACACAAAAAAAAAAAGAAATACAAAAATTTATTTTCATTTAATCAACCTTATTTAAGAATCTATCCCACAGAACTATTCCCTTCCCTTAATACTCCAATAAATGTTGAAAAAGGTGCAAGCAGTGCTAATAAATGCATTTTCTTTTTTTTTTTTTGGTTTTTCTCTGGTACCAGGAACCGAACTCACGACCTTGCGCTTGCCAGGCAGGCGCTTTGCCACTGAGCTAAATCCCCAGCCCCTAATAAATGCATTTTCTTAAACCTTAGAGCTAGGAAAGCTAGTCTATGTCAATATTATGGACTATGTAGCCATCAAGAATTTTAAGACTCTAGAGCATATTGATATGCAAATATGTTAATGAAATAATGTTAATTACACAATATCCTTTTTTGTGCATATGTACATTCATATGCTGTAATAGATTTTAAAACGTTTCTACATCAGTGTGTCTTCAAATGAAATCTATTTCAAATCTATATGTATAAGTCTGTTAAAGAATACGATGAAGAGATTCCGCCTTGTCTATCTCAAAGTCTACTGTTTCTATCATGATTTATACTTTCCCCATATAAGAAAATACAATTGTGTAAATCTTATTTCCATTTGTTTAGTCATTCGCAGTCACCGCAAAGCCTTCATTTCTATCAAGGTCACGATATCTGTCTCCCTCACCCTTATTCCTGGAGCTCCAGCCAGGGCTCATAGCAGCAGCTCAAGAAGCATCTGGGGGACCAGTGTTCAAAGTTACTCTGGAAAGCGCCATTGTGAAGTTATCCATTGTACAAAAACTTCAAAGAAAAAAATTGTGTTAGCACCGCTAGGCCTCCAGAGATTCATTTAGTAAAGGACGGCTTCGCTTCAGCAGAATAAATTACTACTTCAGGGAACTGAAGAGTTCTCAGGGTGCACTCTGACCTGCAAAAGTCTTGTGAACTCATTTTTATACTTGGAAACTCCAAATGAAAAACAACGGTAAAAATTAGTTACCATGACATGAACCAAAAGGAATCAGACTTTGTATCAACACCAGTAACTGTTTTCAGCACACTTAGTGCCCAGATTTTTCACAGAGGATGTTTATTTTGTTAGTTCAAGTATGAAAAGCAGATATTCCCTCTGGAACCTGCAAACCGTTGACTCGTGGCTTCTCTTTGGGGCTAAGTGATTCCGCATACTACTTTATTTTGGGATAACAGGGCTCATGTTAAGACAGCTTTCAAAAATATTTAAAACGCATGGTTCACCTATATGTTTTATTCAACAATTTAATGATGTTAGGATCTCAGAAAATGGTAGATTTCTAAAATAATCCTTTGTGGAAGTTACATAGTGTTGGTTTTTTTTTTTTTTAAATAACACAAGAAAGCTACATATTTTCATTAACTACTAAGATTCATCAGTTTATTCCACCAGTCCTGCATAAGTGCTAAGGAAAACAAAATGCTGATTTACTTGAGAGTGGTTCTGTAATCTCAGCACTTGGGAGGCTGAGGCAAGAGGATCACTGAGTTGAAGCCAGTGTGGGATACATTGTGAATTCAAGGTCAGGCTGGCCTTGAACAGGGAGACCCTGTCTCAAAACAAACTGTAGAAAGAAAAGAAAAGAAGAGGGGAGGGGAGACGAGAGGAGAGAAAACAAGACAAAGAAAGAAAAAGAAGGAAGGAGGGAGAGAAGGAAGAGGAAGGAAGGAAGGAAGGAAGGAAGGAAGGAAGGAAGGAAGAAAGAAAGAAAGAAAGAAAGAAAGAAAGAAAGAAAGAAAGAAAGAAAGAAAGAAAGAAAAAGAAAGAAAAAACGAACTTGTGATTCAAGGGAATATAAATATAAAATTAAATAATTCTTTCCTGGTACCAAAATGGAAGGTATTTTATCAGCTGTCAGTACCCCCTTAATACAAAATTGTAGCTTTTGCTCAACTTTAAAACCTAATATGACCGTGGAAGAGGGGTCCATTTCAAAACCAACAAAGGATGTGTTTCCAAATCAGCCCCTTCAAAGGTTCCTCTGTAGGTAGACAAAACGGAAAGCGCAGGGCCCACGGAGCCATCCAAATCCCTCTAATGATTTTGTTTTGTCTTTGTTAATAAATCACAGGGAGAGATGATTTTCAAACTTTTGGTTAAAATGGGAATTTATTAACACCTAAAAAAAATTGGTTCCCAAATCTGAGAATTTTTGACAAGCTGATTTTAAATATAATGATCTACTGACTCCTTCCGCAGGGAACACAAAGGATACCTGGCTCCTCGGTAATGCGCAAGGAGAGCTACAGAAACCTGAGTCAACCCAGGGCGCCCTCACAGCTCAAGGCGCCCGGAAGACCCCAAGGCCACCGAGTCCTTGGGTGAGCAGCTTCCGCGGGATCTCGGCGCTCCCACTGCAGGCCTACGCCTCCCCGACACAGGCGGGGGCTTTCGCCGCGCCGCGCGGGAGGGCGCAGGTGAGGGTCCGGGCTCCCCCGGGCGGGGCGTCCCGCGGGGCTGGGAGGAGGAGCCCTCGGGCCGG
>NW_004955432.1:7456481-7481233 GCF_000276665.1 Chinchilla lanigera
GCCCCGAGTGGGGGCGGGAGGAGGAGGAGGAGGAGGCCGCGAGAGCCGTCCCGGCGGGGAGGGACGGCGGCTCCGTGCCCTCTCCGGGCTCCCCGCCGCTGGCTTCGGAGCCGCTTCGCGCAGAGGCGCTTCCGGCGGTGCTGCTACCCGCAGGGCATCGTGCTGCGTAGGCCACGCTGCTGGGAGGTAACCGGGCCCCACTCTGCGTGCCCTGTGCCCAACCGCGGCCAAAACTTGTTGAAAATTATGCCCTAAAAATCTTGCTCTGAAAATAGAGCAAAGAGAGAGAGAGAGAGAGATTGCGCAGCGATTTCTATTATCTCCCCCACCCTGTGGGGAAGGGTTGGTGTCAGCTCTTACTCCTCAGGCAGGTAGTTTTTTAGATGGGAAAAACTTATTCTGGATTGCGGTTAATTATCGTTAATTATCCGTGTAGGAGAACTAGAATTCAGACTGCCTGTCCTGCCGCCTCCCTCAGGAGAGACTGATTTCTAGACCAGGTAACAGCCCCCCTGCTTGGATCCTTTCTAATTTTCGCTGATGCCCCGCCTCCTTTCCCTTCCTTTAATGTGTCTTGATTGTGTTGACCTGCGGGGATTTTGTGTTTTCATTCTGTAACGCTGTTTTTCTCTCTCTGCCTGTCTCTGTCTTGCTTTAAAAGTTGTAGAGAGGATATCTGAAGAAGAAAAATTACCTATTCTAGATGTTTAGCAACCTAAGAGCAGCTCCCCAGGCTGACTTGGGGACGGCTGCAGTTTCTGCGTATTAGTATTAGCGTCAGTCAGCCTGTGGCGGTGGGGGCTTGTGACATTAGCAGTAAGGATCAGTGAGCCGTTGTGGGGGTGGAAAATGAAAAACTTTATCCAGGTCCCTTAGCACTGTACTGGTGCCATGGAAAATGTACTTCTGCACGTAACTGTATTTTAATGCTGCAAAATAGCACAGATGAAGGCAAATGTTTAAAGAAAAGATAATAAATTGTATCTTAAAAAGTGAGAGGAAGCGCCAAAGATTTGAAAGGCTAGGCCTGTGGGTTGATAAAGGATACAGTCAGGACCTCAGCCCATAACCATGACATTGAGCCCATAAGCAAGACACAGACATAACAGAGTCATTGATGTATCACTTGTTTCCTTTGGACTCACACGTCTTGATGAGCGAAAAAACAGCTCTGACTGAGAGGCCTATTATATCTCATTCTTCCTGACATTGTTGATGGATTCGGTGACAATGAATATTTATTGCATGTCCAGGTACTGTGTGCCAGACAGTGTGGAGGTAGTAATTAACGGACAAGACAGACATGGCTCTGCCCCCAAGGGGCTTATTGAGTGGTGGGGAGGGGGTATAGTAAACAGTAAATAAGTCATCCAATAAAATAATTCAAAGGCAATTCAACAAGAGCTGAAAAGAGAAGTGGGAAGAACTGGAGTGAATCATTTTGCTAGAATCAGAAAAGCATATGAAAGATCGCAACGTGAGGAAGGGATTGATCCTGTCTACGCCTAAAAGAACGATGCGGTGGCCAGGGATTCAGGAAGCAAGGGATAGAGGAAGATGGTAGGTGAACAGAGCCTAGCGCATCCAGGGCCTTGTAGTCACGGTCAGGAACTTGGCTGTGATCCCGACTATAAGAAAGCATTGATTTTAAGGAAAGGAGACACATTTAATAATCATGACATTTAAAGCAACCTTAGTTGCTCTGCGGAGAATGCTTTGGAATAGGGCAAAGGGAACAATAGGCTGACCTTGTAGAAAATGTTGGCAAGATGGGTAAGATTCTACATGACTATACTTCAGCTACTTGAGAGGCTGAGGCAGGAAAATTGTTGGCGCTCAGGAGTTTGAGACCAGCCTGGGCAATGTGCAGCCTTCTTTAGCAGCCTTCACCAGGTTGGATACAGAAAATGGATAGGTGATTTCTTCCAGAACTAAAGGTTTGCCAAGTGGCTAGGGTGGAGAGTAAGAGAGTTGAAGATCTTTTTGGCAAGACACTGTCTCAAAAACACAGAGTTTGCAGAGTTCGGGTGAAAAAATAAACGCCTGCACTAGGCTGGTGTCATTCTGAAGACCAGATGTTGGTGTTGAATTTGATGTCAAGGGTGCAGGGAAGCAAGGACTAAGGAATGACTCAGATATCTGACTTGATCTGGGTGAATAATGGTAAGAACAATTCTGGGGTGAATGGGAGCAGATCCAGGTGGAGAAAGAGTTTGGTTTTGAACCTATTAAGTTTGTCATTGAGCAAGGACAGACCATAGCCCTTTGGGAGGGAGAAAGGGATAGTCTCCAAGACAGAAGTGCGTGGACGAGCCTTCAATAAGTAAAGCTGGTGACTGTGAATTTAAGGTGAAACTCATCAACTCAATTGTCTGATTTTTCTTTAGCAACCAGCTAAAGGGTATATTTTTCTTTAGCACCAGCTTGGGTATAAAAAATGGACAGCTGATTTCTTCCAGAACTAAAGTTTTGCCAAGTGGCTAGGATAGAGAGTAAGAGCGTTGAGGATCTTTTTCTTGTATTTGCATGTATTCACATGTATGTTTCATGTATTCATGTGTATGCTATAAAATTTGCTACACTGAAAGAGAAAGCAGAAGCAAATGCATGGGCGGGGGAAAAGTAATGAGGCCCATCAATCAGTCGCTGTCTAAGTTTATCAGTGTGGATTAAGTAAGATTGTTGGAAGGCTTAGAGGTGGTGCCTGGCCGTATCAGGAAGTGAAGGACTGAAGCAGAGGGGAGGCCAGCATTCGCTGCTTTTGATGAATAAGTCAAGGAAACCAGGGGCCGGAGATTGAATGGTTCATCCTCTGGATTGGTGAAGCCCTGGAGAGAGACTGACACTTGCTGGGGATACAAACAATGATAGTGCGTATCCTGTGAGTCCTTAGTGATGAGGAATAAGCTGAAAGTCAGTAGATGACAGCGGTGGGATGGGACAGAAGACATTATGATGCCAGGAGCCCTGAAAGAGCCCAATGTTTGAAGGAGAGACAAAGAAGGCTCAGATGGGAGCTTACAAAAGGTGCGGCTGCCCCGTCCTGTGGACCTGGAGGAGGACATTTTCTTGATAATCTGCAGGTTGTGAATATCATCAGAATCTCCGAGGACAGCTCCCAGTTACTGCCGTCCAGTACAGTAATTAATGCCCTAGATATTTCTGCCCAAAACAAATTAGGCTGCATTTTTCAAAATTAACTTTGCACAACCGCTGCTGTTCAGCTAGAGGAAGGTCAAAGAATCCTTCTAATCTGAAAACCTTAGGAGGCATGTAGCAGGGTATAATAGAATTCTCCTACCCGGATAATCAACTCTCAGATATTAAAAGGCATACAGAAAGTCAGATGTCCAACCAAGAAAACTGTGACCTTGAAATTTCAAGGAACTCATGCATTAATTAAAACGCTTTTAGATGGAGTTCCTATAATTGAAGTGCTAAATATAAGGTGGGGCTGTCGTGTTATTATATGGCTAGAAGCAAAAGAATTTTAGTGTTAGAAAGGGCTGTGGAGTCACGAACAGCCTCTTTATTTTCCATTAAGGAAACAGATGTGAAGACAGAGAATCAAGGTGATTTCTACTCTATCCTTTCACCTCAACACCTCCAAACAAAACTTTCTATAAATGACAGTTTTATCAGCTATTTAATACAGATTATCTGTGAATAACATTGAATGAAAATACAGGTGAACTCTGGGTATTTTTAGTTAAAGTGCAGCACTTTGGTCAGCACTGCAAATGTCACATAGGAGCTATGAGAATTGCAGAATTTAGCCTTGGCCTAGACCTGGGCCATTCCTGAATGTACACTTTAACTAGATCGCCCGGCCGTCACAGTTGCGTTAGAGTTTGACCGGCGCTAGCGTAGACCCAGTCAGTCCACTTGGAAACTCTGGCCTGCTCACATCAGCAAGACTGTGATGCCTGGAGAACTGAGGCGCCCCTTTTAAGAGAAAGGAGACACTGTCGTCAGAACATTCCCAATTTTTATTGTTATGAAGCAATAGGAACCAAGTATGCTGAGCAGGGAGATGACACATTTCAGGAATGGCATTACTGCCTTTGCCAGAAAGTGAAGAGGGGAAATTGCAAAAGAGTGAGTGGCTCTTCTGATGCTGTCTCTGCCTGAGCAGCAGAGGGAAATGGACTGCATGCATATTCCTCAGCTTCCTGTATTCCAGGGAATACAGGGAATACCACTGAGAGTATGTTTTCATGTTACAAACAATGAAAATGGACACAGCCAGAGTCAAAATCCACATTGTTGTCTCCAAGTAGCAAAATACATAGTAGCTTGAATCTTAAATCTTCTAGTAGTGCTGTTTTCAATCTTGAGTGTATACTCGTCACACCTGATGATCTCTTTTTTAAAAATCCTGATGTCCAGGTAGAACCCCAGACCAATTACATAAAAACTGGGACGGCAGGAGTGACATGACCAGGGATCATCTGTGTTTTAAATCCCCCTAGGTCACTCCATTGTGCCAACAGAGAAGGAACTACTGCTTTAGGAGCTCACTTGAGGCCCTTGTGAGAAGAGGCAGCTCTGAGAATAGTTTTGCCTTTAAGCCTACCAAAGCAGTGGGACCCTTCATGACTACTGGGGCCCCAAGCCAAGGGTGATAAAACTCAGGTCACAGTGCCAGGCAGTGAGGTTTTCAGAACACTAAAGGAGTAGGATTTTTTTTAAGAGGAGTTTACCTGTGGCCAGTTTTTTAAAAATTGTTATGAACAGTTAACTGTTGAGAAAATTGGTTGCATAACTATAACTGAACGTCATGAATTCGCATATATAAAGTGGATAAAATTTTACGTGTAACGTACACTTCAATAAAATTGTTTTCTTTTCAAGTTCTGTGTATGCTTCAGCCTTCAGAATTATGTCATGTTGACTCGATAGCCAGGAAGCCAGTGCCTGTTTTGTGTCATTATAGCATCAGCACCTAGCCAAACACCTGGTACATAGGGCTGAGTCAGATGTTAGGTAGGTGAATGGAGATGAATGGGTAGAGGGAGGGACAGATGGACGGACAGATGGATGGATGGATGATCATTACCATCTTTGGTGGTGGACTGACTCTTAGATCGGTGGCAATCACCAGAGATACAGAACCTACAGCTGATGGCACTCAGTAGACGTCGGTACTTTTGTAATCACAGATATGGTTTTTTTGTTTGTTTTTTTTGTTTTTTTGTTTTTCTCCGGTACCGGGAACCAAACTCACGACCTTGCGCTTGCCAGGCAGGCGCTTTTGCCGCTGAGCTAAATCCCCAGCCCCTGTAATCACAGATATGTGTAGCCTGTTAAGTAGCAAGGCATTTAAACTAGGAATGAGTTTGCAGAGAGGCTAGAATGCTATACTGTTTATTTACAGGTGAATTACTACAGCACAGAAAATCCTTCATTTGCTAGCCAATAGTGGTAGGTGCCTTTATCTCAAATTGCTACCTGCAACAGGGTTATCAGATGAGAAAGTTATTTTAGCCGTGACATGCGGTGTCCAGTTTCATTTCAGACATACCTCATGGTCACGTTAACTGCAGTCTTACGGAAGCCCAGTGTGCGTAGGACACATAGTTCTGCTTGAGAGAACATCTTACACTTGGAAGTGGGAGTGGGTATGCAGCATTCTTCTCTGCCCCATACCTGCAAGAAAAATGGACACAGTGTCATTGGGGATTTGGTTTAAATTTATTAGAGGATCTAAAATTGTATTAACTGAATCCTGGAGGGAAAATTTTTAACTAAATTTTTGGGCTAACTAAATTTAACCAAAATTTGGTTTTTGGGGTGTTTTTGTTTTTGTTTTTGCTGAAGCTTCCAAGCACATACATATTAGACTGCTTTCCTGCGCTAGTGATTGCAGTGTAACTTTTTCTTGGTTATTTAGGACCTAGAAATGTCATGAAATGATATCCATATAAAAGTACATATACTATACATACCAAACTTAAGAACTACCATGAAAATTACTTACTATTTCAAATTTGTCTCATTAAAAGCTGTAGTTCTTCAGGAGTGCTGGAAGGTTTAGGGTTAATCATGTTTATAATATTGCATTTTCTGAAAAGTTTTCAGTTGATTCAATCCTATAAAATATGAGCACAGGACAGTAGGATCCAAGTTTGAAATATTAATAAATATTTGCAGTTGCAAATGTTATTTAATAAAATGCCTACTGTATTTTACTCATAATTTTGGAAAATGATTTCCAAAGTATCCAAGTTTCATCCGAGGGAAAGAATGTAATCTGATTTTGGTGGATTTTAGGCTTCAAGGAAAGGAAATTAGGGCAATTGTGAAACTTTAATACACATCAGAATCATGAGGAGGGCTTGCTAAACACAGACTGCTGGGCTCGACCCCCAGTGGCCTCCGGTTGGGGAGTTTGGGGGTGGGCTGAGAATTGACATGTCTGGCATTCATAAGTGATGGCTGGGGCTGGGGATTTAGCTCAGCGGCAAAAGCGCCTGGCTGGCATGCGCAAGGTCGTGAGTTCGGTTCCTGGTACCGGAGAAAAACCAAAACAAACAAACAAAAAAAAAACAAACAAACATAAGTGATGGCTGATGCTGCTGGCTCAGAGCTACACTGGGATAACCACTGTATTGGGAAATCACACGCTCAGCTCAAGCAGAATTGAAGCTTTGCCTTTAGGGCTTGAGAAATGCCAAAAACTAAAACCCTGAAATCAAACCCACTTTTCACCCTACAGAAACTTGTTATTGTCATATATGGTTGGGTTTTCTTTGTTTAAATACTAAGAAAACGTGTACAGGTTATCTTAGTGCAACCCAAAGATTGCAATAGTAAAATCACTTTATTGTTACTGAACATGAGATCAGGACACAGACATTTTATCTGCAGAATGTGCTCCTATCCTCGGACTATTAGATACTGCAGTGCAGGGACCTCTTTGCAGGGTGACCTCCCCCACCAGACAGACTTTCCCTCCACAAGTCAAAGAGCTTTCTAAAGGCTATGACAGCTCTCTAAAGGCTATTATAGCCCTCAGACTTGTTGGATTTACAGACCAGGAAAATAAAAAAGAGGGAAAGCGCTCCATAGGATTGCCAACTTAAACAACTGTTATCGCTGCTCTTTTATGAACAAAAAGAACATTGTGGCAGCCCAAAGTAGGAAGGACACAATCTCAGAAGAAAGGACGATTCTTTAAGTTGAATCATTTTATGGAAAACTTCCTCCACTCTCCATCTATTTTTTAAATTTCTATTTGGGAACCAGTGCCCTAGTACTTTTAAAAGTAAAATCACAAAAAGGCAAGTTTACTTTCAGGGCTTTCCAGTTTTAAGCAAGATTGTATTCACTATGCACTGTCATTAAATTGATCTATGGAAGTTCTATGTGAGCTACCGATTAGTTTGTAAATATGATTTTACTACTTTTAGACACACACACACACACACACACATACACACACACACAAGAAAGAATAACTCAAAGTGAACCAACACCTGTGATATTGTCTTCTCTCATTTTCTAGGATATCCTGTGACCATGTAATCGAATTCCTTATTATACGTTTATGAGGTTTTTATTTTTATTACAAGTATGCCTGTCTCTTCCTAATGAAAGTGTAAGATTTTTGAGTGTGAGTGCTGTCTTCGTGTGCCCTTTATCTCACGTGTACAAGCCCACAGTGGCCTAGATAAATTCCTGCTGGACCACAGCAGAGCCAATCTCTTTTGAGATTAGAATTGCATCAGTTCTTGTCAAAGGAAATGTACAATGTAAGGTTTTTGTATTCTTAAGGAGACAAGCCTCCTTCAGATGGCGAGTCACTTTTATAACCTTATTTTTCATGGGTGACCCAAATGTTAACTTCAGCTCAGCCATTAACTAAATAATCCAAAATACTAAGTGACTAAATTGAAAATTGATGAGATTTTTCTGCACTGTGTCAGCCCCAGATAGTTGGTGGGTGGCACGGTGCTCTTAGATCTGGGTATCAGTGAGTCCAGCAGGACGTGAACATGCTTCTCGTTGCTTTCTTCTTTCCTGTAAAAGCAAGACACACCAGATCATGTCTACAGAGTCCCCAGAACACGTGTGGGTTGCTACCTGGAGTTCTTCAAAAGTTACGCAGTAGCAATCATGTTTTGTCTCATAATATTAATAAATTCAGATCATTGACTCTCATCCAAAAGCAAGAATTATTTCAGCCATATTTTACCTATTTTGTAGCTGGAATTCTATCCTAAGATGAGATTTGTATTTTACTATTTAAAGGTCCAAACATATTAGACCCCCTATTAATATATATAAAAGACATAGTTTAAGTGGGGCTTATAGATGATGTTATTGGGTTCTAATATATTTTGTCTAATATGCTGATTTACAGAAGGACTTTAAACTTGCTTTGTAAAATAAGCAATAGTATTTATTTTAGCTTTTAGTTGGAAAAGTTTGTGATCATCATGGTCATTTAAAGTTAGTAATTATAGGAAACATAATTATGCATGGCTTTTGAAGATGCTCCATAGGTGTAAGATTCTCCATATAATGTTTGCTCTGTCTCAGAATGAGCAGAGAGTAGAATCCTCACTGCATCACTCAAACTGCACTCTCGGAGGCAAATTGCTGAAGTTCTCCAAGCCTCTATTTCATCTGTAAGGTAGTCATAATATGTATTCTGCAACATCTGAGAATTAAATAAGGTAATATTTGCTATAAAAACACTACAAACTATGAAGTAGCATACAAGCATATGGTATTATATCCTTTAAACAGTAAATAAGCCATCTTTGAAAGCCATTAAAATTTTTGTTCACTGTCTCTCTCTGTCCCTCTGTCTCTGTCTCTGTCTTTGTCTCTCTCTCTCTCTCTCTCTGTCTTTCTGTCTCACACACACTATATATTCTCATACTTCTATAATCTTTAAAAGTATAATAAGTCTCATTTATTGGGTCACTTTTTATTCCTCGCCACAGTCACACTATTAAAGGGTCCAGTTAGAACTTGCCATTAGGAATCCTATGTGAGTAAGGTCCAAACATGGTAGACCATAGTCCCCCCATTAATATATATAAAAGACATAGTTTAATTGGGCCTTATAGGTGATGTTATTGGGTTCTAATGTATTTTGTCTAATATTCTGATTTACAGAAGGAGTTTAAACTTTGTAAAATAAGCAATAATTATTTTAGTTTTTAGTTGGAAAAGGTCGTGATCATCATGGTCATTCAGATGTAAAGATTTTGCAGTTATACGTCAAGAGAGGCTATAGTTTATAGTTAGAAAAATTCATCACTGAGACATAAGATACATGAATTTCCGTGTGTGAATCTAGTAATCTTTTCTCTTCCTTAGATAAGGAATATGATTGGGAGTAGGTAAATTGGTTACTTCACTCTTAATTTTTAAGTGAGATGGACATTGATTTCATAACTTCTTGATCCTTTAACTGCACCTGATTCCCCAGATAGCCAACAGTATTTCCAGGAAAATGTTGGCAGTTTGGTACTACTCTGGTGCTGCGAAGCCCATGGCCTTCTGGGTATATAGGGCCACTGCAGGGAAAGCAGATACAAGTATTTCACCACCCCTTCTGTCTTGAAAGATGTGAAAGGAAAGATGTAATAAGTTTTGAAATGGCGAGTTTTCCCATTTGCTAGGGTCCAAGGTAGACATTAAGATCACTGCATAATGCTAAGCTGCAATGAAATGGCCAAGGGATTATTAGTACTAATATACTAGTTAGTATGTTAGTAATATACTAATATGAGCATAGTTATAACTCTCCCATCTTGCCTCTCACAGCCACTCCCAGAATCCTTCCTTTAATTCTTTTCTTCATCCCCTTCTTCTCCTTTCCTTACCCCTCTTCCTCTACCTCTTGGTCCCATTCCTATTTGCAAAAGATCTACCTCCATTTATCTCTCTTTTATTTCTGCTTCTTATTTATATTTTGGGTTTCTTATATAAGAAAAACCATGGATATTTAAGCTTGTTTCTCTGATTTATTTCACTTAACATTTTGGTCTCAAGATGCATTTATTTGCCTACAAGTAAGACCCAATCAAAACATGAGAACTTAAATGAATAAACACTTCTCAGAAGAAGTCTAAGTGACCAATGAAAACATGACAAAAATGTTGAGCATCTCTGGCCATTGGGATATGCAGACTGAAACAACACTGAGATCCCACCTTACTCCAGAGAGAATGGCCTTCATGAAGAAATCAAATAACAGATGCTGGAGAGGAGAGGCTGTAGGGATGAAGGAACCCTTCTACACCGTTGGTGGCAATGTAAACTAGTACAACCATTATGGGAATCAGTATGGAGGTTCCTCAGAAAGCTAGAACTAGAGACTGGGGATGTAGCTCAGCAGCACAGCACCTGCCTGGCAGGTGCAAGGTCCTGAGTTTGCTTCCCTGTACTAAAAAAAAAGGTAGAACTAGAAATTTTCATTTGGTCAAGCTATTCCCTTCTAAGTACCCTCCCAAAAGAGTTCAAGACATCATATTCCAGTGATCCATGTATACCCATGTTTATAGCAGCACAATTCACAATAGCCAAATCTTGGAAGCATGTATATGTCTCTATATGTCTATCAATAGAGAATGGATACGCAAACCATGGTATTTATACACAGTGGAGTACTACTCTGACAAAATCTTTTCTTAAATTCATTATATCCACCCAGTGACACCTGCTTCAACTTGGACTGCCTGAGTTGTAATCCTGACTCTCCCTCCCTTCTCACTTTGAACCCTAGAAAATTAATATCTTCTGTATGTCTCAGTACCTCACAAAATGGAGATGATAGTAGCATGTGTCTCATAGGGTGGTGGTGTTGGATTCGGTAAAGCACGGGATGGAGTTAAAACATAGTATATGTGATGCATTAAGTAATTTACTGCTGGTATTGTGTTTCTAAAGTTTAACTTATTGATGTATTTGAAGTCATTGAATGTGACCCCTTTCCAGGGTAAAGAGCTGAATTTTCCTATCTCCAATAGTTTCATATTTCGTTTAGCAAAAATGGTGTTTTTCTAAAACATTCCACCTGCATCTATAAAATCCATTAGGTCCTCTGAAGTGATCTACATCTGCTGTGAGCATGAACAAAATGGTGCATTGGGGATTGACTGGAATAGTATTTTCATTCAGCCTGATGCATGGCAGTCTGATTTGTATTTTTTACCAAGTTATTACAAATATGAACATGGGAGATATTAGTCACTTAAGTAAAAACAATTCGACAGTTTTTTCCAGGAAGAGTAATTGCGTCATAGTTTTTGCAGCCAGCAAATAGAGAAGACTTCATAGGTTTTGTGTAATTTAAGACCATAAACACATTACCAAACCCTTTTCTTCAGGGAAGCTCTTTCTCAATGAAAAGTTATACACAGACTGATAGAAGTCTGTGGTATTTAATTAACCCTTTGTTATATTTTGATGCCTGTTTTTCTTAAAATATTATTTAAGTGCCAGGGTTAATTTTTGTATTGGTTGATTTAGCTCACTTTTATTTAATGATAGAGTCCATGGGGGCTGGGGATTTAGCTCAGCAGCACAGCGTCTGCCTGGCAAGCGCAAGGTCGTGAGTTCGATTCCCGGTACCGGAAGAAAACCAAAAAAAAAAAAAAAAAAAAAAAAAAAAAATAGATTCTGTAGCTACTCAGGTATACAGAACAGTTTGAGACTCCACAATACCCAAGTAACTTGACAGTTTCACTTTAAGTGATTGTTCTACAGTTTTTCATCTTCTGCTTGCTTTGTGACCTATGACTTGGTATCGAGGTCATTTTCTGTACTTTTGGTGGTGTTTCAGATTTGCTGCTATATGATCTGCTGGGGAACTTCAGTGTCTTTTGTGCTTTAGTGACTTGCAAGACAAAGAAGGGCCTGCAGACCAGCAGCATCGCCACCACCTTTGGAAGAAATGCAGAACTTTGGGCCTCCTCGAAACCTACTGAGTCACGACTGACATTTTAACAAGA
This sequence comes from Chinchilla lanigera, assembly GCF_000276665.1. Lineage (NCBI taxonomy): Eukaryota > Metazoa > Chordata > Mammalia > Rodentia > Chinchillidae > Chinchilla > Chinchilla lanigera. Next base: position 7,468,454 of record NW_004955432.1, read on the forward strand.
TTCCCAGGTGATTTGTGTGCATATTAAGCCTCAAGAAGCCCCACACAGAGCACCTTTGTGAAGTTAGTTTTTCCATTTAGAGGTCCTTTTTGGCTTACAAACTGTGTCTTGTGTTTTAGGATATATAACTTCATAGTGTTCCAAAATATTTTACCTCAAGAAACACAGCACATAATTATAACATCTAGAAGTATTTGAATGTTTGGTAATAGATAACTGGTGAGCATTTTTGTTCTCTCCTCTAGGATATTCTTGTCACCCTCGGAAGAGCTCGTATCATGGAATCGATCTGTATGACGGGAAGCCCAAAGAGCCTTAGCGAAACATTTTTGCCTAATGGCATAAATGGTATCAAAGATGCAAGAAAAGTCACTGTGGGTGTAATTGGAAGTGGGGATTTTGCCAAATCTCTGACCATTCGGCTCATTAGATGTGGCTATCACGTAGTCATAGGAAGTAGAAACCCTAAGTTTGCATCTGAATTTTTTCCTCACGTGGTAGATGTCACCCATCATGAAGACGCTTTAACGAAAACAAACATCATATTTGTTGCGCTGCATAGAGAACATTACACCTCCCTGTGGGACCTGAGACATCTACTCGTGGGGAAAATCCTGATCGACGTGAGCAATAATATGAGAGTAAACCAGTACCCAGAATCCAATGCTGAATATTTGGCCTCGTTATTCCCGGATTCCTTGGTTGTCAAAGGGTTCAACGTCATCTCGGCTTGGGCACTTCAGTTAGGACCGAAAGATGCCAGCCGCCAGGTATGTCGCTTTAGATTTTACTATTTATCTGGCGTTTTTGTAGATAAGCAAACATCAGACATTTAAAAGTAATGTGGAAAACAGAAAATAACATGAGCTTTTCTGTCATAACCAACTACAGAAAAGGCAAAGCTGGCGGGTGAATTACATGACACACTGTAGTCTCTCCTCCTGCCCTTCTTTACTTCCCTCCCTCCCTATCTCCTTCCCTCTCTTCTTTTTCTCTTTTTGATTTCTGTGCCACTGCTTGGTATCCCATACGGTACACTATCTCTGAATGAAATACTGTTTAATGTGATTCTCAAGCAGAATGCTTTAGGAAAACCTTTTTATTTTACACAGATAAAATATTCATAGAGTATGAACTAGCTCAGTCTGTTTTAAGCAGCGTTAATCTGTAGGGCAAGTAGAGGCAAACTGGATTTCTTGGGTTTGTTTAGGTTTATGGCACGAAAGCCCACGATAGTACCTGTCATACTCAGCTTAAGAATGAAGCAGATGGGGAGATCTGTCCCTGCGTGTATGGAAGGAGCTTCTGTACAGCAACACATAAAACAGTGTACCTTAAAAGTCACTAAAAGTGTGCTTGCATGCTAAAATTCAACATGATCATAACTTTTGCTTTGTTTTGTTTGAGACAGGGTCTCACTGTGTATTTCAGGCTGGCTTTGAACTTACTAAGTAGCCCAGGCTAGCCTCAAACTTGTGCTGATCCTCTTGTCTCAGCCTCCTGAGTGCTGTGATTTTGTCTACAAAGATAGTTTATTGGACTTCTTAGAAAACAAGTGGAAGCATTGTATCATTGGGTGATGTCTACCAGGGTCTTGATAACCACTCACGTTCAGGTCATAAAATCCCATGCTGCAGCTAGATTTCCTTGCATTTTATTTTCATGTCATCACAAGTGGCAAGGACTTTTTTTGCTATTAGAACATTATTTTATTAGTAAGTGTATAAATTACTAAATGCTCTATCTTCTCGACTTTAACCATGCACACCGCTCAAGGCAGTCACAATTGATGCACCATAGACTTAAGTAGAGTGTAGAATATTTGCCATTTTTACAAACAACATAGCAACGATGCATCTGTTTTGTCTTCCCCCAGGTCTATATATGCAGCAACAATATCCAAGCTCGACAGCAGGTTATTGAACTCGCCCGTCAGTTGAATTTTGTTCCTGTTGACTTGGGATCATTATCGTCAGCCAGGGAAATTGAAAATTTACCCCTGCGACTGTTTACCCTCTGGAGGGGGCCGATGGTGGTAGCCATAAGCTTGGCCACATTTTTCTTTCTTTACTCCTTTGTCAGAGACGTGATCCATCCATATGCAAGAAGCCAGCAAAGTGACTTTTACAAGATTCCTATTGAGATTGTGAACAAAACTTTGCCCATAGTCGCCATTACTTTGCTGTCCCTGGTATACTTAGCGGGCCTCCTGGCAGCTGCTTATCAGCTCTATTATGGCACCAAGTATAGGAGATTTCCACCCTGGCTGGAGACCTGGTTACAGTGTAGGAAACAGCTGGGACTACTAAGTTTTTTCTTCACTGTTGTGCATGTTGCCTACAGCCTCTGCTTACCAATGAGAAGATCAGAAAGATACTTGTTTCTCAACATGGCTTACCAGCAGGTACTGAATATTCTTGTTATTTATCTGACTCTGGTAAAATACTGTATTAACATTAAATATAAAACATAAGATTTTAAATAGCTTAACATTTCACATATCTCATTGTCTTAGTTACCTGTTGCTGACACAAAAATACCTGACTCCCAAAGTTAAAGGAAGGAAGGTGTATTTGGCTTACAGTTCATAGAAGTTTCAGTCCATACTTGGCAGGCTCCAAGGCAGGGTGGCACATGGCAGAGGGGCAGCAGTTCATGGCAAGCAGAAGATAGCAGAGCAATAAGAGCAAAAGGAGAGACAAGCCTCTTTCTGTCCTTATATTGTACCCAGGCTACTGGGATTAGGGCGATACCAAAGCAGTCAGTGCACTGATTTAGTAATCGCCCGCCCTTAATCCTAGCATTGTACCATGAATCGATTACATACTTTAGATTCAACCACCTCTAAAAAAGCCCCACCTATGACTGCATGAGGCTTTGACAGCTAGATACAAGCTGTAACACTCTTAATGGAAATTTTCTTTTGGAGGTTTTTAGAGAGGGGAAACACTTGTTTTTAAAAAATCTTTTTACATGAGATGTGTCTAATTCAGAATCATTAGGGCTAGAAGCATCTACCATCCTCTTCTTTACAGATGACAGAGAAGTTAAGGAAGGGGTTAGGGGATCTTTTTTTTTCCACTTTTTTAATGTTACCTTAACTATAATGACCATTTTTTCACCATTGAACAACATTGTTAATGTTAGATTAACATTAATTATCTGGCTATGATCTGCAAAATGAGAAGGCAACTCTTAGTAAACGTACATGATAAAATTAGAATCAGTGAAAATATGAAACAAAAGGGAAAATCAAGATCGGGGGAAAAAAGTAGAATACACCTCTGCGGGCTAAAAGTGTCTGTGCAGCTTCCGTTTTGGTTTTGAGATTGCTGATACAATGAAAAAGGAACTACTGCTACAAGGCCCTTATTATCAAAGTGTAGAAAAATGCTGATTTCTCTGGTGAAGCTTTCCTACCACTTAGCTCCCCGGGAAGATGTCAGCAAGAGCATCAGAGGAGAGGCTTGACGATGAGGTAGACGGCAGTGTATCTTATCCCCTCCCACAAGTGTAAAATAAGGGCTTCACTGAAGCTGTTTGGTGTAGCGTTTCTCATTGGAAGCCAAAGACATTGCATCAAAACAAATGTGTAAAAGTATTTGAATTTTCTAAGAAGCCAATCCATCATGCTCCAAGTGTGTAGTAATAAAGCTTTTTTCAAAAGTAAAACCTAAGACAATTTTCTAAAGTCAATAGATTGATTCCATCAAGCCATTCACTCTCATACTTAATATGGGTTAATAATATCCCTTAGTCATTGCCAGCTGATCAGGTCCACAATCTCCTGAATGAGTGTATAATGAAGGCTAAATAAAAAGAGGCAAATGGAATGATTTCAGGGCTCCAGGAGGATCAGAGCCCTCTCATAGAATTCATAATTCTCTCAGGGCTAAGATCAGGACCTTCTCTGGGTCGCCCATATTTATTTGGTCATCAGAAGAAGGGAGGGGAGTACTCAAGAAGGGCAGAACCACTCAAGGACTTCTCTAAGGTATGAAGTTAATCCACTGAAGAATGAGATGCCTGCAGCTAGGCTTCATCCAGTTGAGGTCTGACCCAGGTGCCCTGGGCTGTGATCTTGTCTTGTCCTTTGAGGCTTTCTGACCTCATCCACCACTACAGATTCTAGTAGGGATAGTGACTCGTAGAGGTTCACTTACTATGAGTCCGCCATTTCCAGATAAGGAGCCTAGGCCTTGGACAGGTTCACAGGTGAACACGGAAAGCCAATTGGTTAATATTAAATCTTGCTCAGAGCCGCTTTGTAGTAGTCTCCAACAACTTAATACTAAATTTTTGAGGTCTGCTGGCCCGGCTTCCCCACGTCCTTCTACTCACTTGCTCAGATCTCGCTTTCTCATCGAGGCGTCCACTGGACACTGAATTCTGCCACCAACCCACAACCAGCCAGAGAGCTCCCAGGCCCTCTCACTTTCCTGCTCTATTTGTTCTGTTTTCAATAGCACTTTAGCACTATGATGCGCTTTGCATTCTCCTTATTTATCATCTGTACTGTTGTCTGCCTTCTATCAGAATCTCAGTTCATCTTTGTTCGTGTTGTTCACGGCTGTGTGGCCAGTGTGTGCAGTTGTGCCGGACATAGCGGACACTGAAAACTCTTAGGTGCTAGCAGGGGGGATGAATGAGCTAGGAGGGAAAGTAGCTCCAGGCTTTAGTCTCTGGCTGTACCAGGGTATGCTGTTATTCTGAATTCTTGTATAGACACAAAACAAGAAGACAGTGGAGAGACTTGCTTAACAGATGAGCTCTGTGAGCTCTTTCAGGATGTTGGTGTGATTGGTTAAGAAGTAGCTTTTTAAAATATTTCAATTACGTTTTGTTAACCGAAAATGGGCAAATCTAAGATGGTATGAAGAATGTGTTCTCCGTGATTACTTACATCAACTCTTTAGTTGAAGGAGACCAATCCTTGATTTATACTGTAATTATATTGTCATGGGTAGATATTTCTAGGGTATAGTTCTACAGAAATTACCACAAGCTCAGAGGTAAGCCTGTCTTGACTATGTATTTATATATGCATTATCAATGTAATGGGAAGACATTTGGAAAAATATTACATCTAAGAAAACTGGAGTTTGAAAGTTTATTAATGAAGCAATCCAAGTGGATAAATGCATCGGTTCCATAGTGATTTATCCTCAGAAAATTCCAGCTTTCTAGGGAAGACAAGGTAAGAAGGAGGTAAATCACACAGATTATACATGTGAGAAAAGAAATCCAAAAGTAGCATTAGAAATTTCCTACCGAGAATCTAGGTTAAAAATGAGTCTACAGTGGGCTCAGAATAATCAAGTTTAAACCAGCTGACCTGGTTCTTAGGCCAGAGTAAATTCTGTGCTGAATCGGTTAATGTTCTAGCAAATAAAGGAGATTGACGTTTGTCTTCTTGTTAGGTTCATGCAAATATTGAAAACTCTTGGAACGAGGAGGAGGTGTGGAGGATTGAAATGTACATCTCCTTTGGCATAATGAGCCTTGGCTTGCTTTCCCTTCTGGCCATCACTTCCATCCCTTCAGTGAACAATGCTTTAAACTGGAGGGAATTCAGCTTTATTCAGGTACAGGGGTTTTGTTTGATAAGGGATTTGGGCAGTGTACGTTTGGTTGTTAGGTGAGCTTGAATTTTAAATATGCTACATATGAGGGGCTGGGGATATAGCTCAGCGGCAAAGCGCCTGCCTGGCAAACGCAAGGTTATGAGTTCGGTTCCCGGTACCAGAGAAAAACCAAAAAAAAAAAAAAAAAAAAAAAAAAAAAATATGCTACATACAGTACTTACAAAAGGGTGCCTTTGGGGCCATGCTTATACATCTAGCTCAAGGGACACACTGCTAGAGACCAGCTTAGGACTATTCTGGTGAATAAGTGAAGGGCTAGTGCGGCATTATCCTGAAGACTTCAAGAGTAATGTCTACTATGGTAAGGGTGAAGGTTTTTCTAACAGAAAAAAAAGTGGGAGAGGAGTGTGCTTAAATCAAATTTAATGCCTAAAGTCAATTTGTTTTTAGAAAAAGTAATGAAATATTATGTGTTCAGTCATCTGATCTTTCCAGGAAAAAAATTCTCATCAATTTGAGTTCAAGGGGAAAGAAGCTAAGTTGAACATTTTAAAGAAATGTTGGTATGTGCACATACATGTACACAATGACAGGCAATGTCAGTGGTTAATGGACTGTGACAAGCAACCAGTCTTGTGAATCTTGTTAGTATGTGTATTTCATATATCAGTTAGAAGTGTGTCCACAAAGGGATTTCAGAACACCATGTTTTCCTTAAAAAGTTAAACATTCCTTTTTCCAGTAGTATCTCTATACATTTGCATATTTAAAAAATTATGTAATCCAAATTTAGATTCTTCCCATGTGGTCACGAAATTGGCACTGATTGTATATCCAAATGGTTTACAACACAATATGTGGATTGTGTAATTTGGTGGTACAGTAAGCTTTGGTTTGCTTCTTTGCCTGTTTTTTTGAGCTTTTTCTTTTGTGGAAGTCATGGGAGAAAAATTTCATTCAAATTAAGGGCATAACCTTTTTCTAAGTTCATTTTTTCTTTCTGAGGAAAGAGAATGTGAATTCTTTTCCAACTCCTACTGTAATCACACCTTAAAAAGAATAGAAGGCCATCTGATAAAAGGTGCTAGACAGATGCATATTATCATTATAAATTTAGATGAGTAATTGCAAACATTTTGTCTGCTGGAGAATTTATATTTTCCTAATGAAGTTAGATGTCCCATGATACTGATTTAATATTTTTATGTCAGATAGCCCATTTCTCATAGTAAGCTGTCTTAAATGTAATAATTTATGGAAATGAAGAATGCTGACCTTTCAGAATTTAATCTATAAACTGCTTAAGTACTTAATAATCTCATTTAATAATGTCAGTAAAGTCATGTTTGAATTACTATTTATATTGAATAGCAATATTACATATTTTTTTGTATTTTCCTACTAATGTGAGCATATATGTATGTACTATATATGTATACTCATGAGAATGTTCTTCAGCAGTTAGTGTTCCTGTGTACATTTCATAATATATATATCTCTTATATGTGTGCACCTAATTTTTATACACAATCAGTGGGCATGTTCGCAACCTTTATAAAGAAGATTAAAACTATATATCAACATGCTTAAGAAAAAACAAGATGGCCAGGTGTGGTGACACATGCCAGTAATCTCAGCACTTGGGAGGCTGAGGCAGGAGGATCGCCATGAGTTCAAGGCCAGCCTGGACTACATGAGTGAATTCAAGGCCAACCTGCACTACGTAGTGAAACCCTGTCACAAAAAAAAAAAGAAAAGAAAAACACAAGATGTTTTGATCAATAATGTCACTAGTAGAAATCAATCCAAAGGAAATAAAGCAAAATACTGAAAAAGGCCTAAGGTTACACTATCTATAGTTGAGGAGTGAAACAAAGTAAATGATCAACAAACAGTAATGACTAGGGCTGGGGTATAGCTCAGCAGCATTAGCACCTGCCTGGCAAGCGCAAGGTCCTGAGTTCGATTCCCAGTACCAGAAAAAGAAAAGAAAAGGAATGACTAAATTATGCACAGCAGTATTAACAGGTCTTCATTTGTAATGACATAAAAATATTCTTGATGTAATAAATGAAATAGACTATGAAATGGCAATATGGCCTTAATTGTGTAAAGTAAGATGTGCATGTGGACAGTGAGTATATGTACATATGGTATGTATGAAATGGCTATGGTATGTATGAAGTGGCTAAAAATTATTTAATACAACAGAAGACAAAGAGTAGCTTAATAATTCAAGAAAAAATAGTTATATCAAAGTATAAACATGCTATGTTTGAACAGGTTAGTTCATGAATTTGAATAACTTGTCTCTTACTGATTCTTTTTCCTCTTTCCCTGCCCTAAGTCTACTCTTGGGTACGTTGCTTTGCTCATCAGTACTTTCCACGTTCTCATTTATGGATGGAAACGAGCTTTTGAAGAAGAGTACTACAGATTTTATACACCACCAAACTTCGTGCTCGCTCTTGTTTTGCCCTCAGTCGTAATTCTGGGTAAGATCATTTTACTCCTTCCATGTATAAACAGAAAGCTAAAGAGAATTAAAAAGGGCTGGGAAAAGAGCCAATCTCTTGAAGAAGGTATTGGAGGAACTGTTCCTCATCTTTCCCCGGAGAGGGTAACCGTAATGTGATGACAGAAGGTGCTCACAGATGTCAGGAAAAGTTCTGTGTGTGCCATTGTTTGTACAGCTTCCTCTTTGTTCAGTTGTTATGTGTGGAATTACCATGGTTTGAAACCTGTTAAATGGGATTTTAACTGAATTAGTGACAGAATTTCCTTCAAGTTGTCACAGGTGTCCTAGTTTATCAATTTTAATTTTTGTATTCAATGTATTATTGAAATTTAAGTATATTTCATTTTGTTTTGCACAACTTAACATTATTGTTATTTTCCTGTATTTTATAACCAAGCAAAAATATTTACAGTTAATCATCTAGATGTAACAAAATGTGAAAAACACTTCACAAACCAGAAGTTCAAGCTTTCAATATATTTTAATGAGTATACTTTACTTTCTATGAAGCATCAGCAAGGTTTTTTTTGTTGTTTTCATTTTTTGGTACTGAGAATAGAACTCAGGACCTTACACTTGCCAGGCAGGTGCTTGTGCCACTGAGCTATATTCCCAGCCCCCAGCAAGGTTTTGATTATTACTCAAATTAAGAAATAGAAATGCATAATCATACCTTATTTAAAAAGGTCACCTTGCATTAACATCTATGTAAAGGAGCATGGTAAACATTCCTGTACTCCTCTTATATGTTAGGGTTTGAAGAATGTTATAAATTTTACGAAGCAATGCGGTTATATGAACAAACACAAATTTAAAAAGATAAACCTGAAGTTACATTTAAAATGCATCAGAGACATAAACTATATGCAATGGACAGCTCAGAGAGAGCTTACTCTTTATCATGTTACAGAGCAGTATCGTTTTCCCATTAGTATGTTCAGCAGAGAAAGGACTTGGGAATATTTGGCCTCCAAAACTGATATCTTTAATACAGTACCGGTGCTGGGAATGGTATAATTCTTAGAGCAAAGTGTCGAGTTTACGTACACGGTTATTTGATAGCTGATCTTTGTTGTTGTATCACTCTCTGTGGTGAGGATTTTACTGATATTCAGTTGTGCCAGGCGTGGTTCTAAGCATTTTACTTGTGTTTGCCCTTGTAATACTTTTTTGCGGAGCTAGGTGGGGGGTACTGGGAATCGAACTCAGAACCTCACACTTGCCAGGCAGGCACTGCGCGACTGAGCTACATCCCTAGCCTTGCCCTTATGATGCTTAAATTCCTTGAGACAGAGAGTTATCCTCATTTTACATGAGAAGAACTGAAGGGTAGAAGAGTAACTGCTCTGCGGTTACTCAGTCAGAGGCAGAGGGAGCTTTCAAGTAGAGGCATCACATCTGGAAGCCCTGATTTTCAGAGGCTATACAGCCCCTGCTCCATCCCCATGCGATCTGTCCATGATGCCGATCTGCAGGCTTCTTTTGTACAAAGGTACTGACATTATTTAGAGCAGGCTATGTGCATCAAAATATGTATGAAATATCCTAGTAAGAAATTTATTATTGCTTGGTGGTAAGCCATGATTACTTCTGAACATAAGCCCAGACTCCTTGACAGTCTATTCGTCTTCCTGTCCAATGAAGAATTCAGGCAGAAATGGCAGTGTTAACAAATCGCTGAGACGCTGCAGATCTTTAATAAAATCAGTCATCTGTGCTGGCTTGGCAGCACACATACTAAACTCAGTCATCTCCTTTTCTGTTCCTGAGAAGCCCTCCAGCCTGCACAGCCATTCATTAGGGGGCAGTTTATAAGCATAAAAGATGTTAGGGTAAGTGGTTAATTAGAAATTTACTGTAAAGACATATAAGCGTTATAGACCATTCATAAAATTTCTCAGCTCTTACATTCCACATGTAAACTTCATTTCATTCAAACCTTGTAATTTTTTCCCATTTGCTCCTTAGTAGAATAGAAAGTTGCAAACAAGATACAATGAATTATGTGCAGCTCTCTTCCTCAAATTATACCATTTCACTAACTTAAATCCAGCTGCCAAAAGTAGGACTTTTATTTAGTAGAGTCCACCTTTCTGCCGGTGGCTCTTTCTCTACTGCTGCAGTATCTTTCCAGTAAATCATTCATAATTCTTTCATGTTCTCTTGGTGGTAAATTTTAATATCTTCTACTTTCTAATTGAGCCATCCATTTAATGCAATGTTAATTGAATCTCTGCCCTCTCAATAATCACTTCTTAGTTTCAGTTGGGCAATAACCTTTAAGAGTAAATACCTAAATGTGCTGTTATCAAGGATTAGCGAAAATAATAGTGTGTTTTCAATATTTGATCCTTTAATTTCGTTCTCTTAAGACTGTACTTTAACTATTTAATGTGAAAATACAGTGTAATATTTCTAAAAGTTAGATGACTATCAAAAATTATGGTCACATGCATGTAATAAGTAACCAATAAAATACGTAAAATTATCATTATTGTGAATAAATGGGGCCTATGAAAAAGCAAGCCTTCATGAAAATATGTAAAAGATGCAAATGTTATTTCAAATGGCAATATTTCCTTTGAGAATCAGTGTACTCTTTGTAATTCTAAATGCTTAAAAGCCTTTCTAAGAGTGCAAATCTATGATTATCTTTTAGTCACTTTGTTTTACTTTTTCTGGGATTATTTTCCATTGTTTTTTTATAACCATCACTTTTTAAATCATCTTACTGGCCTCAGAAGTAGGATTGAATTTGGCTATTGCCACATGTGAGGAAGTTGCAGGCAGAACTTTAAGTGGGGAGATTTGTTCCCTGAGCAATGTTTTAAGAAGTGTCTCTGAGAAGTTGCAAGACTGTAGAAAACATACCCAGTATTAATCCTATGCAAAGAAAATCAAGTATAGTATGTTTTTCCTGTAAGGAAAATAACCATAAGCTGTATCATGCTACTTAGCTTTTGTGTACTAATTTCATATGTCTCCTCTATGAAGAATATTTAAAATCACATTTCGAGATAAATATATTCATGCTAACATTTATTTTTAAGACATTCATGAAAACTTAGCTCAGATAATCTACATGTGATATTTTTATTTAAATTTTAAAATATTTAGAAGTGTGAATAAATTATATTTGTAGGTATCTGTCAGAGATAATTATTTTGTGCTACAGAGTATCTAATGAGTTCTAGTGTTAAACTACCTGGTTAATCTCTTATAAATTAGCATTGCCTTGAGTTGACTAAAGAATCATATTTTCAAAATTAACATAATAATAGCAAGGTCTATTCGTACTTATAATAGTCAAATTATGAAAATTATTTATGTAAAAGGGCTTCAAGAATATATCCAATTTTTGTATTAGACATCTCCTATATAATGATAAAATGCCATTTTGTTTTGCCTTTTGCCATTAAACTATTTAATAATTCTGTACAGTCCTCCCCAAAAAGAAGGTTATTTATGAAATTTAAGATCTCTTAGGTGGTATTTTAGATAAAATACCATGGTGTAATTCATAAGTGTTTTGTTGAGAATGTTGTATTCACTGAACTAATCATACCTGCATCAGTGTGTAAAATCCTCCTTTAAGTATTTAAAAAGCCTAACATGTTGTATTGAAATTACTTTGTAAAAGGAGTACTTTGTGCGAGATTAATGGCAATGTATCCTTTACTGTAGTAATTTTTTTTAAATTTAAGCGTTCACCATATATTTTTACCACCACATGTATGATTTCTAAACTGCCAGCTGCAAGGAAGTTTTCGCTCTGAGATTTTTCTGTAAAAGTTTTTCATAGCTTTACAGATGCCCAGCACACGCAGAGACGGACGCTGTCCCTTAGCGTCCGTTTACCCTTCTCTGTCAACGCTGCTGTCCCTCCTATCTTCAGCTGCTCCTGCATTAACTCCCCCCGTGCATGATGCTGGCCAGTGAGGCCAAGTGTCCTCCATGGAAACCAGTGTGTCACTTATTGTCCTCTGTCTTGCTGCGGGTTGAGATGTCGCAAGAGCTGTGACACCTGCCCCGAAGGGTCAAAGCCACACCCTGTGGAAGGAAAATGAGAGGCTACTGGGGAGATTTCCATGGCTCCCTCACCTCCCCGGCTCTGCGCCACACTGAAGCCATTCTAAGTGGTCCCTCTGTTACACGGTCAATAATCCTTTCTGGTCTCCAGTTCTTTGTCGTGATTCCTTTAACACAGTTTATATGATAGACAGCAATAATTATTTTAAAAGCTTTTAAGGATAATATGCAATCCATATCAAAAGCGATTTTCCATTGTTAATTAATTGTATTCATCTTCTTGCCTTGAACGTTCATTAAATATTTTGTACTCGCTTGGAGAAAAATATTGTTTCCTTTGGAAGTCTGTAATTCATATTTGCTAAAACCGTGTAATCTCCAAAATACTGCTGTCAAATTACATGCCGTGTTTTTGTATCTTTCTCATAGATCTGCCTTATAAACATTTAAATAAAGAGTAATATTTAATGTTTTAACTTCTCTTTTGCAGTGTGTACAAGTGTATTTTTATTTTGGTTAGTAGTAAGTCCAATTTTTGATGGAGGTCATCGATACTTTTCTTTTTTTTTTTTTTTTTTTGGTTTTTCTCCGGTACCGGGAACCGAACTCACGACCTTGCGCTTGCCAGGCAGGCGCTTTTGCCGCTGA
>NW_004955432.1:7488048-7489469 GCF_000276665.1 Chinchilla lanigera
TATCTAGGAATCAGTCTAAAAGAAGTAAAAGACCTCTACATTAAAAGCTATAGTACTCTGAAAAAGGTTATCATAAAATGCAAAGAGAACCCTTGTTCTTGGGTAGGAAGAACCAATATAGTGAAAATGGTCATACTTTCAAAATTGTTAAACAGATCAACGCCATTCTAACAAAAATTCCAGTAGCATATCTCACAGAATTAGAGAAAACAATCCTAAAATTCATTTGAAACCAGAAGAGGCCTAGAATAGCAAAAGCAATTCTGGGCAACAAAGGTAAGGCAGATGGCATCACAATTCCTGCCTGGAAATTATACTAAAAAGTTACTGTGATAAAAACATCATGATACTGGCAAAAAAAAGACCTAAGAATCAGTGAGCAGATTACAAGGTGCATAGTCATACTCAGTCACCTTATCTTTGACAAAGGAGCCAAATGCCTTCACTGGAAGAAAGACAGCCTCTTTAATAAATAAATAGTGCTGGGAAAACTGGCTTTTCATATGCTAAACATTAATACTAGAACCATGTCTTTCACCATGCACTGAACTGAAATTGAAATAGATCAAAGTTCTAAGTATTAAAACAGAAATATTTAATCTGCTGGAAGAGAGCAAGTGGAACTCTTGAAGACATTGGTGTAGGCAGACTTTATGAACAAAACTCCAATCACAGAGGAAGTATCAGGAAGAATCAACAACTGGGATCTCATCTCTTTAAAAAGCTTTTTCACAGCAAAGGCAACCACCAAGTGAACAGACAACTCATAGAGGGGGGAAAAGAATTTTGGCAGCTGTTCATCTGGTAAATGACTAATATTTAGAATATATAAAGAACTCAAAAAATCAGACCCCCCAAATTTAAAGGCCTAATCCAAAAGTAGGCATCTGAAATGAATAGATACTTCTCAGATAAAGAAGTAGAAACAGCATATAAATATATGAAAAATGTTCATCACTGGTCATTCAACAGATGTAAATTAAAACAGCCCTGAGATTTCATCTCACTCCAGAAAGAATGGCTTTTATCAAGAAATAAGCTAATAGCAAATGCTGTGAGAAGTGCTGTGAGAAAAAAGTAACATTTCTCCACTGTTGGTGGGAGTGTAGACTGGTGCAACCACGTAGAAATCATTGTGAAGATTCCTCAAAAAACTAAAAGTAGAGGTTCAATTTGCCAGAGCTAGTCCCCTTCTTGGTATCATCTGGAAAGAATTAAAACCATCATACCTCAACAGTATATGCACACCCATGTTTACAGTGGCATAGTTGTAATAGCCAAATCTTGGAAACAGCCTAAATACCCAACAACTAATGAATGGAAAGAGAAGTTATGATTTATTATGGAATGGAGTACTACTCTGGCATAAAGGATAAGTTTGAGACTAAGCCTGAGGAGTCAGAGGTCCTGTGGAATGAGGT
>NW_004955432.1:7489569-7495565 GCF_000276665.1 Chinchilla lanigera
TTTTGGTTTTTCTCCGGTACCGGGAACCGAACTCACGACCTTGCGCTTGCCAGGCAGGCGCTTTTGCCGCTGAGCTAAATCCCCAGCCCCTCATCGATGCTTTTCTATTTCTCTTTTTAAGTTTTAAATTCTTACTACTGCATGCATGTTTGCAGTACAGAATGATTACCTTCATCATGGGAGGTCAGTACATGGACATAACTCATCTTAATTCTTACGTTTTTCTATTTTTTTTTCAGAAGCATAGGGAAAGTCATTGATTGATTTTGTTTTTATTTCTTGGTGATACCAAAGTAATCATTTAGAAAAGCCTCCATTTAATGAGGCAATTATTCTTAAAATTATTTCATTGTGTTGCTTTGGGGGGGGACATTGTTTTGTGTTTCTGTTTCTTGTTTTGAGACAGGGTAATCGCCATGTAGTTCAGGCTGGCCTGGAACTCACTAGTCCACGCTGGTCTCAAACACAGAGATCCTCCTGCCTCAGTTTCCTGAGTGCTGGAGTTGCAGGTGTGCACCAGCACACCCAGCTGTGCATTTTAAAATTAGATACACAATATTCAGGCTCTTCTATAAACTCCATAATGGCAGGAATATTGTTTTATTCCCTACTTAATCTCCAGTGTACAATATGTTTTATAATACATACAAAAGAGACATTATAGAGAGTCATGACTCATTACAGAAAGTGTTAGTACCTCCCCCATCTGCGGAGCCAGCTCTGTTACCTCCTGCTGCTTCTCCACACACACCTCTTCCCTCATTCCTGCCTTCCCTCCCTTTCAGTGGCCTACGAGGACCCTGTCCTCTCAGAGAGGTGTCGCCCCTGTTGCCGCCACAGTCCCACACTGCGGGGGCTCTGCCTGTGCACGGGCTGTGTGCTGGCTCTGCACAGACGCGCGCGCGTGCGTGCTGCCAGCGGACTGCGGGAGCGCGTACGACTCTTGGCTAGACCTGAGTTGCAGATCAACAAGTGACTTTGTAATATAACTATGTTCCAAGTGTGAGGCGGCCTTTTTTCTCTCTCTCTCTCTAAATCTGGCAACCCTACTTGAGGGGTAAACTTCAACCAAAGAGGTGCATCACAAAATGCAACCAGTAGGGAAAGTTTTCTCCTTCCTCTTCTCCAGATGGACTATTTCAAAATGGAGAAATACTTAAGACCTTCGTGCAGATACCCGAAAAGACCAAGCAGTTAACTGCGCTTGTTCCAAAGCCCAGAGTCACTCAGCAACCCCTGGATTCCTGACTTCCGTCTCCTGCTCACTTCTGATTTTCCCCTTCACCTTCGGAGGTAGAGTCCTGGCTGTTCACGCTATCACAGACAGATTCTCTGAATGGAAAATGAAGTTTAGAATTGATGATTTTGAGAGAATCAGGCACAGGAGCCGGCAAGCTCAAAATCCAAATTTGCTGAGAGCTCTGAGGGCAGACTCACCTTGATCAAATATACAGTGATAGATTACTAATTAGGACAGCAATTTGTCACTGTTGTGAGAAATAGCAATATCCTATGGGCAAGACTACCAGTATTGCCTTAGCTAAATCTATTTTATTTTTTAATCTGAGGTTTATAAGAATTGAAGTCATAGTCTAAAGGATTATGAATCTGCTATGGCTGAATTATGCTATATTCTTACAAAGCCTTAGCCCCCTCAGGTTGGGTATTTTGAGATATACCCTTTAAAGAGGTAACAAAGGGGTCATATGAGGAAGCTCAAATCCAGTATAATGTAAAGAAAAAGACAGCCAGCCGAGAAGAGCAGCCTTGGAATAAAACCAACCCTGCCTACACCCTTGACCTTGGATTTCTAGCCTCCAGAACTGTAAGGAAATACATTTCTTTTTCTTTCTTTCTTTCTTTTTTTTTGGTACTAGGAATCGAACTCAGGGCCTTGTGCTTGCCAGGCAGGCGCTGTGCTGCTGAGCTACATCCCTGGCCCAGGAAATAGATATCCGTTAGAGCCACACAGCCTGCAGAATTTGTCACAGCATCACCAAACCAATACAGAGTCCATGAAATCAGGACAAATCAAACTTCAGTAATTAATGTCTTTGGAATACACTCACCTGATTAATCCTGTACAACAAAGGCAGTTCTACCCTGCCTTCAACCTCAGATCATGTAAGTGCAATAAATAGTTGTTCTAAAAGCTCAGGAACATTTTGTTTTCGTGGAAATACTCCCATCAGGAAACAAAAGCTTTGATCAGGTCAAAGTAGCTCTTCATAAATTTATTTCATTAATCACCATTTATTTAGTTTTTCTACTAAACATGAATACTATAGTTCCTCCAGCTTCTACTTAAAAATCACCTGCAGTATGAATTACTGTCAGTACACATTTTATTAGAATGGTTGAATTCTGTTCATTTACTTTCATTCTCTATTCCATTTGGTTCTCGTTTTGAAATTTGTATTAATGATTGTGTTGGAAAAAGGCAACTACTTTTGTTTATTTTGTAGGCCTTGTTTCTGTAATGATCAATCTAAAACACTGTTTAAAACACTGAAGGAGATGAAATTCAAGATTTCTATGTATTCTTTTACAAAATTCCCCCAAAGCTAACTTGCTAAGCCTGTGCTTAAGTACATATATGCTATGTACTTAATGCTATGAATCCTACATGCTATGAATTTTTTCCATATAAAATAAATTACTCTGACTCAGAAAGGAATATATTTTGCTCAAGCATCTAGAACAGTGGCTACCAAATTTATGTGTAATCTAAAACACTTACTACAAATGTTCTTAATTCATGTTAATGAATACTTACCATTTTACTAAACATTGCTAATTATAGTGTATACAAGAAAAATCAGAACCACATTATGATTGCATTTATTTATTTATTTATTTAAAAGTATATTTAGTTTGCTTTATTACATTAAAAGTAAAAATTATGTACAGGTAAACATTAAAATTTCTAGGTAATCTTTATGCAATCTTCAAAGAAGTTATAATTTGTATCTTAACAGAAATGTTAAATTCTGCAGAATTGTTATCAGCCTGAAGCATTTCTACATGCTAGGTGTAATTTATTTCTCATAAGTTTCTCTACTAACTTATCTTTTTGTTGAAATAACATTTCAATAGTCATTTTGCCCTCAGGGGACAAAATTTAAAAGGGGTTGGGGGAAAAATAAGTGGAAGAAGAGGAAGACATTAGAATTAAGGCTAGAAGACAAAGGGAGATTGCACAAACTTTGGGAAACTGGTGAAGAAGATAGGAGGAAAAGAATGAAGGAAGAAATAAAAACAAGAACAGAACAATAACAAAACTAGAAACCATGTTTACACTCATAAAAACAAGAAGAGAAAAAAAAAAAAGAAAAGAGTTAAGAAATAAAAGTCCACTCTGAGGTGTGTCTCTGCTGTCACCAGTAGATAAACTGTAGACAAAGTCCAGATCTGAGTTGATTAATCCCAAAAGCCAGCTGTAGCTTTAAGAGTAGGGGTAGTGGATAATCCCAGTGAGCCTGCACCTTTAGTTCCACTGAAATTCAGGCTGGTTTCTGGCTGTGAGGCTGGAACCTGATTTTTTTCAGCCTGTAACACTCCATGCACCTCCTGCTAACTTGAACTCAGCAATCTCACCCTGCCCCTGGGAACCACTACACTGAGGGAGTCCAAAGCTGTTCTGAGTTCTGAGCTAAATTGGCTACTCTCCAAGATGGCTGCCAGCCAATCACCCTCTCCTGAGGGATAGACCAAGGGACCACAAAAAATTGGCTGAACAACTGATGAATGATGCAAAGAAGAAAAACATAAGATGAATTGGAGCCAAAAAAAAAAAAAGCAGGAAATAGCACACATGACATAAAAAAAAATATGTTCACAGAAGTAATGGCAGAAAACCTCCCAAGCAGGGAATAAGAATTTCACATACAACAAGTGATGCATATAGAACTCCAATTAGCCATGATTAAAAAAATCTATTCCAAGGCATATAGTACTCAAGATTCTAGAAATTCCATAAAACAACAGAATATTAAAAGCTATTAGAGAAAAGAAACAGCTCGCCTATATAGGAGCCATCAGAATCACAGCACTTCTCAATACAAACCTTGAAGTCAAGGACAGCTTGTAGTGAAGTATTTCAAGCCCTAAAAGAAAACATCTTCCAACCCAGATTGATGTACTCCACAAAACTATCTTTCAAAATTGATGGAGAAATAAAATACCTCTATGACAAACAACACCTGAAGAAATTCAGGGCCACCAAACCAGACCCCCAAAATGTTCTGAAGGACAGTCTAGAAAGATATAATAAGAACTACAACTCCAGGAACCTCAAGAGAATGAATCCATGAGGTAAGGCAAGCAGTTAAAGAGGGGGTGGGAGAAGGAAAGTAACAGGAAAATAATATGATAAGGATAAGTCAATATATATCAGTTTTAACCAGGAATGTTAATGGTCTCAATTCACTAAAAGAAACAGACTGGCACAATGGATCAAGAAACAAGATCCCACAATATGCTACGTACAAGAAACACATTTAATTCAGAAAGAAATTCATAGACTGAAAGTCAAAGGATGGAAAACAACAATCCATATGACAGGAACCTGTAAGAAAGCAGTGGTACCTATTCAATTAGCAGACAAAGTGGATT
Organism: Chinchilla lanigera; assembly: GCF_000276665.1. Classification (NCBI taxonomy): domain Eukaryota; kingdom Metazoa; phylum Chordata; class Mammalia; order Rodentia; family Chinchillidae; genus Chinchilla; species Chinchilla lanigera. The sequence goes on from NW_004955432.1 coordinate 7,494,184, forward strand.
TCAATCCAAGACTGCTTAAGAGAGAGAAAGAAGGTCACTATATCCCTGTAAAGGAAACAGTCCAAAAGGAGGAGATAACAATCACAAATATATATGCACCAAATACCAGTGCACTCAACTATATAGAACAAATATTGGGGCTGGGGATTTAGCTCAGCGGCAAAAGCGCCTGCCTGGCAAGCGCAAGGTCGTGAGTTCGGTTCCCGGTACCAGAGGAAAAAAATATATATATATATTAACAGACATAAAAATCAAATAAGCAGGCTGGGCATGGTGGTACACCCCTGTAATCCCAGCACTTAGAAGATTCCAGAAGTTCAACAGGCTGAGGCAGGAGGATCTCTGCAAGTTCAAAGCCAGCCTGGGATATAAAGTGAGTTCAAGGCCTGCCTGAACTGCATAGTGAAACCTTGCCTCAAAAAGATTTTTTAAAAAATCAAATCAGCACTAATATAATTGTAATGCTGGACCTTAATACCTCACTGCCACAAATAGATAGAACAACTAGACAAAAAATCAACTATTAAATAACAGATCTGAACCAAACATTTGAACTAATGGACTTAGTAGATGTTTACAGAGTGTTCCACAACATAACAATATACACTGTTCTCAGCTACCCATGGGATGTTCTCTAAAATAGACCACGTGCTAGCACATAGAACATGCTTAAGTAAATTCAATGGGATTGTAATTATCCCGTGCATCTTATCAGACCATAGTACAATGAAATTGGAAATCAATGGCAAAGGAAACCATAAGAACTTCATAAACACATGGAAATTAAACACCACTCTCCTGAACAATCAAGGGGTCACAGATTAAATTAAAGAAAAAATCAGACAGTTTCCACAATTAAACGATAATGCCAATACAACACAGCAGAACTTATGGGATGAAAGCAGTCCTACAAGGGAAATTTATAGCAGTGAAGACTCATATCAAAAAAACAGCAATCTCAAATGAACAAACTAATGTTGAACCACAAGCTTGTAGAAAAAGAAGAACAAGTCAAGCCCAAAGCTTGTATGTGTGAAGAAATTATTAAGATGAGATATAATGCTCTGAAGATCATTATTAATGAAAATTAATGAAATGTAGACTAAGAAAACAATACAAAGAATCAATGAATCAAAGAGTTGAGTCTTTGAAAGATTAAACAAAATCAACAGACCTTTTGCCAGTTTTATCAAAAAAATAAAGAAGACTCAAATCCATAGAATTAGGAATGAAAAGAGTAAAATCACAACAGATCCTGCAGAAATCCACAAAATTATTTATACTTATTTTGAGAAATTTTATTCTAATAAGATGGAAAATGCAGAAGAAATGGACAGATTCCTAGATACAGAAGAATTAACAAAGCTAAATCAAGAAGACAT
>NW_004955432.1:7498460-7514127 GCF_000276665.1 Chinchilla lanigera
TTGTCTATTTGTTTTCCTGAGAAACTATCTTGTAGATAACTATATGTAAAACAATAACCATTGATAATTTCCTACCACTTTGTCTGTAATTTGGTAAGCCCCCCCCATTATTATGTTATCCTTCTTTTACTCTTTAAAATAAAAAAAGGAGAAGTTTGAGACATTTCTAGCTAAATAGATGCACCTTGAGACCATACTTATAAGTGAAATAAATTGGACACACTTGTATATATTGAATGATTTCTGTGGTGTGAGAAACCAAAAGTGTAAGTACAGATGAAAATATATAATAGATATTGGGAAAGGGGAAGAAAATGTTCAAATGAGAAGAGGAGCAAGGGAAAGGGGAGGGGGAAAGGAAAAAAGGGACAAGAAAAAAAAGGAAAAAATGAACACAAAGCTTTTGTAAATAAAGAGGGGAAGAGAGGTTGAAAGGAGATAAGAGGAATGGGAATAAAAGAAGAAGGAGATATACCATGTACAGCTATGAATTCCCTATGATCAATGTTATCACTGTGAATATCTATAATGTACCAATAAAATAAATATTTTTTTCCCAAAAACATAGTCATCTTACTCTTTCATCCTTGTATGTTTTGGTGTCATAAAAACAATGAGTCAGTGAATAATGATTAAAATTAAATAAACGTTCATAGTTTAAGCTGTGAAAGCTTTTTAAAAGCCTGCATTTGGTGGGCTTAACAAGAAGAATAAATAAAACTAATCTTATCATAAATAAGGAAATAAAGGACATGGAAAATTCACAAAAGAAATTATTACTGAAAGCCAGTTTTATGGAGACTTAAAATTACTTTAAAACAATAAAATGAAAACACACATGAGAGGAGTGCTTCTCAAATTTGGAGGTGTATGTGGATTACCTTGTGTTATATTGTTAAAATGGAAATTCTGATTTCAGTACTTCCACCATGAGGGTTCAAATCCTGTACTTCTAACAATCATTAGATGAAGCAAGTCCAGCCTGTGGGCTACCTGCCCTTGTATATTCAAGTGTTAAAAAATAAAAGAAGTTTTGTACTTATACACATTAATATATTTTATATGCAGCCCAAGACAATTCCTCTTCACTCAGCGCAGCTCAGAAGATCCAGAAAGTTGGACTCCTAGGCAATACCTAAGCAGGAACTCAGACCAGTGCTCCCATTTTGATTTGGAAGAAACTCGAATGTTTATCTTAAACTGGGTAACATCAAATTTAACTTAGGTACTTTTCTTGAAGTACCAAGGGTTTGATGCTGGGATTGATTCATAATGTGATGCTAGAATTAAGCCTGCCTTAACCTGGGTGTGAGTGCTACCCACCCTAAAAGTGGGTAGCCTGGATAGGATATAAGGGACAGAAAGAGGGTCACTGCTTGTCACTTGCTGCTTGCTAATGTGCTGATTTTGCAATCTTCTGCCTGCCACGGACAGTTTCTCCTCTGCAATGCCCCTCTGCCATGCCACCCTGCCTTGGAGCCAGCCACCTATGAACTGAAACCTCTACAAACGGTGAGCCAAATAAACCTTTCCTCATTTAACTTTGGGTGTCCAGTAGTTTGTCTGAGCAGCAAGAAAAGTACTTAAATCATCTGAAGAGTGGCATCATCTGAATGTGTAGTTTGATCTCTACACCATCACGTTGCATAGCAGTATATCTAACCAATCATGGAGCAAAAACCTTCAGAAAAAAATTGAGTCTGTACTGAACATGGATACACTTTTTGTCTTGTCACTAGTCCCTAAATAATAGCTACAATAAACATTTACATGGAAATTATCTATACTAGGTATTAAAAGTAATCTAGACCTGAAGTAACATATGCTGGATTTACATAAATAATTTGCAAATATGCCATGTTGCATAAGGGATTTGAACACCTTTAGGTTTCAGTAAGGAGAGGGAAAGCCAGTCCCCCACAGATATGAAGAGGTGATGGTACAACAGAATCCAAAAGTAATGGTAGAGGAAGTTTGGTACCTTTGGGAAAGTACAAGTAATTCACCCCAAGCGACTGAATATGGAATGTTCTAGAACTACGATTCTCCTCCCTTCTCACCTGTCAATGAATAAAGCATGTGCCCTCAGAGCAAAAAAAGATTTGTTTTACAAAGTCTATTGACTTTATAGGTAAGGGATTCTGACCATGAAGAATTTCACTGTTTTCACTGAGAAGGAAAAGTCAGAAGTTTCTAAGTGGGAATTCTTGAATAATGCTAATTACGCACTGAAAACTGGCACTCTCAATATAGGACAGGCCAAATGTATAGGTCTGTGCAGAGCTAATATAAACTGTCCCATTGTCCATTATTCAGGAAAGTGTCTTAAGTTAGGTCCAAAGAATACAGTCAGACTCTATTCCAGGATCACTGATGTTTAAGGGTGAGTACCAGCTCCAGCCTATGGCTGAAACACAACAGTCACTGGATGTTTCCAGACAAGTTCTGCTTTATACTGAAACATATCCTTTGTAGTCTTTTTTTTTCTTTATCTTTTCTTATCCCGAGACATCAGTGTAGCCACACAAAGAATAAGCAACTCATCCAGTTGTTAGCTCTCCACCACCACATGGGTTTGGTATGGGTGTCAATCTCAAAGGACTTCACCAAGTTTATCCAAGTGGTTTCAGTCTCTTTGATTGCTATACTTGGGCCTTTCAACAGCAATTAAAGACATGTGAACAAAACAGTTGGCAGATCATTTGCACCCTCCTCTCCTGAGTGATAGCCACCTTAGACTTTCTGAACTGGCTTCCCGGTGCAAGGCTTAAGAATAGCTTTAAAGACATCAAAGAGTGGCTGTAAAGACAAAACAAAAAATAATGTGGAACTTAGGCAAAGGAATTTCGAGACAGGCAGGCAGTCAACATGTAAACTGCTACAGACAAGTACAGCGGGATGAGGACAAAAACGTGTTCAACAGATGTTGGTAACCTCTGAGGATTTTCAGAGGCCCAACAATAAGGAAAGCGGAGGAATGCAGCATGGAAATAAGGATTGGAAGTGCTCATTGCTCCTTTGAAGAGCCCTGGTTTCCTTGGCTACAGTTTACATCAAGCGCTTCCATTGTTTAGGGTCAGAAATGTCATTCAGTGTTTGAGGTGGAAGAAACTTAGAAATCATTGATCGGCTCAATGACCAGTGAGGAGAAAGGCCAGAGAAATTAAATTACATTTATTTATTTTTTTATTGGGATTGTTGTGTATACATTCCAGAGAAGATACAAAATACATTTAAATCTTGAAAAAAGCTCTGAAAGTTACCAAAAAATTTTTTCTACATAAAATAAAATGATTAAAAAGGGTAAAGGTAGCCAGATGTGGTGGCGCATGCCTGTAATCCCAGCACTGGGGAGGCTGAGGCAGGAGTGTCACTGAGAGTTCGAGGCCAACCTGAACTGCATAGCGAGATCCTGTCTCAAAAAGACAAAAATAAAAAATGAGTAAAGGTTTTGTTTTAAAGTTATCAAGGCCGTTGTATTTGGATTTATGCAGTTATACTAATTTTCACCCTGAGAAGCTTTTTACTCAAATGTGGACCCTCGCATTCTATTCAGGATACAATAACAGTAATAATAGAGATAATCATAATTGATCAGTGATTCTCTTGACCATTCTGGTTGTTTATTATGTGCCAAGTACCACTTAACGAACACCATCTCGTTCATTCACTGCTCAGAACCATTCTCACAGATGAGTAGGTTTCAAAGGGTTAACTTGCACTAGATTCAATAAATTAACTCGAAGCTCATGGGCGGAATGCTGGTTTAAAGTGAAACACTTTCAGTGCCTAGGGAGCCACAGTCCGATCTGTACCGCGTCCCTTTGGCACACCTAGAAATCCCACCCCTCACACCTCAAACCTGGAGGGACGGATTGAGCTTCGATTCTACGGGCTTCCGTACTCTGAGCCGCGGCTCCGCCCCCGGCCCCGCCCCTAGCAACGCCGGCGCGTGCTGACAACCGCCCTGGGATCGGGAGCCTCCGTGCTGGGTGGGCTGTGGCGGCGCTATGCGGGCTGTTTGGCGGCGGCCAAGGTGGTAGCCAGACCCCTCAGGCCCCTTGCGACGCCCGCGGCTCTCAGGCTGCCTTCCCTGTCCGGTGGCAGCCTTTACCCGCCGCCTGCCATGCCCACTGGGGAGGCCGCGGCGATGGCCGAGGGCCAGGACCCCCGCGGAAGGAGCAAGCCCAGCAGCCCCCGCCACATTCCGGTGATCGCTGTGGTGGCTGAGGACCAGGAGACGCAGGTGAGGACAGGGCTCTGTGCTGTGGGGGCGCACGGCGGGGTGACGTCTGGGGGCAGAGCCTCGGCCCCAAGGCCGCAAGCGTGGAATTGAGGACCCTAGCGGAGACAGGGCCAGCGGGACGCAGGCTCCAGGCGGGCAGAGCCCCTCCTCTGGGAACTGCCGTTTGCCAGGGGTGCTGGCTGCCGTCATCAGCCCGTCTGGGGACGCCTGCGGCGCGATCCTCGAGGAGCAGGCGTCCCGCTAAACTGAGCGGGAGAGGCCTCCTGTCCTTTGCAAAGTGCGGCCAGGAAAAAGCCGGGCGGGAAAGAATCGTTCTCGGTGCAGTTTGATTTGCCAGCGGGTTTGATTTGGCGCTGGGCTTTCATCTGCAGATCCCTGTTTTCAAGTGATCTTGATACAGAGGTAAATTCTCCCGTGCTTACATTTGCTGCCACTGAAGCCTACGCTCAGAATGGAGTAAAAGGCTGTTGAAATTAGAAATGAGGCATCGTTTGCATAAGAAATTAGAAATTGTTATAGGGTGGGTCGGACAGATTTGGGAGAGAGAAGTGATTTGCTTTATTGCATTTGAGTTGGGGCTTGCTTTTGTTGTGTTTGCTTCTGTTATGAATACAAAACTAACTCTGACAGGGTTGAAAAGTTTTACCTGCAAACCCTTGGTTGGGCCTGCATTCATCGTAGAGGTGTTCAGAAAACCCCAATTCCTTCCTTTCATGCTGGGTTCCACTGGGCCCCCCAGAGAGCCATGTCTGCGCTTATAACCATGACTCCTCAGGAAGAATTCTGCCCTGTCTCACATTAATGGTGTGGAGGCACTATGGGAATTCCTGGTGAGGCTTCCTGAGTCTCAGGCTGCGTCAGGAACCGCGTCTCCTGGGTTCCAGTCCTGCAGCATTAGAGAGTTCTTTGGGAGAGGCCAGTTGACTGGGGACCGCTTCTGTGGAAATAGAGTTGAGCTCTCTGAGGACGGTCAGACATTTGCACAGAGCAACAGTGCTGCTGTGTGAGGCCCTGTAAGTGTCGGGGAGTTTACCTCATCGGTTTTGTGGGGGTATTCCAAGCCAGGTGGAGGGAAGAGCCCTGAGCAAACCTAGCTGTCTACTCCGAAGGCCACAAGGAAGCCCAGCAGTCCACCATAGTCCTAAGCTAGGAGCAAAACCAAGAAGTAGGTGAAATTTGCTAATGGCTCTTGTTTTTCCATTACTAGGTGTAAAAAAAAAAAAAAGTTGGCAAGGTTATATGAGGCAGGCAAGCATAGGTTAAAAAGAGAAAAAAGGAAAAACACTTTCAGCAGGCCATTGCAAAGAGAGTTGATAATGTAAGAAGTACAACACAGGGAGTGTAGTTGTGGTGTATGTGTCTATGTATTTCTCTTTCCCTTTTGATTTCTCTTCTTTCATTACTACTTATCCCTTTTCCTGCCTCTACTGCTAGGAGTAGTTATATTTTTTAAAACATGAGGCGGGGAGGCAGTTTCTAACTGAAGAAATGAAATGGCATAGGAATGTTTTAGAGCTGGAAGAAATCTAATGATCACTCAAGCCTCTTATTTTTGTTCTGTTTTGTTTTTGTGTGTTTGTGGTTGCTTTTACAACTGAAGCCACTAAGGTAGTGAAAAATGGACAGTTATTCGGTTCGTGTCCTAATTGAGTGGGTTCTAATGTTCCTAGTAGAGGTTATGATAATAACCTTCTTGACGCTGCCTCTGGTCACTTCAGAAAAGACCTTTGGAATTCTAAATGTCTGCTGTGCTTTCAAACCAGTTCGCTTGGACAACCTGTCCCCTGCGTGTGCTTGAAAGACAGTTATCTCAGTAGCTAAAAGTAAGGTGGCGTCTTCTTCACTTCTTTCCACCAGCTCCCACACTTGGCTGTGTGGCCAAAAGCAACGTGTCCTAAATCAGTGGAGATAATAATAGTATCGACGGCCACTGAAAAGACTAAAAAAAACATTATAAGAGAGAACTATTCAGTATAGTGAAAACACATAGCTTATCTATACTAATATCATCCATTATCCAGGAAAATAGAGCTCCTAAAATTATTTCAGCTCTAAAGCTAATGGATTATGTAAAATTATGCAGTCACAGCTAGAGATTTCCTAATATGGAAATGCCACCTTGGAGACCTGTGTTTTTGATAGCTGTTTTGTTTAATTTTCCTTATCATAGGCCCAAATTCAGGCATTTAGTTACTCTAAGATGAGTTTATGTAGTTCGAGACATAGGCTTGAAAATTGTTGCCTAAGGCAGTGCGTAAAATACGCAAGTTGTTTTGTACATTTTTAATGTATGCTTTGCTCCTGCTTTAAAATGTGGTATGGTTTGGGTCTGGGATGCCCCCTCCCAAACTTGCTCCCCTAGAGCTCATCAGTTCTTTATGAAAGCAAGCGATTTTGTGTTGTTCCTTACCATATCAGAAGCACTTGGAACAATGCCTGACACACAGGCACCCGGTAAATATCTGTAAAATAAACAGATGGTTATAATTAGTTGATCGTATTTACCGCCAAATGTTAAATTATCACTTTAATCCCATGATTTAGAACTTGTGCCCCAAATTTAACTAGTTTTCACTAATTGTCACAAACCTCTTCTCCAGCATTCCCTGTCGCCTGTGGCGAGACCATTCATGTGACCCCTCCGGCTGGGGGATTACCCTAACCTTTCTTCTTTCCTCCACCACATCCAGTCACTCATTAGGTCTTTCTCCTTCAGACTGCTTGATTTTTTAACCCCGTACTCTGTCATCTATACAAGTTGCCAAAACCTTATCCAAGATTCAAGTTGCAGAGTGGTCTCCTACCTCCAGTCTAGTCCTCTCCAGTTTAGTGTTCAACCAGCAGACAAATGATCTTTTTATTATTATACTCTGCTGATTAAATCTTATGGGTAAATGAGAACTTAGACCAAAGGTTGTTGTAGGGAGGGGCTCACCCACTGCTTTGGGCAGACACGGAGGCAGCTAAGGAAGATTAATAGTGAGAGAGTGGGACCTATTGTTCTCTGACTGGAATCTTTAAGTCGTTTGTTTGACTTTCTCAGGTTGGTCCCCACATACACACACACACACACACACACACACACACACACACACACAAAGGTGCGGGGGGGAAGCTGAAAGTTATTGACCAAATATTGACTTTTCTGGGCCAATTGCTGTGTAGGTTGTGACTGGGCATCCCATGCTGGTGGCTGCAGAGACGTTGGCCAGTGTTCTTTTGTCACATTTTCATTTATATTTTTAGTCTCTCAGCTATTCAGTGGTTTTGCAAGATCTTCAGTATCACACACAAGGACTTCTGTAAAATTTCACTGCATATCGACACCTACCGGATCTGAGAGAATTGTGCTGCACTGTACCTAGCATATTTCCTGAAACAGAACCTGCTAAGAAATATTTGCAGAAGCAGGAAAAGGCAAAGGAAGATATGGGGAGGAAGAACTCTTTAAAGATATATCACGCAGATAAGACACAGATCAACATGAAGTGATAATGCAAGATAAATCCAAAAAGAATCTATGCGTTAATCTTTACTATTCCCTGTTTCTTATCAAAAGTGATATCTGTTTATTGGGGGGAGTCTGATAATACAGGCAGGTATTAAAAAGGAAATCCTGCATTGACTTTTCAATATAATTATCTAACTCTTAAGAGTAAATATTGCAGAAAATGATAAAATAAACACCCACTGTGTCTGTGTGCATAATCTGAGAACACAGAAGGAAAAGAGAATAGGCAACTGATGCTGCTGGCACAAAAACAGACTTGTGAGTCAGTGGAACAGAATAGAAGATGCAGAAACAACTCCAGCCACATTCAGCTGTCTAATCTTTGACACAGGCCAGAATCACATGCTGGAGGAAAGATAGCCTCTAGCACATGGTGCTGGGAAAACTGGCTACTGACGTGCAGAAGACTGAATCTAGAACTGTATCTCTCACCATGTACTAAACTGAAATCAAAATGTATAGAAGATCTAAACGTTAAAACAGAAACAATCTGCTGGAAAGTAAAATAGATAAAACCGTTGAAAACATAGGAATAAGCAAAGACTTTCTGAACCAAACCCTCATTGCACAAGAAATAATATTAAGAATCAACAAATGTATTTATATTAAATTAAAAGGTTTATGTACAGCAGAGGAAACTGCCAACAAAGTGAAGGGACAGCCTACAGACTGGGAAAGAATTTTTTGCCAGCTACACCTAAGACAGAGAACTAATACCTAGAATATATAAAAACTCAAAATACTAGATTCCTCAAATTAAAGATCCAATAAAAAAAACTGGGCAACTGAAAGGAAGGAGTACAAATGGCCAATGAACACTAGAAAAATTGTTCAGTATCTCTGGCCATTAGAGAAGTACAAATTAAAATAACACTGAGATTCCATCTTACTCCTGAAAGGAGAGCCATCATCAAGAAATCAAATAATAACAAATGCTGGAGGGGCTATGGGGAAAAAGGAACCCTTCTAAATTGTTGGTAGTTGTAAACTAGTATAAGCACTATGGAAATCAGTATGATGACACCTCAAGAACCTAAAAATAGAAATTCCATTCAACCCAGCTATTTCCCCTCTAGCTCTCCTCTCAAAAGAGTTAGAGCAAAATTCTGTTTAACAATAGTACATAACAATGGTAACTATAATACCAAGTATAAACATATGTTTAGTATGTCCTTCTTTTATTCTTAAATCATTTTAGTAACTAACCTCATTCTCATACTGCATATTTAAAGTTCTCATTCTAGGGCTGGGGATTTAGCTCAGCGGCAAAAGCGCCTGCCTGGCAAGTGCAAGGTCGTGAGTTCGGTTCCCGGTACCGGAGAAAAACCAAAAAAAAATAAAAAATAAAAAAATAAAAAATAAAGTTCTCATTCTACATATTTAAAGTTATGATTGTTTAACAGAAAACTTTTTGAAAGAAATTTCTTGATAGGAGAATATATGAGTTTGTAATTGCAAAAGACAAGGAGATTATAAACTCCATATGTCATGCAATAATGCCTACATAGGTATATGGGAAGGTGTACATTATAGATATGCTGTAGATTTTAAATATAGGAAATGCAGTGGTAATATTAGTGCTAAGTGAAATTATGTATTTGTGCATGCAAACAAAACCAGAAAATACACAAAATAGATATATGGATGGATAGTAGGGATGATATGGATTTTTTCAATTTTGAATATTTTATATCATAGTAACATCATCTTTACAAAGTCTTTTAAAAATAGACATAACTATGAAAGCAGGACCAGAAAAAGGAAATTAGGACAGCTTAAGTCCTACACTGGGACTAAGCAACATTAGCATAATATTTGAATTACAAAGAAAGTGCAGTATTAATCTAAAGTGTTAATCTTCCCCATACATATAGCCAAAATTGCATTTAAAAATTCAGAGATTTCTGTATTATCCTAAATACTTAAACTGGATGAAGCGCCTCCTGCTTCCTTTGCCACTTACCCACAAGTACCCTTACAATGAGAGGACTTCCTGGGTGCATGTTATCAGCACTTACTAAACCGCTGACAATACTCTATGCCATGTGCCATGTGCCAGGGATGCCTGAACCAAGAGTCTGTGCCCTCAGGCAAACTCAGGGCAGGGAGTAGTGGGAGGGTGAGTCCTAGAGCCTTTCCTAACCAGGCGACAGGAATCATGATGGGTGTGTGTGTTCAAGGCCCAGGAGAGCACAGAGGAAAGGCGTCCTTCGCCTTGCATCGCTTTGGGAGGGCACATCTGAGCCTCATCCTGAAGGTGCTGTGGGAGTTAACCAGGAAGGGGACTCGGATTGCAGCCACCTTGTGAAGCAAAGGAGCTAAGAAGCATGAGCAGGGAGTCTTTGACTGGCTTGGCCGGGTGGTGTTCAGCATTGAGTTTGATTATTTCAGCCATAGAGGACGGTGCTGAAGGGTGTGAGAGTAGAGGCAGGGGCAGTGGCGGTGACGTGCACAACCCAGTAGCAGATGGGAACTGAGCTGAGTCAGTGACAGGCTGGGCCCACAAAATCCTTGAGACGTGACATGTGACTTCTGAGGTTCGTGTTTTCTACCGTGGATGAACAAAAGAATGCCGTAGCCGTATCATATACTCGCATAACCAAGCTCGGTCTAATGCGCACACATGCACAATATTGTATAATTTTATTTTCCACAGCACACAAGTACCATTATTCCACATGCTCTTTTGGCTCTTTTAGGACTGTTTAAATTTAAAAACATTAAGATTATAAGATAATACTAGAATTCAGGAGGGTGGTTTTTTTCCTCCAAAATTCATTCACCTTCTTATAAGGTCTCATCTTTTGCATTCTCCCATCTGTTATTGTTGTAGGTATTTTTAAGTTACTGAGGAAAAATATCCTAAAAATAGTGTGCTTGGTAGGATTTCTTAAATTCTCCTGATGTAGAATACTAAAAATTGTATGTTTTTAGGGTGTTTTCAAGCCGATGGACCCTAATCATGTCATCAAACTCCTTGAAGAAAATGATAAAGTGAGTAAGCTTTGAGAGCAAATTACTCTGCTACTTGCTTCCAAACTTTTAATTCTCTGAATGGTAATATATATTCACCCAAGGGTAAGTCTCCCTTATCTCTTTTTGTGGAAAACATTTCAAACAGTATTCTTTTTTAAAATTTGTTGTTGTTGTTACTGGAGATTACAACCAGGGCCTCACACAAGCACATGAGTACTGAGCTACAGCTATAGCGCTTTTTAAAATGTTGAGACAAGGTGTCACTGGCTTCAAATTTATGAGCCTCCTCATTCAGCGGCCCAAGTAGCTTGGATTTACACATATGTGCCACCATGCCTGGCCTCAAAATAGTGTATATCTTAAATTCAAGAACTGTTTAAATTTAAGATGAATATATTTCACCAGATAGGAAGGCCAAAGAGGAGTTGCTCTTATGGATAGACAAATCCACAATGGCTGTAAACATGGGGATTCCTAAGAATACCTCCGTGAATTGCTTATTATCAAGTAGGGCTGCAGGAAAGAGGTGGTAGTAAAAGAGGTCTCACAATTTTCTAATATGAATTTGCTGATGTGAAATCAGGTCATATAAAGAGTCATACATAACGTGTAGAAAATTTATTTTGAGAGAGTTCTTTATAGAATGTAATGGAAATAAAATTATTTCAGACACAAGCTCAAAACCACCAACTTTGTCATCAAGAAAAGAGGATAGTAAATGTATATTCACACGTGTTCACACACCACACTCTTCCGAGGCCCAAGCATTGACTAAATGCCTAAAAGCCAGCACAAACTGTAAAGATATATGTAGCCTTGTCCAAAAGAGATTTCACATTAATACATAGAAAATGAGTTGACCATACTACAGCCATTGAAACAAAAGTGTCCAGTGAGTTTTAAACACAAAATTTAGTCATTTTTTTCCTTTAGTCTCTACTTTCTTAAATAGAAGAAAAATAAGTGTAATTACCAAGGTTAATTTATTTTTTGCTGAGTATGATTTTGTGAAAATTGATTTTTAAATTGTGAATGTAGCTGCATTTCCTTAAAAAAATAAAACTCAACTATAGAGAGTTTGTTTTAGTTCTTACCTAAGGCCTGGGGGAAAAACATATAGACAAAGCCTAGGCTTTTCACAGATGGTTTTAGAAATCTTAAAAGAATAGAAGGGAATCAGTCTTGAAAACACAGCCTAGGCTAGAGGTTTGTTTTGTTTTTGTTTTTGTTTTTAATTAACTGTGGATGCTTGATTTCCACAATATTCTTGGGCATATTTTAGAAGTTAAAAATATAAATTTACCAAAATTGACTCCTAATATCACCACATTTTAGCACTGTGTATTTAGACAAAGTATTTCAGGTGAGTATCCTATTCTTCAAAAGAGAGATAATAGTATCCTGATAATAGTGTCATTTTGAAGATAAATTGAGTGATATTATATATAGTGCCTATGTGATACATGGCATAGAAAAAAATTACAACATATTTCAGCTATTGCTAATAATATTTCTGGAGAGAGTTGCTGCGTTTATATTAACCAGATTTAAATTTTTAATTTCCTCCCAGCACTCAGGAATCCGAGGCAGGAGGACGGCTCAGAGTTCGGGCCAGCCTAGGCCACAGAGTGAGCTCAAGGTCAGCCTGAACTGCATAGCGAGACCCTGTCTCAAAGAGACAAAAAAAAAAAAGATAAATTTTTAATTTCCTAGCTAAATTTGAATGGTAGGGTTTTTTTTTACCTTCACTGTTTCTGGAAACATTTTATAATGCTTATAGTAATTTACAAATAACTTGATAATTTTAATGTTTCTACTTTGTTTTCATATGAAGAAATTTTTAAAACTTTCAGCAAATTTTATAGAGCAAAAGAACTAAATAGAACATTTATTTTAGGGTGATTTAGAAGAAAAACAACTTCAGTCTGTCAAGAAACTGGTGCAGTGTTATCAGAATGGATTTGTATCCTTTATATATACATGTATATTTGTTTTACTTATGTTGGAATGGGAGAATTTTTGTTCTAAATGTTTTGGTTTCCTAGTAGTAACTGATTACAAACTTAGTGGCCAGAAAGAGTATACATTTGTTATCTTACAGTTCTGGAGGTCAGAGGCCTGGAATCAGTCTCACTGGGCTAAAGTCAGGATGCTGGCAGAGCTGGGGAATCCATGTTCATGCCTGGTGTCCCTTCTACCCCACACCCCCAGGCTTCCTGAACAGATCTGATCTGATCTGCCCCTGCCTTTGCCTTCCAGGGCTTCGCTCTCACCTCTGCTTCCATCCTGTCGTCTCTCCTCTGTTCCCTGACCCTCTCCTCCTCCCTCCTCTTTCTCTTACAAGGAGCCCTGTGATTACATTGGGCCTACCTGGAACTCTAGGATGGTATTCCCATCCCAAGACCCTTAATCTGATCACATCTGAAAAGTTCCTGAGAGGACATTCACGGGCTCCTGAGATTAGAATATTGATATGGGCATCTTCGGAAAAACCATTATTCTGTGCATTGTACTGTTATTATCTGTGGATAATGTCAATTACTGTAGAGTCAGAAAACAGATGTTTTTAAGAAGGACAAGTTAAAGTCTTGTTTCGGACAGTCTACATGGGCAAGTGTACCTCTGATAAACTTCATCACTTTTCTATTGTTATAAAATAAGGATAATTGTACTTCATAATGTTATTACAATTAAATGAGAAAATGTTCATGCAAGTGCTTTATAATCTTAAAAACACTATATAAATATATTGTCTGGACTGAATATACCACCCTGATCAGAATGTGAAACCAGTGTGTCTCCAAACTTTAAAGCTGTCTATATACAAGAACCAGTTTGTTGTTGGGTGATTTTTAAAACACTTACATATGTGTGCTACTGTAACAAGTGTCACAGGAATATTAGATTTCTATCAAAGTTTTTTAAAGTCCACTGTCACTTTCCTTTTCATCTTGTTATAAACTAGGAACACATAGTTCTAGAACAGGCAGTGGTCACAGACTCAAGTAGAATTGACCCAAACCACCGCTGACAGTTTTCTGACTTCTCAAGAAAATATCAGTCTAATATTAATTTGTCCCAGTGCAGAGCATCTTAAACCATTTCCATTTAGAGAAATGTGCCATATAATTTATCAAAATCTTATATTTATCTTAGGTTTGGTATTGTAGGGATCCATTAGACCCCCGTGGATAGTAAGCACTTTTGGCAGAAGCCAAGAAAATCCCCTAGCAAGTGAATTTTCCTGTCTTAACCTGACACCTCAGCACTGCCATTATTTTCCTGCAGGTTAGCCCCTTGCTGGCAGATGGATCTATTTCTGAGCATGTTTTAATAACCTGGCTTTAGAAGCTGTAAAACACCACAAATGAAGTTAAAGAAGTATCTTGGTCACTTGTCTAGGGAGTTAATAGAGATGAATACTTCTGGTGTGCTTGCCTCGCTACATCTTCAAGTAAATGCACTTTTTCTTTTAACTGTTTAAAAACCCTATTGGTACATAAACAGATTTAACTGATCATTTTTACAGCTAAGAGATCATGGCAGTTATAAGTTCTAGTTCTTGGTTGATCCTCTTCTTTCTACCTTCTTTCTAGGAGTTTCTTAGGAAGAAATAGAAGAGCTCAGTACATTAGCAATGACTAGCTTTCTATACTAGTTTTACATGAAACAAAATCCCAACCAGTGTAAACTCTGGCTGTTAAAAAATGCATGAGTTAGGAGGCAGACACCATGGCTTTGATCTTCTTGTTCAAATGGCCCATGAACAGAACAGCTATACAGGCCTCACAAAAAAAAAAAAAAAAAATGCATGAGTTAAATATGAATAAGCAAATGCAGTAATCTAGGTGTGGTGGTACATACCTGTAATCCCAGCATCAGAAGGCTGAGGCAGGAGGATCACTGTGAGTTCAACGCCAGCCTGGGATACATAGCAAGACCCTGTCTCAAAAAAAAAAAAAAAAAAATTTCAGTAAAAAAAAGTTTGGGTTGCTTGTTCCAAGGGAATACTGTATATGTTTGTGCAGATGGGAATAAAGGACATTATTGAGTGAATCATTAAGTTAATTTTAATGTGTTTTTATTCATTGCTAATAGTAAGTTATTGATCAGCTGAGTACATAGTGTAGTAGTTGGTAATCCCATTCTAAAGTTGTGAGAGGGAAAAAATTTGAATAAGAGATTCTGGAGAAAAAAATACATTTTGCTGAAAATATAGTTCTAAGTTTTTCTTTTTATATTTCAGAATAAGAATAGTTAAAACAATGTCTACATTTAACAAAATAGATGAAATTATGTAAAGTTCCTTAAAAGAAGTGCTATAAATATCATGATAATGGAAATATTAAAGTTAATATTTCTTAACTAAAAATACTAAAGCCTTTAAGAGATTTAGCACAAATATTTAAAATTATGAATCTGTGTGCAGAAAAAATTAAAACCCAGCACCAGTTTGTAAAACCTGTATATAATATCTTAAAATTGTGTAGGTAAGTGTTTTTAATTTTATTTTGTATTAATTAACATGTAATATTTTATTATGTCCTACTTTGTATTAAAAAATATTAGGCTTTCTGGTGTAGCAGAGTAATACAGAACTCAGAAAACTTTAGTTTCTAATTGAAGCAGTTGGCAAATATAATCAGTTTTATTAAATAGTCTGAAACTGCTAAACACAAGAGTTTAAACTACAATTATGTAAAATGTTTTCTTAAAATTAGTTGCTTTTAGAAACAACCACCTTTACAAAATTTGGCTCTCAAAAATATATTAGGAGATCTGGGCATGGTGGCACATGCCTATAATCCCAGCACTTGGGAGGCTGAGCAGGAGAATCAAGAGTTTGAGGCCAGCCTGGGCTACAAAGTGAGTTCAAGACCAGCCTGAATAGTATAGTGAGACCCTGTCTCAAAAAGACCAAAAAAAAGACAAAA
>NW_004955432.1:7519147-7520170 GCF_000276665.1 Chinchilla lanigera
ATAATGTTCTTGATAATTTGATGCATTCTGTTTGCTAGTATCTTATTGAGTATGTTTGCATCTATGTGCATTAGGAGATTGGCCTGTAGTTCTCTTTTTTGGTTGAGTCTTTCTCTGGTTTTAGTATCAAGGTAATACTTCCCTCCAGCAACTAGTTAGGGAGGATTGCTTCCCTTTCAGTTTCATTAAAAAGTTTGAGGAGTATTGGCATTAAATATTCTCTAAATATCTTGTAGAATTCATCAGGGAATACATCAGGACCTGAGCTTTTCTTTGTTGGTAGGTTTTTAGTTACATTTTTCAATCTCATTAACTGATATTGGGTTATTCAGAATTTTTATATCTTGTTGATTCAGCTTTGGTAATTCATACATACCTAGGAGTCTGTCCATTTCTTCTGTTTTCTATCCTATGCAGGTAAAGATTTTCAAAGTAGGTATTGATGAGCTTCTGACTGTCCACAAGATCTGTAGTGATTTCATGCTTTCTCATTCTTCAATGCATAAATGTGAGTCTTTCTTTTTCCTTTTTTTGGTAAGGTTGGCTAAGAGTTTATCAATTTTATTTATTCTTTCAAAGAACCAACTTTTCAATTCATTAACTCTGTATTGTTCTCTTAGTCTCTGTTGCATTAATTTCTGCTCTAATCTTTATCATTTCCTTCCTTCTTTTTCTAGAAGTTTGAGGTACAGCATTGTTTATTTGTGCTCATTGTTTTCCTGATGTGAGAATTTGCCGCTACAAATTTCCTTCTTAAGGCTGTTTTTATTGCATCCCTCAGCTTCTGGTACTTTGTATCTGCATTTTCGTTTGATTGTAGATATTGTTTAAATTTTTCTTGAATTTTATCTGTGACTTATTGGTGGCTTAGGAGGGTATTTATTTCCATATATTTATGGAGTTTTTGCAGTTTCTTTGGCCATTCATTTCCAATTTCACTGCACTATGGTCAGATAATATGCATAGGATAATTGCAGTTCCTTTGCTTTTACTTAAGCATGTTCTGTGGGCTAGTATATGTTC
>NW_004955432.1:7522554-7525573 GCF_000276665.1 Chinchilla lanigera
TATATATATATATATAAGGGGGCTGGGGATATAGCTCAATGGCACAGCCCCTGGCAAGTTTGAGGTCCTGAGTTCGATTACCAGTAGTCCCCCCCAAAAAAGTAGGTACCATGTGGTACTTCATTTGATTTTCCAATTTTGAATGAAAATACCACCATTTATGTTTGGTGTATATTTTAAAATACAGAGACTTTTAAATATAAAGTAGATATTTTAAAATATAGAGAAAGATAAAGAATTCTAAAATTAATGTCTTCTCCTTTTCCTACTGTATTTCTACAATCACTCTAGAAACTAAATCTCATGTAATGCTTCTTTGCTGCCACATAGTGGCTAATCTAGATATAATATTTAAAATGTTGTGACCACTTTTAATTGTTTAGATCTCTGAGTAAAATAATTAAAAATAACTTATTGAATGCCTGCTACCTGATGCCTTGCTTCTTAATAAGGACCAAGGAAAATAAAATGCATAATTGATCTCATGCTTTCAAATCTTTATTTCATCAACAAGAGATTATGTTATGTATAACACTTGCAAATTTCAAGGCCATGCAAGTCCCACAATAGCAAGTTCATAAGTATTTTTGTTGACATCGGTGCTCCCTTAGAGCCATGTCCAGACCATTGCGCTAAAATCTTGGCTAAATGTTTTATTACAGAATATGACAGATCTTTTCAACTGCACTCTTCAGCCTCCCTGGTTTTGCAATTATTTTACAAAATTTCATTAATTTCTGTGTATGTCCTATATTTCTCTATACTTCTTCCTTAATTGGGTCTCTTTTCAAATCATTTTGGGAGATAAAAGCATTGAAAATAAATTAAATCACCAGACATGGTGCCACACACCTATAATTCCAATACTCAGGAAGCTGAGGCAGGGAGGATCCACGAGTTCAACACCAGCCTGAGCTACATAGTGAGTTCAAGAGCAGCTTGAACTACATAGTGAGACTTTACCTCAAAAAACTGAAAGAAAAAAAAAGAAATGAAATCAAGCCTTTCAGTTTCTGGTATGTTTTTCTCATAACATTGAAAGTATATGCTTTTGGTGGAAAATACTTCTGATGCTTTTGGTGGAATGTTTTTGGTGGAAAATACTTCTGATGCTTTATCTGATATAAAAAGTTTGGGGACAGGAAGTAAAAATTTTAGAGAGCCAACAATCAGTTGGTTAACAAGTGATTATTCCAAATGATAATTCCAACAAATGATAGAAATAAACCTCTGAGAAATTTATAAAATTGCCCTTTTTACAACTTGCTCTTGAAGTATCTTTAAATTCAAAGAGACATCCTCATATGATAGTTCTCCATGCCATCTTTCGACTACTTGATTATATTTTTTTAAAACATTACTTAAAAGTCCTGTATATAGGACATGTGAATTTTGGGTTTATGCAGTGGCAAAATAGTTTATATTTTATATTTAAGAATTCTGGGTTTATGCAGTGCCAAAATAGTTTATATTTTATATTTAAGACATAACTTTTATCTGTCCTTTGAAATGTAAGCTAATAACTCAAGTTTATGTGTTTGACCTTTTATGATTTATGAGTAAGCTATTTTCAAATAATTTTGGTTATACTAGCTATGAGGTGCAAGTCTAATAAAATTAATATTTGTTAACTGAATTCCTTATTATCCCCCAAGCATTCTGTTCTTTTGTGAATAGTAGTAATCCATTTAATAAGGAAAAGGTCCCCAACCCTAAAAATAAATAGACTATTTTTTCGGAAAGAATCCATAAACAGTTTTCAACTTATAGGTGAGCCTAAACTTGTGGCTTATATCAGACTATCTAATGGCTTCCTAACTTGGATAGAATTACAGTTATAATTCACTGTTACTTTGCCTTCAAATGGAAAGAAGATTAAGGTTTTTACTGACAGAGTGATGCAGAATTACTTGCTTAGCACATGCCTTTTATATCCCTTTCTCTTCATTAAAAAAAAAACTTTATTTTCTTTCTGGTCAGTTAAATACAAATACAATTATTTTATAATTAGCACTTGCCCAGAGCTAAAGAATAAGACGTTATCCTCATTTTATTCTTCAGAAAGGAAATTTCCCCCACTTTACAAATGATGCTTCAATCAAAATTTTCACTTACAGTTACCCTGACACTCTTTATTCTTATTCAAGCTTGCCATTTTTGAAAAAAAAAGTATCGGATGAAATAACTTATGCTGAAGATACCGCTAATTCAATTGCATCCCTGGGTAAGTTAAGCTTTCTTCAAGGTAGAAGGGTGTAACGTATGACAGGCCCTAATAACAAAAAGGGCCTTCACTAAGTTTCACTAAAAGTGCCCCCTCCCTATCTCTAGGCTTTTCTCTTACTTTGTAGTTGGAAATTAATTACAGTGTACGTTATGATAATTCTGGTGTTGTTCTCTGTGCAGGTATTTCATGATACCAACAATATTTTATGTTCCTTAAGTGCAAAAATGAGAAAATTATTCCTTGTGCGTACTTGACTCGATGTATTTAGGTTGATGAACTGTTCATGAACTTTTTCATTTTAAGGAGAAAAAACAATAAAAACAATACAAAATTTCAAAACAAGACAGTAGGAGAGGACCAGCGGCTGGTACATTGCTTATTGTTATCTTCAAAGTAGTTGCTCAGATTACAAGACACAGGCATGAAAAATTGATCAAATGATATAAGCACAAACCTTTTCAATGAACTAATAGAAATTAGTAGTACAGTTATCTTAACTATCATATAGTTTTCCTTTTCCCTACCTTCTTTTCTCTTTTCCCTCATCCCAGTTTCTCTTTCCTTTTGAACAGGTTCTTCTGATTTCCAATATCAATTTTATATTTGGGGTCTTATGTACTCTTTTTTTTTTTTTTTGATACTAGGAATTGAACTGAGGACCTGGCACCTGCCAGGCAGGAGGTTGTGCTACTAAGCTATATCCCTGGCTCCATTATCTACTCTTTCAGCTTTTTACACTAGGGAAACAATACAATATTTACACATGAGAGACTGATTTATTTCACTTATGAG
>NW_004955432.1:7530238-7553074 GCF_000276665.1 Chinchilla lanigera
ATTTCAGAAAGTTCCAGTGTTTGACTTCCAGTTTAATCTATCTCATTGTGCTCTAGGCTTGTCATGAGTAGACTTGGAGTCTGGGGTTGCATTTTCCTTCTGGGTCTTGTCGTTTGCTGTTTTCCCTTTTTTATTTTGTTTTGCTTTCTGTGTTGATGCTTGCCAATTTCTTATGGTAGCTTTATCACTAGTATTGAGGCTTCCCTAGGAGATGTCTGTTCTTCAGGGATGTCCTCTAGATTTAGCTGCTTCTTTATAGCTATCCCAATAACTGCCAATTTCTTGTGATAAGTTTATCACTAGTATTCAGGCTTCCCTAGGAGATGTCTGTTCTTCAGGGATGTCCTCTAGATGTCACAGGTTCTTTATAGCTATCCCAAAAACCTACTTTCCTAATTTGTAAAGGATGCAATGTTACTATTTGGTTCAGCACCCAGTCCTTTGATACTGGCTTGTGGTTGTGATTATGACCCCATACAATCACAGTGTTATCATACAGGGGAGAAAAACTGATTATAACATGTATGATATCCTGGCTAAAGCAGTGCAGTTAGTAATAACAGTAGTTTCAAGTGTAGCTTAACTACTGACAAACTAACTATGATAACCATTAACCTGCTACCTGCAACCACAGGAGCAAACTCTAAAGTTATATAACAAAATCAAATATATACCATGTACTTATATGTAGTGATTTTCCCCCTTAGTGGAGTGATTTTACCCTTTTTCTGGAGGTTGGAGGGTTAAGATGGGTAGGGGACAGTATACAGTGATGAATGAGGTCAAAAAAAGAGGAGCCAAAGCTGGAGGTCAAAGGATAATCACCCGAGTTTTGGGAAACTGGAGGACACAGGAGGGAAAGAATGAAATAGAATGCAGAGCAGTAACCAGAAAGGGAAGAGACAATGTTTACTACTTGAAAGTTTTAATTCAAAAAGTAGTTGAAGAAAGAGAGAAAGAGGATGAGTAGAAGAAAATGAAAAAACAGGTCAGAAACATAAACAGTGAAAAAAGTAGGAAGAAAGAGAACGATAATGGAAAAGAAAGGAAGAAAACAAGAAATGAAAGAAAAAGTAGACCCTAGAGAGGAGAAAAAAAATGAAAACAAAAACAAAAATAACCACAAAGTACAAGGCAAACAACACAACTTCCAACCAGACAGAAAACTAATAGCCAACCAGACAAACAAGGGAAAATGAATGTAGCAAAATATCTCTGGTGTTTATAGTTCTGCAATAGTGTCCATGTCAGATCCCAGAAACGTGCTGTGTATTCCAGCCAAGTTTGCCATGGGAATCATGCTGGGAATGGAACTGATCTTGGCCTCTGGACGTGGAGGCTGGGACTGGTCTTCTGTTGGTGGAGTTCTCCAGAGCCCAGCTGCTGGCTCCTCACTGCTTCTTCAGACATTTCCACGTCGCCAGTCTCGCTGATCACTCTGCAAGCCCTGACCAGTTGTCCTGGGTCTCCTGAGTTCCAGTGGTTTGCCCTCCAAAGGCATGTGTGTACCTGCAAGTCCAGGACCGGTCTGTCCTGGGTCTCAGTCTAGTTTTTCCTCTTTGGCAAAGCCAAGGTGTGAGGAGGCAGCTGCCAGGCAGAGGAACCCACTCATGAACTTATTTTTAACTCAGAAAGTTTATGCCCTCTTCTTTCAGGAACCCCATGTCTTCAGCTTTGAACTCTTATGCTGAGTTGCTAGAATCATTGAGCACCTTACTGTTCATTAAAAGATCTAAGATTTTAAATACAAATTATAAAATGAAACATTAAGAACTTTAAAATGCACATTAAGATTCAAGTACCAGGGGCTGGGGATTTAGCTCAGCGGCAAAAGCGCCTGCCTGACAAGCGCAAGGTCGTGAGTTCGGTTCCCAGTACCAGAGAAAAACCAAAAAAAAAAGATTCAAGTACCATATTTTATACAAAAAATATGAAAAATATAAATACACATTTATATCTGCTTGAGATTATTATATTGTTATATACCAATGATATTGATACCTATTGATATTGTTATTGCTTAACTTTCTAAAGAGAGAAAATAATTTCCTAGGAAATGAGGCCAATGAAACACTCACTGTTTTGAGTAAGCCCCTGAGACCTGATAGCATGTTCCCAAAATAAATTCTACATCGAAGTTATGCCTATTAACTGAGGTCTTTATTTGTAAAAGAGAAATAAAAGATACATGATTGACCCAATAAATCTTTTTAATGGTGATTGCTCAATAGTTTTATAGAGGATAGGTGAAGGTGTCATGGATGTTAGATTAAACATAAGGCATTAAAGAAAAAGACCTTAAGAAATAAGGTTGAGAAATAATGGGAGATTTTAACTTTGTGAATCTGTTATAAAAAGAAACCAGCCCAAAAGAGGACATGGTAGTATTAACAGGTAAGAAGTGTAGTTTTTGTTAGCAATACTATTTTTAAAATGTCTCTGTTGCCCTCCTTATTTTAAAATACTGCCTCCAAAACTGTTGGCAGAAATTTGCAGGATAAACACATGGCCATTTCTTATTGTCAGCCTACTCTCCTTAATGACTGTCTACCAATAAAACATATTACTGTTTGATGGCAATATGAACTCTCAGCTTAATGTGTGATCCCTTCATTGATTGCTTACTGCAAATGCTACTCATCTGTTTTTTTTTTTAATTCTTGGAAGCATGAGTTTAAACTAAAATACTTGTATATAGTATGAAGTATTGAACAGAGGCTATTTATGACTGTTACAATAACTTCCAGTTTCTACTATGTACTAGTAAGTTATATTTTCTTCGAAATTATATATAGATATTTGTAATTCAAGAGCCGAATTCCAGAAATGTGTAAGGAAAGAAGTCTGACCAAAGTTGTGAGAAATGGTTTACATTTACAAGGACTAAAATGGTGGAGAAGCAGATGAAAAACCCTAGAATTTACCATAAATTTGCATGGTTGGCTAGTTTTGTCTGAAATGTTTAATTGTTCTTGTCACCTAATGCTTTTCAAACCATAGTGATTTCCTAACTCCAAAAGAAGGGTCTGAAAAGTAAAATTGGGGGAATAACCTTTACTTTTCTAAAGTGACATCTTCTGCAAACAAATTCTCCCTAATCAAGACTGAGGCTTTCCCTTGTGTCCCCTCCTTGTCTTCTTGTTTCCTCACTGCCGACCGCTCCTAGACATGAATGCTAACAAGACCTATGCCAAAACTCAGGTCTTGGGGGAAGATCAGCCTTCTCAGTCTTTGGCTCACAGAGAGTCCAAGCAGGTTGGGTTCGATCCTAACACAAATGCTACAATTCCTGTTGTCCTCAGGCATCCCAAGGGCACAGGTCACTTGCAGAGCCGCACAGATTATCTTCAGGTTCCCCTGAGGATCATCCCTGTACATTAATATGGTTTAAATTACTGTACAAGCTAAGGCTAGTTCAGTAGTAGTTTATATATGGCTGAAAAGGAACCTTCCCTATTCTCCAACCCCACCCCAGTAACTTGAACGTAAAACTATTTTTTGCTGGGCAAAGATTCCTGAACGGTCTTTCTTCTAGCCTGCCAGCAAAATGAAGAGGGAGCTCACCTGGAACTTTAGGGATATGATGCATTACTAATGGCAGCCAGTTGCTGAGCAGCAACTTGAAAAGAAAAATGCTAGCCTATGCCTTGGAGATAGCAGCTAATACAGGTAGCGCTTACTAGATATGCCAGATACATGCTAGGTGCCATTCTCAGCACTTTTCTCATTGTGCTAACTCATCTGATTCTCGTGACCTCAGATGTACTGTAGCTATATTGTTATACTCATTTAATAGATAAGACAGCTAAGACACAAGTTTACGCAGATAGTAATTATAGTAGAGCCAGAATTTCATCTTAGTCTGGCTCAGCATTTATGTTAGCAGTCATTATTCTGTTCTGATGAATTGAATGAGGGGCCCAATGTAGAACGATAAACTCAGGTTGTCATTGTATGTGTGTGTATGTTTGCATATGTAGTCATGCACCATATCACCACATTTCAGTCAATAACAGATCGCATATATATCAGATGGGTGGTACCATAGAATTAAAATTTAGCATGAAATTAGCATATGTCATTACTCCCATGTTTGTGATAATGCTGGTGTAAATAAACCTGCATTTCAAGGTGTACAAAAGTATAGTGCACACTTGTACAATCATGTACAATACATACTTGATAATGAACACTTGTATTGTGGGCCTATGAATTTACTACTATATTTTTATCACTCAGAGCATATTCTTTCTATTTATTAAAGAAAAGTTAACTATAAAGCAGCATAGCATGTTATGCCAGCAGCAGCCTTCTACATCTGGTGTTTACCGTGACTCTTGATTGCACCATTTTCTCTTGCACTTGATTTAATCTTCTGTTTGCCTACGTACACTCTCTGATGTTCACATAATGAAATTGCCTGATGACACATTTCCCAGAATGTATCCCATCATTAAGTGATGCATGACTGAGTATGCATGCCGTGGTAAAAGTTATGGCTTCCAGGTTGAATCTCCGATGGGAATGTTTCTTATAATATTTTGTGCTTTAACTTTGCAAAGAATCTGCAGCAGTGTTATCACATAGCATTCCTTTATCCTTCTGGCAGGTGACTTAATGAAAATACCCAGTTCTGAATTGAGGATACAAATCTGTAAGTGTATTGTCAACTTTTATCATGCAGAACCACCAAAGAAGCATATTCCAGGTGAAGTCTCATTGATCTGTCATCTCATTTCCCTCTGAACTGGGAAGACACAAAGGGCTCACCAACCTAGTGCACTAAAAACTCTTGGATCTTTTTTTGTAGTCTTGACCTCTTCAATCATCTTTCAAAATTATATATATATATAGGTTGGGGGTTTCCATGAGATTTTTATTGCCAGATATTTATGACTTAATTAACTCACATGTAAATAAGCTTATAATAGTTTTTATTTATGTTACTTAAATTTTCTAATAAAATTATTTTTTCTTATATATTTAAAAATTAGTAGTCCTAGCAGATGCAAGGCTAGAGAATGGTAGTGCTAGGAGAGTAGAGACAGCAAGTTTGAGAAGGAAGGAGCACAGCTAGTTCATGAACACGGACTTGTATTTTAAGGTCAAATTGTAAAGAAGCAAGATGGAAAATAGCTTAACTGGTAGCAAAGTTAAAGAAAGGTTATTTGGGTTTTATTGTTCTTAAGGTAGAGAAATAAAGTTTTTTTAGACAAAGGAGCTAGAATTTAGTGAGTGGGAAATGAGAGGGCACAATTCTGGGAAAAGAAAAAGGTATGAGAAGTTACAATTAAGAGCACAAGCTTGCAGAATACAGACACCCTTTGTAAAAAAAAAGGAAGCTAGTGGTGCACCAGTTAACACAGGAGTTCTTGAGAGTCATAAAGAGTGTTCTGTCTGTCACAGAGTTGGTTTCAAATGATGGGCATGGGGGTACCTCTGGAACCACAGCTACAAATTCCACACTAGAGCAGTTGGAAGAGACAAAGCTCCGGAGATAGGAATCAAGTCCATGAGCCTTTGAGTTATCATGTCCTTCTATGGAAACATAAACTCAATAGAAAAAAAATACATAGCAAATATAAAGCACATTTTGACTATCCATATAATAGACTATTATACAAATAAAATCATGATTGGGGGAAATAATTTATAGCTTAGGGAAAAGCTTATCACAAATTTAGTGGCCTAGGGTAGAACATAAGATTCTGTGCATAAGTCAAAAATCTCAGCAAGAAATATTTTAAAACAGTAATGTTAACTCTAGATGGTGAAATTACAGGAAAGCAAATATTGCAAAGTTAAGGAATCTAATCAGTCTCAAAAGACAAGCTGTTCAGGGAATTAGATAAGTGAGATCACCAAAAGAGAAGAGAGTCTTATCTCAGATGAGCAAGTATTTATTTATTTATTTGATCCTTTGGACTAAAATGTAATTAGCCGGGCACCTGTCCAACTGCAACAGAACTTAAGGCAGAAGGAAGTTCTTGTGAGACATTCCAAGAATCAGTCTTCCCAAAATACCATTTCATTCATGACCATTTATCAAAGCAGCATTGTATTTTTGCTCTTATTTGACCACCGACAGCATGTGATTGTTGTCCTTTGAAAGCACCAAAGTAAGGCACTGTCTTGAATAGGGAAAACATTCAGTATTTGTAATCACCTCATTTCCTTTTACCAGAAAGTTATATCTATTGAGAAATAAGAAATGTTGTCTCTTTTAGAGGCTGAGATGTACTTTGAGATCTTATTTCAAATGCAACTCCAGGAATCAGCAAACTGTGGACCTCAGCACTGCAAATAAAGTGTTGCTGGAACACAGCTATACACCTTAATTATGGTGTTGTTTATGGCGGTCTTCTCAACATGTTGTATCATGTTGTTACATGATACAACACTCTAATTAAGAAGACAGAAACCTGTGTATTTAAAATGCATACTAGCTGGTCCTTTAAAGGAAAAGTTTGCCCAAATCTATGCTAATTTTTAAATACCATATGTTTTCATAAAGTTGTTATTATTACCATTAAGTAACAAATTAATCATTCCTTTGTCTTAATTATCATTGTGTGGAATAACCATACAGATTTACTAACTGTGTTAGGTTACCAGCAAGCTAGTTCATCATACAAGGCTAAAATGGCTGAGGTCGGAGGATTGGCCAAAACAATGGTTCAGTCAATGGCCTTGCTTGAAAATCAACTCATTGAGAAACTTTGGGTGCTTAAAGTTCTGCAGCATCTCTCAACTTCTGGTTTGTATCCTGTTATTAAATTGGAATACCTTATTGACAATTATTTTTGTTCCCATTCAACAATATAAAGGCTATAGAACATAATTTTTAAAATTTCTTTTTAGAAGTTAATTGTGCTTTAATGGTGAAAGCTCAAGCAGCCAGCGAAATCTGTGTTCACCTCAATGACCCAGATCCCTCTGGACAGCTCCTGTTTCGTTCATCAGAAATACTTTGGAACTTACTGGAAAAGTCTCCAAAAGAGGAAATCATACAGCAGCTTAGTACCTTGGAATGTTTGATGTATGTATATGCGACTGAATAGGAGCATCTTTTATCCTTAAAAAAAAAAAGTAGCCAGAGATGTAACTAACATCTTTGACTCCCTATTCCATTGGGAGTGCCTGTCTGATTAATCCCCTAGCTATGTTTCAGGACATTTTTGTGTGTGCACTATTGAATAACAATAGATCCTCTGGGTCTCCGGAGGAAGAAGCCATGCTTTTCTTTGTGGAAGGCTTTTAAAATAGCCTGTTAAGGCTAAATTATGCCTTTGCATGTGTATAGAGTAAAATTAGACATTTAGAAGAATTATTTCACTTATTCAGTGAATCTCTTGTAGAGGGCTTACTGTCTTCCAAATACTTCGAGAAAAATCAGCAACAGCAGAATATAAAATCAACAACAAATAGCTTTTCTAAACACAAGTAATGGACTAACAGAAATAAATTGGGAAAACAATTCTATTCACAATAGCTTCAAAAAAATAATAACTAGGGATCAATCTAACCAAGGAGGTAAAAGATCTCTACAATGAAAATGTCAGAATATTGTGAAAGAAATTAAAGAAGACACCAGAAGATGGAAAGACGTCCCATGTTTATGGATTGGCAGACTTAATATTGTCAGAATGGCCAGTTATCAAAAGCAATCGACAATAACAATATGTAAAACAATAACCATTGATAATTTCCTACCAGTTTGTCTGTAATTTGATAAGCCCACCCCCTTATTATGTTATCCTTCTTTTACTCTTTAAAATAAAAATTTTTTTTAAAAAAAGCAATCTACAGAGTCAGTGCAATCCCTATCAAAATTCCAGTGGCAGTCATCATACAAGTAGAAAAAAAAATTACAGAATCCATATCGAGACACAAAAGACCCAGAATAGCAAAAATAATCCTAAGCAAAAAGAGCAAGGCTGGAGGCAGCATAATACCCAATCTAAAATTATACTACCAAGCAATAGTATCAAAAACAGTACGGTACTGGCATAAAAATAAAAATGTAGACGAATAAAACAGAATGGACTTCACAGAAACAAACTCAAGCAATCACAGCCCTCTAATTCTGGACAAAGGAACTAAAAAATATTCCTTGAAGAAAAGACAGCCTCTTGTGAATAGTCAGCACTTTAGGGTAATTTCTTTCATAACATTTAGTACACTTTTTCTTAGTTGTCTATTTACTTGTCCTTTTTCTCTAGTATAATGTAAATACCATGAAAGTAGAGAGCATGGCTGTATTTTTTCCAGTTGTACTTTTATAGCCTAGTCCTAAACTTGGCACAGAGCAGACAGTAATCATTGATTGAATAAATGAATAATAAACTTGTAGGCTTACTTACTTTTATTGCTACTGTTTTTTGTTTCAATGCAGTTTTTTTGTTTTGTTTTTTTAACGGTACTGAGGATTGAAACTAGGGCCTTTGCACTGAGTTATATCTCTCGTCCTTTTTTATTTAGAGACAAGGTCTCGGTAAGTTGCCTAAGCTAGGCCCAAATTTACAGTCTTCCTGCCTCAGCTTCCCAGAGTGCTGGGATTACGGCTATGCACCACCATGCCTGGCTTAAATGTGTATAATATATTTTGATCATATCCATCCCCCACTACCCTCCCTTCCACTTCCCTTCCACTTAACCTTTTCGCCTAACAATAGACTTCCTTCTACTTTCATGGGTTTTTTTTTTTTTTTTTTTGGTTCCACATATTAGGGAAAACATACAATATTTGTCCTTCTGAGTCTGCTTTATTTATGCAACATGGTGGTTTCCAGACACACCCATTTTCCTGCAAGTGACAAAATGTCATTATCCTTATGGTTGAAATAGATCTATCTAACTATCTGTCTGTCTGTCTATCTGAAGGCAGCTGCACAGGGCCAAAAGTTAAGGATAAGTCAATCCCTAAATAGAGACAAGGATACTGTGAGCATGAAAAGTGAAAGTTGGTCCCAAGAGGCAAAGTTACAGTTGTCTACTTGAGTAGCAACTTGACCCAGACTTGAAGAATTAATAAGCACTTCCTGATGAACCTTAGCCTACTATCTGAGTAGTAAATAGGAACTGGCAACACAGAAAAATTTTGCATGCAGAGAGCACCCTAGATGGGGAGTAGGGGAAGAAATGAAAACGGAATTTAGCAAAATCAAAAAACTTAAATTCATTGTAGTAAGGCAAAAAAAAAACCAGGGTAGAATGGTAAGAGATGAGGCTAACAGTGTTAGTAAAGATTAACAGGGAACCATAACATCAAAGACCTAAGATGCCTTGACAAGAGGAAGACTTTGTTGATAGACACAGTATTTCTATAGTTCAGGTCACCGTAACAAGTAGCACAGACTGAGTGTTTTGTAAACAACAATAATTTATTTCTCCCAGTTATGGAGACTAGACCCCTTGATCAGGGTACAGATGGTGTCTCTTCTCAGCCACAGACTGCTGACTTCCTGTCTCTTCACATGGAAAAAGATGTGCAAAGGAGCCCTCTGGGGTTCCTACTATAAGGGCACTAATCCCATTTGCAAGGGGTCTACCCCTCATGACCTAATCACCTCCACAGGTCCCATCTCCTAATGATGCTGTATGAATTTTGGAGGAACACAACATTGAATCCATAACAACAGTATTTTTAAAATAACGGTTTTATTTTCTAGGACTCTGAAGGAAGTATTTAAAAATCTGTTTATGAGAGGTTTCAGTCATTATGATCGCCAGCTTAGAAATGACATATTAGTGATCACTACAATTATAGCTCAAAACCAGGGAGCACCAATGATTGTAAGTATAAGTCAAATTGTATCTGTTTTAATTGCAGAGGTGGTGGGCATGGGAGCCAGAAGTCTGAAATTATGTTGTAATATTTATGTATTTTTTGTAAGGCCAAGTCATATTGTAATGTCATGATGGTCACCGTTATACTTTCACTGTGCCAGTCCTTTGCATTCCTTCAGAAAATTTCAATACACCTCATGTTTTATCATTCACACACAGATCTACCCTTTGTGAGGCTTTTCTTTCCTTCCTCCCCTGATGAGGAGTCTCCCTCTGGCACCATTTCTCTTTCCCAGGCAGAACTCCCTTTACCTTTTCTGCTGATGCAAACGTGCTGGCTGCTCTCAACAGGCTGATAGCTTTCTTTTATCTGCAAATATCTTTAATTCACATTCATCCTTAAAGTGTACGTTCGCTGAATATAGAATTCTAGGCTGAAAAAATCTTTTGTAGAACTTTAAAGATGATGTTCCACTGATTTCTGGTTTCCCATTTTTTTCCAGTGAGAAGTGCTTGTTATTCCAAATTGTTTCCCCTTGTGCAGAGTATCATTTTTTTGCTCTGGCTATTTTTGAGCTTTTTTACTCTACCTTTGGTTTCCAGAGGTTGTCCCAAGATGTGATCGCCTTCATATTTATCTTGTTTTTGTGTTTCATGGAGCTCTTCGGTGTATAAATTTAAGTCTATAACCAGATAGGGAGAATTTGTGGTCATTATTTCTTTAAATATTTTTAAAACCCCATTCTTGTGTCTCTGTATGCTAGAACTCCAATTATTTGTATGTTTGACATTTTGATATTGTTTCATAGTTTGTAAGGCTGTTTATTCTCCTTCAATCATTTTTTATTATTAATTATTTTAATGTAAGTATTTAAAATCACTGGCTTCTTTTTTTTCTATTACTAATCATATATATATATAATTTTTTTGTCTTTTTGAGACAGGGTCTTGCGTATGCAGTTCAGGCTGGCCTTGAGCTCACTTTGTAGCCCAGGCCGGCCTTGAACTTGCTACGATCCTCCTGCCACGGCCTCCCGAGTGCTAGGATTACAGGCGTGTGTCACCACGTCTGGCTTGTATATTTTTTAATTTAGATATGTCTTTTATTTTTATAATTTCCTTTTAGTTTCTTTGTATAGTTTCTGTTTTCTACAGAGAGTTGCTGTGTTTTCATTCAGTATGAGCATCCTTACTCTAGGCTCTGATATACAACTCCTAGGAACAGTTTTTATTATTAATAAGCATTTAAGTACTGTCTTAGTTACTTTCTTTGTTGCTGAGACAAAACACCTGACACCCAGAGTTAAAGGGGGAAAGGTTTACTCAGCTCCAAGTTGGTCCATTTAGAGGTTTCAGTCCATCATCGGCTGGCTCCAAGGCAAGGTGACGTGGCAGACAGACATCACAGAGAAGCGTCCATGGTGCCCACAAGGTACCAAAGCAGTGAGGCAGGAGAGAGAGAAGCCTCTTTCTGCCCCTTGTACTGTACCCGGTCTATGAAGATTAGGGTTGTGCCAGTCCAATCAGTGGGCCAGTTTACTAATCACACACCCTTAATCCCAGCATCACACACTCGGGATTCAGCCACTTCTGAAAAAACCCATGACTGCATGAGGCTCTGGGAGACATCTAGACCCGAACCATAACAATTAGTGGAGACATGCCTGTGGTGAAGAGTTCAGATCCCAGTTCTGTTGTTCTTGCCTGACTGAGAGTTCTCTGCTCTTGTGCGCCTAGACATCAGCCTGTGACTTGAGAAGGGTTTACGTTCAGTAATTGGGGTTCCGCCTCCATAGTTCTCTCCTTTGTGGGATTTTCACCCTTTACTGTCCTGTGACTACGGTTATCTCTGTTGTCTGATTCTTCAGGCCACTAAGACTTCAGGTATACTCAGAATTTTAGTGTCCGCGCAAGCTACCAGGTAGGGCCTGCGCTTGTTTTTTTAAAAGGGAGAATAGGAATGTACATAGTGCCATTTACATCTTTCAGAGTTCTCACTTCCCTTCAGTCTCTACTTGTTCACTTAAAGGTATAGATAATGAGCTCCTGAAATAATTGTATAGGCCTGACACACTTTGGGTTCTTATTAAATTTTAAACCAGCCGAGCATGGAGGCACACACCTGTAATCCCAGCACTTGGGAGGCTGAGACAGGAGGATCACTGCAAGTTCTAGACCAGCCTGGGCTACAAAGTGAGCTCAAGCCAGCCTGAACTGTATAGTGAGACCCTGTCTCAAAAATAAATAAATAAATAACTTTTAAACCATCTCCTGGAAAATATTTGTAGAATAATGTAACATACTTTTTAGAACCTACAGAAGCAAATTTAAAATTAAGTAAAATACAAGGCTAACTATGTGCTTTTATTTTCTTACTTTATTCTTTCCTAGTATTAGTACTTATAAATTTAAATGAATTACAGTACATAAATTTCATAAATGGAGTGATACATAAATTGAATGTCTTTATCACAGTTTCCATCCCAAATAATTCATCTTTCTGAATGTTTTGTATTTTGATATTAGGAATGTGGCTTTACCAGAGATCTGATCCTGTTTACAACTTTTAATGAAGGTAAAAAAACATAAAACTTTAAAATTCTGGTAATTGTCCTCATGTATCTTATATATCATTTTATTTTATTTTTTTCTTTACAGTTAAGAGTCAAAACCCTTTGGTAAAAGGTCTTAAGCTGTCTAATTCCTATGAAGATTTTGAGTTGAAGAAATTGCTATTCAACATAATTGTGATCTTATGTAAAGATTTGCCTACTGTACAGGTAAAGAATAAACAAAATGAGAAAATACAGGTCATCTCACTTTGTAACAGAACCTTTTCAAAGTCATGACTAAATATTTCGTCCGTCCATATCTTTACCATGAAAAATAACATACTCCTCTTGCTTTGAATTTCAGCTTTTTAAAAAACTTGCACCAGGCATGGTGGCTCACACCTATAATCCCAGCACACAAGAGGCTGAAGCAGGGGCTGGGGATTTAGCTCAGCGGCAAAAGCGCTTGCCTGGCAAGCGCAAGGTCATGAGTTCGGTTCCTGGTACCAGAGAAAAACCAACAAGAGGCTGAAGCAGGAGGATCCTTGTGAGTTCGAGACGAGCCTAGGCTGTATAGTGAGTTCAAGGCCAGCCTGAACTACATAGTGAGACCATGTCTCAAAAACCAAGAGAACAAATTTTAAATTTCCTTTTCTTACCTGTTAATAAACAGTGAAATAAATTTAAACCACATAAGCCAAAGGAAAACAGCAGAAACTAAGAAATTTGCTGATGTATGAATATT
Source organism: Chinchilla lanigera (assembly GCF_000276665.1). Classification (NCBI taxonomy): domain Eukaryota; kingdom Metazoa; phylum Chordata; class Mammalia; order Rodentia; family Chinchillidae; genus Chinchilla; species Chinchilla lanigera. The sequence goes on from NW_004955432.1 coordinate 7,543,325, forward strand.
TATTAGAGCTCCTGGAGAGGGTAACACCAAAGGAAAGAAGTTCATCCAGGCCTGTGCATCTGTTTCTGATAATGACAAGGGACAACTTAAAGCTAAAATAAATTGGTAACCTCTGTATCACCAACTTCAATCCCTTATGAACTTGCGTTTTCTTTTTTCTTCTTTTCTGGGGTTTGAACCTAGGGCCTTTACACTGAGCTATGTCCCCAGCCATTTATTTTTTATTTTGAGACAAGTTCTAACTCAGCCACTAAATTGTCAGACAAAACTTGAACTTGTGATCTTCCTGCCTCAGCTTCCCAGAGAACTGGGATTACAAGTGTGTGTCACCACAACCAGCTTGAACCCCCTTTTTCTTTACACAAGCCTAATATCTTTAAGGTTTTGATTATGTATAGATTAAATTAGTACTTTATTTCCTATATAACAGCATAATGAGATTTGAAGAGAATCGGAACTGAATTTCACTTCTCACGTAGCACCTGCTAACTGTGTGGCCTCAGCAGATTACCTACGCTTCCAGAGGTTCAGTTCTCCTCTGAGGGGAAAGATCAGGAAACATCTGCCTCGCTCATAGGGCTTGTGTGAGGTTGAGATGAAGGTTTCATAAACTAAAGGGACAGAAAATTATATTACAGTTCTATTGGCTTAGTTACTACATTAATTAAAATTTCCTTTTAGTCCTAAAAGTCTTTAAAGCTCTTTTTCTTTTCATAAAAATAAAGGGAAATTCATTCTACCCATATCAATACTGATAACATAAATGTGGTACAGTACAGTGTGGTAAGGCTTTAGTCAGGCAGAATTCCAGTGCTGTTGTTTTCCTGGAATATGTCCTGGAAGACGTTTTTAAATTTCTGTAAATTCTAGGTAGCTCACCTTCCACATGGAACTAAAATATCATCGTGGAGTTATTATGAGGATCTGAAGAACCCAGCATTTTTTTGGTGTGTGTGGACTCTTCGAGAAATATATATATATATATTTTTTTTCAATGCTTAGAAAAAGAAATTGTGCCTAGAGTTATAACTTTATTATTAGTATCACAAATATATAATGTATAGATCCTAAGCATATTTTCTAAAATACCAAATAGAAAATCATTCCATAAAATATGATTTATTATTACAGTAGAGTGTTATATAACTGAAAATGACAGATACAAGGGAATAAATAAAATTTGCCCTACACTTTATAAGCCAGTTTTAGTTGACTGAACATTTCACAGACAGCAGAGTCCATTATCGAGTTGATAACACATACGATCTTTGCAGTTCACAGAGCCCTTCGTAATCATCATCAGCTTAATTCTCACAGTGATGCTGGAATGAGGGGTTAGTCCTTTTCTCTCAACTCTAAATCTTGTGTCCTTCCCATATTACACTAAAGTGAGAGGCTAGTGGACTACTTAGAGAATTTAGAAAAATTAATAATTGCTATTTTGGAAAAACCTATAGGACAATGTCAAATTAGTGGAAAATTAAGTATAATATTGCACATACTTTATGCTCATTAATTATAATTATGATCCATCAGAATCAGCTATATTACCTCTGTTGTCATTTTATAATAGCTATGCATTCTTATTTTATTTTTATTGAAATGCTAGATTCGGGGCTGGGGATTTAGCTCAGCGGCAAAGCGCCTGCCTGGCAAGCGCAAGGTCGTGAGTTCAGTTCCCGGTACCAGAGAAAAACCAAAAAAAAAACAAAAAAAGAAATGCTAGATACAAGAAAATTTTAAAATACGAGGCATATAATTAAACACAGCTTGTAACCCACCTGACATTCACTTGATGAAACACTTGGAGAAGTTATTTTGTGTGTGGTTAAAGATTAGCTATAGTCATTACTTTAGAAAAATTGCCTCTTAAGGTACACAATGAGTCTATGAGATGTTTCTTTTGAGGGCTAGGGTATAGTATGTTGGTAGAATATCACATAGCATGCACGAGACCATGAGGCTGACCCCCTGCACCCCCCAAAATTCCTTCAAAAAGGCAGAGGGGGGAAATGCCAAGGTTTATTTGCTTCAAATTTTCCACTTATATGGTTTTATCCTAAGCAGAAGCTAAATTATATATATGTAAGCCAGAGAGACAAAATAATTGCCCGTTACTGTTACTGTTTTGTTTGGAGTTTTTGTTTCTGTGTGTTTTTGGTACCTGCCATATATGTGATATTTAGAAAGGGAATGTTTTGAAATGATCATCGATAGCCTGGTGTGGTGGCGCAGGCCTGTAATCCCAGCTCTTGGGAAGCTGAAGTAGGAGAATCGTTGCAAGTTCAAGACCAGCCTGGGCTACAAAGTGAGCTCAAGGCCAGCCTGAACTGCATAGTGAGACAATGTCACAAAAACACCAAAAAAAAAAAAAAAAAAAAAAGAAATGATCATCAACAAACTACAAAATTTGACCTCTTTAATTTTCTTAGATTAAATAAAGTTGTTAATTATGTGTCTAACAAAGTGTCTTTGGTCCTTTCTCATAGCTGTTAATTGATGGCAAAGTTGTTTTGGCTCTACTTACCTATGTTAAAAAGCCTGAGAAACACAAAGTGATGGAATGGTCTGCAGCACAGTACGAAGAATTACAACTGCATGCGATCGCGACTTTGTCCTCGGTTGCTCCCTTGCTAATAGAAGAGTACTTGTCGTGCCAGGGAAACGCCCGTGTCCTGGCGTTTCTGGAGTGGTGTGAGAGTGAAGGTGAGCGTCCCTTCAGGAGTCTGGCCAAAACTGAATCTACCTATTTTCTCAATTCTCAATATATATAAAGTTATAGTGACAAGAAATAAAAATATGTAACTCTGTCCTTTTAATATTAAAAAAATTGAGATTTCATAGTCAGATGTTAGTAAATGTTATAACAATAGTTGATACATGCCTAAATCATGATATAAATTGGTTTAAATTTTTGTTCTATTAGGCCTCTCCAAAAATTATATTTAGAAGGAAATGAATCCTGGCCATGTTTTATTACATTCATTAAACAAGTGTTTCCTTACTGTCTGCTAGTTGCTAGATACTATTTTAGCTGCTCAAAATACATTTATATTTGAAATAAAAATCCTTACCTTCATGGAGTTTAAAATATAGATTTCTAGCCAAAAGTAATAACTCCCTATATAATCTATCAAGTTAGCAGAGCATAGTGTGTATTATTTCAATTCTTGGAGAGGAAATATGTAAATATTTTAAATATTCATATATTTTAAAATTTGTCAGAAAAATACTGTTTCTTTTTCTTTCTTTTCTTTTCTTTTCTTTTTTGTTTCTGAGATAGAGTCTCACTATGTTGCCCAGGCTGGCCCTGAATTCTTGGGAATCCTCCTGCCTCAGCCTCCCAAGTGCTATGATTATAGGCATGCACCACCACACCAGGCACTATTTCTTTTCTGCTAGCAATTTTGCTCTTAAATAATTTTGTATGGTGCATTTGTGTAACATCAGGAATAGCCAGGTGTGTTGATACGTGTGTGTGTGTGCTCCCAGCTACTTGGCAGGCTAAAGCGTGAGGATCATTTGAATTCATAAGTTTGAGGCCAGCTGGGCAACCTAGAACCCACCTCAAAAAAGGATATTCTGTATTATTTATTGCATTCATGTCCAAAAAAGGGAAGGGGATCAAGAGATGGATGGAGAGAGAGAGAGAGATTGAGAAGGGAAAGAGGATTCTGAAAAATTAAGAGGTATTATATACATGGACCAACTCCCCACAAAAAAGTAAACATTATGTACTATAAACATGCACCAATAAAAATTTTGAAACAGTATTACTCATTTATTCATAAAACAGGTAAAAAGTTTTACCTTATTTTCATGTTTCTAACATATAGAGTTACTAAATTTAAGTCACTTTTCACTAAACAAAACAATTATTTGTCTATATTTACATCATTTATGTTTACAGAAGACTGCAAAACAAAAAAATACTGCCTACTCAGAGAGCACAGATAGCTAACAGTTGTTGAGTATCTACTATATGCTAGATCTTAAACACCTTAGTCCACCTGAAAAACCTGGAGATGGGTAAAACTCAATCTCTGAAATTCAGTAACTTGTTCTTGGCCACACTGTAAGTAGCAAAGCAAAGTTTTAACTCAGGTTCCAAAACCCACACATTTAGCCAACACCCAATACTCAGGCAAGTATAGTATTTGAAATTTTTAAGCTTTAAGCATAAAGCTACTTTTTAAAGAAACTTTTAAAGAAAACTTAAAGAAGGAAAGACTTGCCTTGCTTTTTTACCAAGCTATAGTGGATCATTTTTCATATATCCATAGTAATGAAGTGTGTGGTACTGGGCCAGTGAACGGGGATATATGGAACACTGACATTTCATTTTCAGAGACCATTTTTGCAATCAGTGAGTGAAGGATACTGAATAGTTGTCCCCAGTGTAAAAAGGTGAAAATTAGATCCTTCCACTTTGCTAAAAAGAAGATAAATAGCAAAATGAGTTAAAGATTTAAATAGGAAAAGTTTAAACTGTAAAACTTTTAAAAGAAAACATGGGAAAATATCTTTACTATAGATACTGCTATTAGAAAAGATTTCTTTAAAAAGAATAAGTTTAAGCTATACAGGGAAAAATTGATATATTTGACAATCGTAAAGTTTCAAAATGGTTGTATGACAAAAATCGGAATAAAATATCAATCTACAATTTGAGAGAAGCCGGGCATGGTAGCACATGCCTGTAATCCCAGCACTTGGGAGGCTGAGGCAGGAGGATCGTTGCAAGTTCCAGACCAGCCTGGACTACAAAGTGAGCTCAAGGCCAATCTGAACTGCATAGTGAGACCCTGTCTCAAAAAGACAAAAAAAAAAAAATTTACAAAAATACAGTTTGAGAGAAGACATTTACTACCCCTGTGACTGGTCAAGAATTAAAATCTAAATTCATAGACAGCTCTTAATATATAAGAAGATAATTCATTAAAGTGTTATACAAAGGGTGGGGACTAACATGTCACAGAAAAAAAATCTTGAATTTTTCCAAAAACATTTAAAACCTTCAGTCCTATTAGTAATCCTGGAATCACTTGCCATTTGAAATACAAATTCAGATAAAAATGAACTACAGTTTCACACTTAACCGATTTGAAAAAAAATCAATCCAGTGTTAAACCTTGGGAAACAATTTGGCAACTTGCTCATCCTCAGTGAGTATGGTGGTCCTGGTGTCACGTGGAAAAACCCCTCAGCGTAAAGCAAACATGACCCAGAATGTTTATCATGGCAGTTTATACTAGTAGGTAGATAAACTGTGATTCATTTATACAGTGAATACTGAATGCAATTAAAATGACTGATCTAGGTCTACTTATGACAATGAGAATAACTTTCAAAACATAATATTGCATATCTGAAAGTTACAAAACATACATAAAATATATTTTTGAGTAAAATTTTAGGGCACATATTTCAATCTGAGAATAGAAGAGGGGGATAGGATATTTTCTACACAGTGAAGAAATACGGCAACATTTTGACATCTGTTTAAACTTATGTACCCCAGGGGCTGGGGGTTTAGCTCAGCGGCACAGCGCCTGCCTGACAAGCGCAAGGTCGTGAGTTCGATTCCCAGTACCGGAAAAAAAAAACAAAACCAAAAATAAAACACAACAATAAACTTATGTACCTGACACATTGTTTATTTGAAATGTTTTATATTTTAAATTCTTTGATATAAAATAAATGATTAATTTTTCTCCACAGATCCCTTCTTTAGTCATGGTAACAGTTTCCATGGTACCAGTGGCCGTGGCAACAAGTTTGCACAGATGCGTTACACTTTAAGACTCCTGAGAGCCATGGTCCACCTTGAAAATGAGACTGTGAATGCAGATCTTTGTGAAAAGGGAACAATTCAGCAATTGATAGGTAAAGTTTAATGTGGTAGTTACCGGTAAAAGAAAAAAAAAAAAAATATATATATATATATATACACATATATATATATCACATATATAAGAGATTTTGTTTGAAATATTTTTCTACAAATTTATTTCATCTTTATGGCTGAGAAACTCCTGAATATTTTCTTGATCTTTGTTCACATTTTCTTCTTAGTGAAATCTCATCATCATTATTCCTTTTTGTGTGTTTTTTTTTGTTTGTTTTTTTAAGACAGGGTCTCACTCTGCAGTTGAGGCTGGCCTTGAGCTGACTCTAGCCCAGGCTGGTCTCGAACTCACAAGAAGCCTCCTGCCTCAGCCTCCCGAGTGCTGGGATTACAGGCGTGCCCCACCACGCCCGGCATCATTATTCCTTTAAACGTTGGTTTCCTCCACTCAGAGATCATTTGATCTATGGTTATCTTTTTAGGGCATTGTGGTGTTTCATTTGTCTAATAATATGATCACTACTTTTGGCCAAGCATTCCAGAGCCATTTTAAAAGAGGATGACATTATATTTCCGATTGCATTCGCCACGTTAGCACACAGGTACTTAGCGTGTAAGTTTGCAGCTGACTGTGGTAAGCCCCCTTGTTCCTTGAACTGTGTACATGTAAGCTCAGTGTAAAATTCAGAATCCCTAAACAAAAACTGATTGACCTTTTAGAATGTAGAGTAGCTCTCCAGCCCTCCCCTTTCCCAGTCTGAAAAGTCAGAGTTGTTTCAATCACGCACAGTCAGTGACTGCATATAAATCATGTGCAGTTGGCCCTCCATACTGTTGGATTCTGCGTGCAGGGCTTCAAGTAACTGCACATCAAAAATAGTTCAGAAATAAATACTATGACTGAACTGGGAATGTACAGTGTTTCTTTCTTGTCATTATTCCCTAAGCGATATAACATTTTCATTGTATTAGGTATTATAAGTAATCTAGAGATTATTTAAAGTACACAGGAAGATATGTTTGGTTTATATGCAAATATATACAAGGGATGTGGACATCCATGGATTTTGGTAACCAAGGGGATTCTGGAACCAGTCACACAAAGACACAGAGGGATGGCTCTAACCTGATCGTGTTAACTTCCATTACTGTGACAAATGATGTCTGAAATAAATGAACTTATGAGGAGCAAAGGTGTGGTTTGGCTCAGTTTCACAAGTGTCAGTCTGGAGTCAGTTGGCTTTTGCTTTTGGTCCTGTAATGAGGCGGTTCATCGTGGTGGGAGCACTTGAAGAGGAAGCTACTACCGCATGGTGGCCAGACGTAAGAGAGAGAGAGCGAGGAAGAGGAAGGGGTCAGGCCCTCTGTGAGCTTGCTTCCTTCCTTCCTTCCCTCAGCCCCTACCTCCCAGTAGCATCAAAGCCTTCCAACACAGCAGCCTGTGAGGGCAGTCAAGGTCCCAATTAAAGCAGTGCCAGCTATCCATTAGTTACAAATGCCTGCTGCACAACTGTTCTACCTTTTCATCCAACATTCGTAGAAAGGGATAGAGCCCTCCAATTACAATGCTAGTAAGGGAGATGAAAGTGTATTGAAAAGGGAGTAGGCAAAAATGTCTGCCTTTTTCCTTTAACTAGTAAGAAGCTGATCTTTATCACATGAGTTCACAGAGGCAGGGAGCTCTACCTTTTTTAATCTAACAGCTGTGGAGTACAGTAGCGACCTGCTCAAAAAACAGTAATTGCATTATAAGTTGTAAATGCAATTTCTGTGTAAGTATAATTTCTGCATAGACACTGGGATCACAAACATGTATATATCAGGACACTAGAGACCCTGTCCCTGAGATAACTAAGGAAAAGCACGTGTACCAGGAGAAAAGCATATATTACCTAAGTTTGGATTAATCAGGCTATCTATACAATATGTGTTTGAGGAAGAAGAATCTGGAAGAAATAGCATGACTTGGAATAGAATAAGGGGAGGGGTAAGGCAAAGAATTAAAGGATACCTGAATATGAAGAAAATAATCCAGTAAGAATGTATTATATGTTACCAGCTGCAGGGAAATTTCAAGCCTGTACTCAGAATGAGATCATTTAAAAAAAGAGAAGGAGACCTGGGCAAGGCTGGTCTCAGAATTCTTGAAGTTGTTCCTGATGAAGGAATGCACACCCTCTGTCTAGGCCTGGCCCTTCATCAGATTCCTCCCTAGGGTCTGGCCCTCCACCTGTATTCCATCAGGGACAAGAGTAGTTCTTTAAGGCCAGCTGTGGATATAGCTGTGGTTTCCTTGGGAACATACCTTCATGCCTTCCTCCTAAAATCAGTGACCACTTTAACAGAGGAAACAATGTTTTGTTCAATATTTTAAGCTTAAGGGGCAGGAGGACATAGCTCTGTGGCACAAGCGTCTGCCTGGAGAACGTAAGGTCCAGAGTTTGATTCCCAGTGAAATTCATTTTTTGAGGCCAGATTTCATTGTGAATGTCATTTCCGCAGTGATAGTGGCTGATAGTCGCTGTTTTTAAATCTTTTTTAGTGTTGATTAGAAGGGAAGGGTTTTGAAGGACATGGAATTCTGCAACCTAAAGTTGTTGATGACATTCTCAGAAAGATGAGAAAATGCAGAGAGAAAGATGAGATAGAAACAGACGTAGGCAGGTCTTCTACTTTTGTTAAAAATGAAGAAAGGGGTGCTGGGGATTTAGCTCAGTGGCACAGCGCCTGCCTGGCAAGCACAAGGTCATGAATTCGATTCCTGGTATTGGAAAAAAAGAAAGGAAGAAAGGAAGAGATGAGGCAAACTACAGTCAGAAATTTGGCCATTATTTGCAAAGGCTTTCCTAGGGATTGAACCTAGGAAACACAAGCCTCAAACTGGCAATCCTCCTGCCTCAGCCTCCCACATGGCTGGGATTACAGGTGTATGCCACCACTCTCAGCTGTGGGGGAATCTTTTCATGACACAACATTAATTCTGTACTAGAATTTCTATATATGTGGAACTAATAATTGTACTGAGACTGTCTACATATGTGGGGCTTTACACATGTTTATAAAACTTCTATGATTGATTGTATTGAGAGCTTAAGGAATCCACTTATCTCCCCTTGTCTATAATTTCTGCATCAGTATGCATTGAAAATAACCTCTCTAAAATGGTTTCCCGGGGCTGGGGATTTAGCTCAGCGGCAAAGCGCCTGCCTGGCAAGCGCAAGGTCGTGAGTTCGGTTCCCGGTACCAGAGAAAAACCAAAAAATAAAAATAAATAAAAATAAAAAAAAAATAAAATGGTTTCCCTAGGTGAAGAGATTTTTTGGAAGTATTTCCAAAATGTGACTGATCCAAATTTAAAAAAACAGTGTCCAATAACATTACATTCTTTAAATTTTTATACCAGGAATCTTTAAAAATATTATAAGCCATCCTAACGAAAAAGAAGAGGCCATTCTTTTAGAAATCCAGTCTGATATATTACTTATCTTATCTGGTCTTTGTGAACATCACATTCAAAGGAAGGTATGTTTGCCTATAAATCAAAATTTTGTTCAGATCTCCCAATCAACTGAAACTATGAATTCTTTAAGTGCCTATAATGTCATTTTTTAACCTTGTGAAAGTTTAATATTCTTTTTTATAATTAGAGTATAATTACAGTAAAGTGTGTAGATCTTATATATTTTGGTAGGTTTTAATGAACATACTCCAGTTCAAATATAACATTCCCATCTCCCTATAAGATTTCTTTATCCTCTCATCCAGCACCTTCAATTAATCACTATTCTAATTTCTATCCCTATGGATTGACTTTGCCCAATCTTTAACTTTACATAAATGAAATCACACAATATATACTCTTTTGTATCTGCTTTCTGTTATCCAGAGAGAAATAACAGCGA
>NW_004955432.1:7554275-7575083 GCF_000276665.1 Chinchilla lanigera
ATTACCTTTGGCCTCTACAATTGCAAAGGTGCTCAAAGTGGTGCCATAAGCTTCCAGACATTTATTAGTATGACAAACTGCTGCTTGGGAAACTTTGGTCATTGAGATTGCTGCACATGCAACTTTAATTTCTTCTCTAAGGGCCGGCAGCCTAGTGAGTTTTCTGTGATATACAGCATCCTCTAGGATCCCCCAAATGAGGATAATGCCATCTGTTGAAAAAACATCGTACTATTTTTCTTTTCCTATAGTGTGTGTGTATACATGTTTTGGCTCTAGATGATAGATAGATAGATAGATAGATAGATAGATAGATAGATAGATAGATCTCGATCCTTAGGTAATTCCTTTTTGTGGCCCATATACCAAAATCTGTTTATTCATCATGCAAATTATAAGCACTTGGGTTGTCTTCCTTTGCTATAATTATGAAGAAAGCTTCCTTGAACATTCTTGGACTAGTCCTTCTTGTGGATATAACGCTTTCATTTCTCCTGAGTAAATACCTAGGATTAGAATTTATAGACATAAAAGAGGTATATATTTATCATTATAAGAAACTGCCAATTGTCCAGAGTGGACTGTACTATTATGAATGTTGTTTGGGTGTTTCAATTAGGTTCATACCTAAAAGTAAAATTCATAACACGAACTCAATTCCCTTCAATCTTTTTTATCTGCATAGTAAAATGTGTCTCAAAATTTATAATTTAAATAAAGAAAGGTGGGACTGGAAAGATAATAATATAAAATCATGAAGGCTTTAGTAGACGGATTTTAAGGAGAGGCACGGAAGAGTAAATGTAGGTTTAGCTGTAAGCCTTGATGTCATTTCTTGCATTCTACCTCCCTGCGTCTGGGCTATTCTGCAAATACCATCATAATCTTGCTGATGGGAACCAGAACAGACCAAGATAAGGAAAAAGGTGGTCAGTGAAGGAAAAATGTTAAATCTTAATAACTTTGCATAATTTATTTAAAAAATCAGCTTCCATTCACATACTTATTTCTCTCTCGGAAGTATTATAAAAGTATAAAATTTTCTATGATAATTACTACCATCTAGTATTCATCTACTATGATTTTAGACTACATTCGTTGTAACATGGAAGACAATAACAGAATCAGTCTTACTTCTTTTTTAAATAGAGGAAAAGAAAAAACAAAAATTATAAATTGCCAAGTCTATTGGAGTAGGCATACTATTAGCCTTCTCTTAAAATGGTAAGCTTTAGAATAATTTGTCATGAATTCCTGAGAACAAATCAGTAAAATTTTTAAATTGTATTAAAAATGCTATTTTCCTAATACTAGTACTAACAATATTTTCTGGGTAGAAAAATACATAGTTTTAGGGAATGAAGTGGGGAAGAGAAGGGATTATATATTTGTGTCAAGAAATAATTTTAAATAAATTTCTTCAACAGGAAATTTTTGGAACTGAAGGAGTAGATATAATTCTCCATGTAATGAAAACAGACCCCAAGAAGTTACAGAGTGGCTTAGGCTATAGTGTACTACTTTTTAGTACACTGGACAGCATTTGGTAGGTATTACTATAACCAAGTTAAGTGAAGAATCACGGGCTGAGAAAATTAACTTGACAACTATAGACACCAATTTCTTCACCCAAAACCATACCAGAGATAACCTTCCCAGTGCCATTTTCCTTTCCATAGTCTAAAAATGAAGCCCTTGCCTTCTGGAAGGTAACACTGTACATTATTCAAATGGAAATCACTCTTACATCTACATTTAGATCTTTGTTTTTGTGATTTAAATTCAGTCTTAGTGCAGGAGAAACCCTGTCCTCCACTGTTCCCCATATAGTATTGCACTTTGGCTCTGCGCCTAGGATCTCTGCTCTATTCTACTGGTCACTCGTCTATTCTGTGTAATACTATGCTGTTTTAGTAGTCGTATCTTTTTAATAAGTCTAGATATCTGATAATCCTCCAACTTATTCATTCTTCCTCAGGATTGTCTTAGTTTTTCTTGATCCTTTGCATTTAGCTATTGTCAAAGTTCTCCAGAGAAACAGAATCTATAAGAGTTGTGTATGTTGCTGGGCGTGGTAGCACACACCTGTAATCCCAGCACTTGGGAGGCAGAGGGAGGAGGATTGTTGTGAGCTCGAGACCAGCCTGGGCTACAAAGTGAGCTCAAGGCCAGCCTGAGCTGCATAGCGAGCCCCTGTCTCAAAAAGACAAAAAAAAGAAAAAAAACAAGGTTGTGTATGCAAAGAAATTTATCCTAAGACATTGGCTCATAATTATGAAGGCTGGAAAGTTCCAACCTGGAAAATAAGTCAGAAAGCTGGAGCCTAGGAGGGCAGAGGGTGTAGTTCCAGCCTGTGACCGAAGGTCTGAAGACCAGCAGAGCTGATGGTCCCAGTTCCAGTCTGAGAAGTAGGCTATACACACAAAAAGAGCCAGCTTCTAAGTAGGAATCTGAAGGATTATATCCTAGCTCAGCAGTCAGGCAGAGGAGTTCTCACTTCCTCAGCCCTTTATTCTGTGCAAGTCTCAACGGATTAAGGTACACCCACATTAGGGTCATCTGGTTTATTAGGTCTATACAGATTCAACAGTTATTCTCATCCAAAAATACCCTCACAGACTAAACAGCTACATGTCTGGTCACCCCTGAGGGAGTAAATCCTAAAATCCCCTGTGTTGGGAGAACCAAGCTTTTGTCCCTTTGAGCACCAATCTCACCCTACCACACACACACACACACCATCATGAAACCAACAGTAAAAACAATGTTCACTTGCTGTCAAAATGGAATCATATTATCATATTTAGTGTAGGGACATGACCCTAGCAAGCTTGCAGTGCCCCGGGGAACAGAAGTTAATCTTGTTATTACACACCACCACCACCACCACTGCCACCCGCAATAGCGTATTCAGCCCCCGCTCCTCCAGGGGAAGACAGTGGAAGCAGCCCCCTGCAGCAGCAGGCACGTCAGCAAATAATCCCAGCTGCAAAGATGCAATGTAGTCAAGAGGCGTCAGATGCTGGAGGAACATCAGCCTCCTGAAAAAAGAGACAGTAAACAGATAAACCTTGAGGGGAGAGCTGTTAGAGCAACTAGTGGAGAGCTTTATGAATAACTATTGTCATGAAAGCAAAACGCTTGCAGAAAAAAATAGGCAGGTGTGGAGAATAAATTGAGGTTGTTTTTAAAAAGTTAAAATTAACTCACATTGGTAAAGTGTCTTCAAAGTTCCATTTTTCAAGTAAAATCACTAGTTATTTGATTTAAAGGGAGGAAGAAAAATAGTCTTTTAAAGTTGCTTAATAGAAAAAAAGCTTTGAGGGGCTGGGGATATAGCTCAGTGGCGCAAGTGCCTGCCTGACAAGCACAAGGTCCTGAGTTCAATTCCCAGTACAAAAAAAAAAAAAAAAAAAAAAACAAGAAAGTTCTGTACATTGACTTTAACAGTAAATGTTTGTCAATGAGTAACTTTCTTTTCATTTAAGGTGCTGTGTCTTGGGATGTTATCCTTCAGAAGATTACTTTCTTGAAAAAGAAGGCATTTTTATCCTTTTGGATGTTTTAGCTGTAAGTATGGTTGCAATAACTGTGAGTCCAGAAGAAATGGGGTGGTGAGACGTAAACCCAGTGCACTGCACATCCTGAGCATGTGCTCCATCCCTGAGCTGTACCCCTACCCTCAATGTCTTTTTAACCTTTCCAAACCGAGTACCGCAGAACGCTATCTTGTCAATAAGCATGTTCCCAAGTCACGTTTAATATATTGTCTTAAACAAAATCTTTCCTGGAGATTCATGAAACACAAAATGTGAACATGAACTATTCAAGATTGTAAAAATTCCTCTAGTGAAGAAATCAGTTTACTTAGTGTTCCAAAATACGTGAAAGCAGAGAATGTTTTTTCCATCAGCCTGCTAAGAAAGTTTGTAATGAGTGCGTCTACACCACGTCTCACAGACATTTTGTAACTTCTAGCTTTTCCCAACATATTAAAAGTTAAAGGCCTCATTAAACAAAGCTAAGCATTTAGAAAGAACTGCTTTGAGAACAGTAAAGTACAGTATGGAGGTATCTGAGGAAGCCTGATGTGTGACAGACCACCATTCTGCAGGATGGGCGGGAGGGAGCATATTAAGCCTTTTAGTAAAGGCAGTCACCATCTAGCAGGTGTGAAGAATATAAACTTCAATTCTAGCCTCAATTCTAAGTCAGGATGATATGGAAGAAAAAAAAATTTTTTTTTCCAGTATCGGGAATCGAACTCACAACCTTGCGCTTGCCAGGCAGGCACTGTGCTGCTGACCTAAATCCCCAGCCCCGAAAAATTATAACTTTGTTGTAGTAAAATTTTGAGAGAGATTCTCATGAGGAGTGTTAGCTATGCCACAGTCTTAGGTTTCCCATCTTTCTTGATTTTATTAATAATAAACCTACTTTGATTTAACAAACATGCAGAAATTATTTGCATACCATCATGTCCCTAAAATAAAATTGGTTAATAAGTGTTTTTTTATGTCATCATCTATAAAACAAGTATAACAACAGTATCTACATCACACTGTGCAAAGAATTAAATGCATGATACTGTGTGCACATGTGTGTATGCATGCACATATGTATATGCATGCACATGTGTGTATGTGTGCAATGTATACATGTGTATCCATACTTACATTGGTTAAAATCATGCCTGACACATCACTGTGTTTTATTGCTGTATCATTATTTTAATATGAACCAATAAAACTAATTACAAATTATAAATATGCTTTAATGAAGTTTTTATATCAACTTCCAACTTTAGCATTTGCCTCTTCCTTCTAAAAGAGAAGTACCCAACCAAATGAAACTCTACTAAAATATTTACCAAGTATACAGTAGTAATTTCTAACATTGGTTGAATATTATTAAGAGCTTACCATGTGCCAGACAGTCTCATACAACTCATTATAATCCTTTGTAGGTAATATTAGTATCTCATATAAGGAAAACAATCATGTTTGTAGTTCAAAAAAAGTTACGTTTCCCCTGTTGTATTGTATTAGCAATACAAGAATTAATCAACAAAAAATTTCACATCGAAAAATGACTAGGTAAAGGCCATTGCACTGGATGGAATTTCTGTGCCTAAGTTTTGGTTTGCTGGCCAGGTGTGGTGGTGCGCACCTATAATCCTAGCACTTGGGAAGCTGAGGCAAGAGGATCATCACAAGTTTGAGACCAGCCTGGGCTACATAGTGAGTTCACAGCCAGCCTGGACTACATAGCAAGACCCTGCCTCAAGAACAAAAATTTTTTTTTGGTTTGCTGAAAAATAAAGAAAATGTACTTGATGATAAGAGGATTTTTTTTGAATGCTTGAATACTCTACTTATGGGTATGCTTGTTAAGATACAAAAGTACATCTCACATTTTAATCTTCATACCATCACTCGCTGTCTTAATAATGAACATATTGTATCTAATAGGACTTTTTTCAAATTTTAATAAAACACAGAATGTGAAAACCCTGTCACAAGAGCAAACCATGTCACTTCTGACCTTTCTGGGTGTGGGTGTTCAGTGGTACAGCACTTGCCTAGCATGTACAGGCCCTGAATGTGATCCCTAGCACTAAAAAAGAAATGCATTTAAAATATCTTCAGTCATCTTTGCAAATCTCTTTTCCAAATCAACCGAGTCAATTGCCTTCTTTGATCATGATATATGTTTATGACTACTTTAAGAATTATAAGAAATATTTTTTAATCTCTTTAATTTCTAATATTAAAAATAGCCGGGGCTGGGGATGTAGCTCAGTGGCACGGTGCCTGCCTGGCAAGCACAAGGTTGTGAGTTCGATTCCTGGTACTGGAAAAAAAACAAAAAAACAAAAAACAACAACTAAAAATACCTAGTGCAGTTGGTGTCTGTTTTTAACAGGAGATTGTCCCCAAATTATACTTAGATTCTAGAGCTAGAAGAAACTTACTGATAATACAAGTATTTCTCTTTTTTTAAGAAAAGTAATCATCCTTAATTTTTATCACAATTTATTTCTTTTCTATTTTCTTGCTAAAGTTAAATCAAAAAAAATTCTGCAATTTAATACTTGGAATAATGGTTGAATTTTGTGATAATCCCAAAACTGCGGCTCATGTCAATGCTTGGCGAGGGAAAAAGGATCAGACAGCTGCTAGTCTTTTAATTAAATTGTGGAGAAAAGAAGAAAAAGAGCTAGGAGTAAAGCGTGACAAATATGGGAAGATCATTGGTAAGTGTATTTAGGATTGTTAGTAGAAGCAATCAAATGTGTATTTTAAGAGATTTAAAGAGTACTAGGAAAATGGAAAGATTTTCGCCCCATTTTCTAAAGTTCTTTTCACAAGGCTTCAAAGAAGTTGCCATCATACATTCTGAATGGTTGGCCTAGTGTGGTGCATGCCTGTAACCCCAGCATTCTGGAAGGCTACGGCAAGAGGATTGCAAGTTTGAGCCCATCCTGGGCAATTTAGCGACTTAGAGAGACCCTGTCTCAAAATAAAAAGGGACTGGCCCTGTAACTCAGTGCAGAAGGCCTCGGGTTCAATCCCCAGTATGACCAAAAACTGAAATTAAAAAAAAGTTTTTAATATAAGTTCTCAGTGACTAGAAGAAAATTGAGAAAATCAATGGCAGGTTTATATTTTTTATGGAATGTTTTAAAAACATGATATTTGGCTACATTTTAACTAAAAATTTAACAGCACTTTCTAATGAAATTTTCTTAGGTTTCCTGCTTTTACAAAGAGATTTAGTATTATTCTGTTTACCAATAAATTTTAGGGATACTGATAGAGTGCTTCATAACATTTTGTACCTTAATATATACACAATTTATAAACAGTTTCCTAAGTAAAAATAAAACAAAGATTCATAGATTTTAATTACCATACTCCCATGAGGTTTATAGTATCACAATATATTGTTCATTTATGTGTTCTATAATGCTACATTAAATCTCTTAAGCCTTTTAAGATTCTAATTTTAATTTGTCAAAAATATCAGTGTTATTTATTTTTAAATGAAAATGCTTCTGCCTCTGATGATTTCTATCTTCAGTGCATTTTTATTAGTTGAAATTTTTTGTTTGCTTGTTTGCCGATCCTGGAAATTCAGCCCAGGGCCTTCTCACTGACCTATATTCTCATCGCATTTTTTTTTTTTTTTTTAGGCAGGGCCTCTTTAAGTCACTAAATTGGCCAGGCTGGGCCCAAACTTGGGATTCTCTTGCCTTAGCCTTCCAGAATGCTGGGATTACAGACATGTGCTACCATGCCTTGGTTATTTTTATCTATACCATCACAAAATATGTTTTATATTTATAACAATGTTTAGATACCAAAGAAAAGGAGTTACATTACTTTTTTGTATGTTAAAAATTTAAAAAACTAACAGAACAAGACAAAATCAAAACAACACAAAAACTACAAAATTAATCTGACACTATTCAGTTTCTGGATCTCAAAGTTGTACAAATCACTTACATAAAAAGTCCCCTTCTAAAAATAATTTTATATTTTGTATAAACAATAAAAATGAAAGCTTTAAGTTTTGCTGAAGAGAAGAATTTCCTGATTATACTTTCAAAAAAGTAACTATGTCTAAGGTACTATTGCACTCTTGTAATTTGTTTTGTAATGTTTTTAAATATTTTTCTGTCCTGTAGACTAAAGTTTCAAAATTAAGTGTTTACTTACTCTAGTTTTTATCTATTCCTTCCATGCTTTTGTGATATCCAATGACTAGATACAAAGAAACCTCTGTTTACTAGTTTTCAAGAAGAGCAAAAAACCACACCTCTGCCTGCTAACTGCCCCTCTATTGCGGTTATGGATGTTGCTGAGAATATCAGAGCAAAAATTTATGCTGTGCTGGGCAAACTAGGTAAGCAGCTACTCCTCAAATCCATAAGCGCTTCCCTGTATGGCTGAGCATCACTGGACAGTGATTTTGTTTTGGAGTCCACTTTTCAAACCTGAATAAAAGTCCGTTTGTGTGGACAAATGTGTGATCCCTTGATACCCCAATGCCCAGAGTGCGCCAAAGACCAAATAAATCAGAATTTCTGGACGTGCAGCCCCAGCATCTGTATTTTTACAAGTTTCCCAGCCAATTCCAGTGTGCAGCTGGGATGAAGGGCAGTTAGTTCAGATGATCAGCCTTAAGCAATTTGCATTCTGAGCCTTTGCTAGCTTTCTTTAAGTATTTGCTTCCTATGAAGGGAGTCCTCACTCTCCACCTTCTGAAAGTTAAATATCACTGTCTCCCTGGACACAGAAACAGTGGTGTCTGCAGTTATAACTGGATGAGGATGACCTTTACAGGAGGCAGTGACTCTCACACAAGCAGCTATTTCATAAATTGAGATGAAAGTAAAAAGAACCGTTGTCATGGTTGAAACATTGTGTCAACTTGGGGAGTCTAGAGGTTTGGCTAAGTAACTCAGCAGGAAGCCAGAACACTTACTTTGTATACATCCTGAGCCTGTGGAAGAGGAGGGCATGGAGATTATGTGAGAGCTACACGCCCCTTAGGTGGGGGTACCCTGTTTACAAAGTAAGGCAGGGAAAAAAAAGCTGCTTGCCGGCATTTCCTCCGGGTTTGCTCTGGCTGTTTGCTGTTCGGCTGCCATTCCCCCCTTTGCTCTTGTTGCTTTGCTATCTTCTGCCTCGGAGCCAGCCAAGTATGGACTGAAACCTCCACAAACTGTGAGCTAAATAAACCTTTCCTTCCTTCATTTTGGGTGTTGGGTATTTTGTCTCAGCAACGAGAAAAAAGTAACCAAGACAACCGTTTACGTTTGTTTTTAATTATATGCTTCTTGATCACTTGCTCTGTTTAAGTAACTCTCTATTTATAAACCTTATTTAGATTTTGAAAACTTACCTGGCCTGTCTGCTGAGGATTTTGTCACCCTCTGTATCATACATAGATATCTTGATTTTAAAGTAAGTACCATTTTAATGATTTTGTTAACAGTTTTGCTTAATAATGTTATTAAAATCTATTATAACAAAACTAAATTGAGAAACAAAGATTTATTCAGAGCTGTGAGCAGTCATCCACATGTTACATAGTTTTTATTCTCCATTTTCCATCTACATTTGTAAACATTAATTAACTGGGTGTTGTTTGTGAAGTAGGATTTCATCCAACATTAGGTTATAAAATAAAATAAGTATTATTGAATGAGCTATTCAGAAGCCTAACAAATTTTTAAATAAAAATTCTTCTCTTTCGAGAGCAATGAGTTAGAATTAAATGTTACTATTTACTAAAATCAAGTATTGATATTTATCCAAGTATTTCTATATTATTACTTTAAAGCATGATCAATTAAAATATATTAGGAAGCCTACTTCACTGGTTATATTTTCATCAGTGAATAATTATATTTGCCAGCACTATTTCTCTTGCTCAGTGATTACTCTGTAAGGCAGGTAAGACAAAGACAGGCTGATTGAGGCTGGCATTTTATTCTCTAGTTTTCAAGGCTGATTTATTTTCCAGTTAGGTCTCGTTTTGGGGGAAACACAGTATGTATCTGAATGTTGTAAATGCATAAGCCCCTAATTTCAAATGAAAACAAAATCAAATTTAATACCTATGTAAAATACATAAATTTTTCTCCAGTTTTAAACCTGCTATAGCACATTAATTAATTTCTAGACAACCCCACATATGAGTGGCCACCTTTGGTGTGATACACAGAGTTAAAAGATGGAGATTCAGTTACAATTTGCCTTAGCAACCAGGTAAGTGGCAGGGCCCTGTTTCTAGGAGTGACTGTGTGCTAGGGTCGCGGGAACCCATATTTATTGTCCTACACACTGACCTTGACCCTGTCTTCAGTACAGGACCTTAGGGAGGAAACAGCAGTAGTTCAAAAAGATGAGACTAAATCAGCAGTTCCTGCTGCTGAGAAAACAATGTAACTACCAGAGGGCAGTGAGCTGAGGTCTGTTAGCCATGAACACATGGACTCATTCAGAAACATTTGGTAAATTGTTTGTGAATACTCGAATGTAGCTGGCAATCCATATCCTGTTAACTGATTCCTAAGAAGGAAGGCATCAAGGGTTAACAAGAGTGACCCATACCCAATTTGACTTTGTTACATTTTATTACAATAGATCGGTGAGATATGGAATGAAATATATGAAGAAATAAAACTGGAAAACCTAAGACCAGTCACTTCAGATAAAAGAATTTTGGAAACTATTACAACAGCCTCAGAAAATATTGGCAAGATGGTTGCTTCTCTGCAAAGTGAGATGATCGAAAGCCAAGTGCGCCATGATGTGCAAAACGAACAGAAAGTGTACACGAAAGTAAGGCGCAGATGCCCTGGAGGCACAAGATACTAATGTCAATGTATAGATGAGACAAAGTGATCCGTACATGTGTTTGTCTTGTGGGTTCTTTTGCTTTTCTCTCATAGTTATTTTCAGTGTTTCTGTGCAGTTTTAGAAGAAATCAGGGAGTTAAAAGTTTAAGATTCGCCAGGCGTGGTGGCGCACGCCTGTAATCCCAGCACTCGGGAGGCTGAGGCAGGAGGATTGTTGCGAGTTCGAGCCCAACTCGGTCTACAAAGTGAGCTTAAGGCCAGCCTGAGCTGCATAGCGAGATCTTGTCTCAAAAAGACAAAAAGAAAGAAAAAAAAAAAAGTTCAAGATTCAATTACTGTTTTCAAAGCTGTTCTGTGACATTATAATTTGATTTCTACTGCCATATTTTTAAAAGGTAAAACAATACCTGAGACACCTCCATGTTTTGAAATGCCAAAACAAGCTCCCAAAACTTGTGGTCTGTTTAAATGCATTCATTTCCCAGATTCTGCCTGACAGTTTATCAGTAATGATATGTGTAACTTCATGCGTACTGGCACGCCGCTTGTGGGCTTATAAATCATCAGATCATCCTCATCTCAGTGCCAAAACCCTTACCACGAGCATCCATTCTGTAACCTCAGAGGTAAACTAGTCTCTCACTTTCGCCAACTGGAAAACTTGGTCAGGAAGATAATAACCAGTTTCTTAAAACTTTACAAGGGCAATTAACTGAATGCGTCATTTGTTTTTTGAGCAATTAAATTAAGTGGCTATTTAAATTAACTTATCCAGAGATACAAAAATGATGTAGATCCCCAACTTCTGCTTTGTAATCCTTTATTGACTACAAATGAATATGTTAAACTCTTCAAAGTGTTTTCTGTTGCTTAATTTTTTATACAGACTCTGCAGTGTTTATAGCTACAGTCTAGTAGGAACTGTGTCAATCTGTGAATTCCATTCCATTTCATACAACCTGTTGCTTTAAACTGTTTTCAGTGAGAGGTGAAATGAATGCTGCCATTGAATCCCTTAGTTGGCTCTTACATGGGGCAGTACAGTTGGAATTTATGCAGCCTCGTATTACTCTTCTGAATAGAAGAATGTTTTCTGTACTGTGTTAACTAAGTAGTGTTGATTTTTATGGATGACTCCTTAGCATAGCCCTGATCCCACCTGTCTAGCAGTTGTTTAATTAGATATTCTTAGGTACATAATTTAAGCTCAGTGGCACTGCATGTGACAGGCCAGTGCCACAGGTGGTAAAAAGAATTTACCAATAGTCAAGGGACAGTGCTCTTGGTGTTGTTAAAAACAGCCCTCCTGAGTAAAATTAACTAACGAATATGTATGGGCTAAGTAGGGTCAATGATCAAAGGAATCGATCAGCATGAAACGTATTTGCTTATCCTTAAAAGAGACTTGTGGTGTTGTGTCTTTAAGACATGACAAGCGGTTAGATCATCTAGTGAAGAATGTACAGTTCTTGTGAGTGGCTTGCAAGGTCAAAAGTTAATATTCTACTACGCGCTCATCACTCTGTGGCAGTGACTCCACACCTGAACACACTGACCAAGGGCTGCGTCCTCGGGTGTGTGCTTAGCTTGCTGCACGGTTTGTTCACAGTTGCTTCTCCAGATTGGGTTACAACAAACTCAGCGTTCTCACAGAACTGCCTGTCTTGTTGCAGTCATAAATTAGAAGTACTTTCACCAATATAATTTTACCTAACCTCATTATTAGTGGTCGGCAGGAATGTCTTTATGTTCTCCTGTGAATTTTCTCTTTACATCGTGTATTTAGTTTCCTCTGGATTATAGTCCGTCTTCACAGATAGTAATCATGCAAAGCAGTCCCATCTTGCAGAGAAAGTTTATCATTGTTAAAATAGCAGTTTTGCATCACCTCTCGTGGAAAGTAGTTCAGATCTTAGCCCTGTGAGTGAAGGATTTTTTATTTGAAGTTTTTTGTGTTTTTAAGTTAAGTTCTATGAATACTCCAATCCTTTTGCTACTTAGTCATAAATTTTACCTTAGTGAAGAGTAGGCACGGCCTTTAAAAGGCCCTTCGCTATTCTTTCATAGAAACTGAAATCCTTGCTTATCTTTCTCCTGTCAGATACAAACCTCACACAAGCAAAGAGAACTGGCTAATAAATCATGGGAAAATTTCTTGGCTAGAACATCAAATGCTAAAACATTAAAGGTAAGATTTTTAAAGCTATTACAATATATACAACAAACAACGAGTATCTTAAGGACAGATTTTTTTTTTCAGACATGGATATTCGTTTAGTTTTCTGATGACCTTTCTGTAGAACACCTTCTTATTCTGTCATTTCTTTTCTGTAAGAAGCCCCAAAGGCTTTCCCCTCTTTAACTACCAAAAGAAACAAAGTTTAAATGAGAATTTAAGGTAAATGCCTCTTTGGAAAAAATGAAAATCTGCTTCTGCTAGAAGCTAGAAACCAGCCTAAAAGTTCATACGCTAATTATTGACTTTAAATTTGTGAGAACCGCTGTGGATTTCCAAAATCTCATTACTTTTCCTTTACTACTTTCACACACCTTTTCCATTACTACTTTAGATGGTTGTTTACTTAATGTTACAATTCTTCCTCCAGATTTGAGATTGGTAAATGTTAAGTTAGTCCACAAAAATAAAAGAACCATATTAAGGTAGCGGACCTAAGAACAAGGCCACTTGGGGTACCAGGTAACCCCCTTTTTCCTGGACGTTCCTTCCAACTGTACTCACAAAGCGTCCTCATAACTGCTTGTATCTTTAAGGCATAGTTAATGAGAAGTCCCTTCCTTGTAGAGCATTTGTTACCTACATTTTACCTATTCAGTGCCTCAAGTAGTGAACTTGACTATAACTACAATGAATGATATAATTTTTTATATACTTTTTTTTGGTCTTTTTGAGACAGGGTCTCACTATGCAGTTCAGGCTGGCCTTGAGCTCACTTTGTAACCCAGGCTGGCCTCAAACTCACAACAATCCTCCTGCCTCAGCCCCCCCAGTGCTGGGATTACAGGCATGCACCACCACGCCCAGCAATGAATGATATAATTTATATTATTCCAAATAGTCAACACATTTAAGTGTATTGAATTAGTATTTAATTTATGCAACACATTTTGAAACATGCATAGCCTGATATGAATTTAGTAGCTTATTAAATTATGTGCTAAAAAATGAAATCTGATTTCCTCAGTACTTGCTTTACTCCTTTGTCAAATATGACCGGTACCTCTGGAAATCACCAGAATGTTTTCAGGTGCCTGGTGTTTTCTTCAATGCACAAAGAACCCGATTTACATTAATGAGTAAGCACCTGAATGACTAAAGGCAGGTCGTGGGACCTTGTAATACACAGCCAAAGAATAAGCCAAACATAATTAAATGTACTTTGTATTTTCAGTATAAGTACCATGGTTAGTGATTTAATAGCACTTAGTATTATTTTCTTTCTAACTGAAAATTTTTTCAGAAAGCAAAAAGGCTTCAGGAAAAGGCGATAGAGTCCTCTAAGTATAATGAGCGACCACAAAATGCAGTTTCTCACCCGACAGTTATTAAAGGCCTTAACACAACGGTAAGACTTCCTCCACTTCTTTTTCTTAATAGATAAATACATGTAGGTCCCAGAACTGATATGTCTATGGGAATTTCGTGTTGTACTTTTTCTCCTTACTGTGGTTTCCCATTGTTAAGGTATATTTATCTCCAGGGTACGATCTCCCCTCCGCCCCTGTTGCCCAGCGCTGGTTTAGAGCGGAGCATTCCCGCCAGGTCCCTAGGAAATCTCCGCCATCAATAGTCTCTGTCTGTCCAGAAACACTAGTGTGTGTGTCTCCATCTCTGTCTAGAGAGGAGCGGCCGTAGCCGGCGTTCCTGGCGCCCTCTGTTGGTTACAAAGGAGGTAAGCAGGAGTAGAACTGAAACCCACTTTTCCTAGCTCCAGAGTTCTCTTTCCGTTCTGCCCTGCTGCCTTCCTAGTTACTCGGCATGTTTGCAGTATATAATGATTGGGTTCCGTGCTGGGGGTTGGTCCAGGTACACAACACATCTTAATTCCTTTTTCATCCCTGTCCCTCCCTTGCCACCATCTCTTCATCCCCATGCCATTTGAGAAAAATTACTTATATTTACATTGTGTAATTTTTTCAAAGTAAGCTAAAGGATGAATGGGTTTTCCCTTCATGGGAAAATTGTATCTGTAGACTTACTTAGGTATTTATCTTTTGCTTTTTTAGGTTCCCTCTGGCCGAGTAGTGACAGTGGAAAGCACTCCTGTCCGATTACTGGGCGGACCCCTGGCTGACACAGATATTGCTCTTAAAAAGCTGCCTGTTCGAGGAGGAGCCTTGCAGAGGGTGAAAGCAGTTAAAACTGTAGATGAGGCAAAAAAGAGTATTCCTACTTAACACGCTTCAGAGACTTTTTTAAATAAATCCTGCTTATAATTTTTAGGTAAATGTGATTTTATGTATAAATGTAAAGCAAATATTTAAGAGTAAATATTTTAGTAAAATGCTATAAAAATAAAAGGACAGAGAATTTATCATTTGGAAAGATCAACATATCATATCAAAATCTTTGTGATCCATTTCTTTTGGAAAGACTGCAAATTCTCGTAACAGAAATTATGGATATACTGGATCAGTTAGGACTCTCTCAGTTGCATGTGAACTACTCCAGATACTTTAGCTAAAAAAATGTATAAGTTCTGTATCTGCCAGATCTAGGAATAATTTATAGACTTGCAAGCATGGTTGGATCTAGAGACTGAAGCTAGGTTAGTAGGATCATCTCATTCTCGCAGCTCCTGGCTTCCATTCTGTGAGGTCTGTATTCAGTAGAGAAGCATGTGTGCCTGCTTCTCAACAGTTCCCACAAGTGCCTCTGCATCTCTGGACCCTTGATTGCCTGCTCCTGAGTGACTCATCATGACTTTGGCCAGATCTGAGTACTGCTTGTTGGAGCCAGAAGCAGACCAACACCACCCAGTGCATTTGGACGAAGTGGGGAAACAAGGTGCTGATCTCAGAGGTGTAAACTAACAGTAGGCAGCAATAAATATATTGGTCAAAGTCACATAAGTTATATCTGCTGTAAAAAGCAAATGTTAATCATGAGCTAAACAATAAATATATAAATCCAGGTGGTTTTGCTCTTATTATAAGTATAAAAATTTATAAGTACAAAAACCAGTCTATTGTTACTTGTCTTCTGTTGGTATTAACTATAGTGACAGGTCCTGAGAACGAGGCACCCAGAGATGAATAAGAAAAGGTAAAAGAGACAAGAAAAACAAGAGAGCTAAAAATCTGGGATCAGGGGGCTTACAGCCTCTCAGACTGCGGCGGCCCCAATCACTGATCCCAATCACCTTTTATTAGAGCAAAGAACGTAACTAAAACCAACAGGAGAAATTCATCATCCCTTTCCAATTCTGCCTCTCAGCTGATGGTAACAGTCCTCAGGCAGGCCTCCCACACCCAGCACCACGTTCACTCCGTTCAGCTGGGGATCACAAGACGACCGTCAGTAATCAATCCATTAGCAATCACAGTCCTTTCCCCACAGTCTTCCTCAGTGCAGAAGGAAAGACAGATGTGTGGTGGAGGTATTTTCTTGAGTTGGTAACAGAGGTATCTTGTGAAAGAATGGGAAGGGGGAGGAATAATGCCGGATGTGGAGCCAAGTGTCCATGTTACCAGATGCCACAGTACAGTTTCCGTCCCATCTTTATCCCCTGAAACTGCTCCTCCAATCAGAAATCCACAAAGTTGAGTTCATGTCCAGGGCTGGGAGAAAGAAATACCTGTTTTCTTAGAAAGAAAAATGTATTGAAATTCGAGTCTAGAAGCTAGGCAAGGTACTAGTAAATATATATCAAACGGCTGTCCAGGTGGGGAAAGCCCTGATTTACAGCCTTTGCCAAATTGCAGTGTAAATGTCTATGACCATTTTCAAGTGACCAGCATGATGTCATTGAATGCAGAGTGGGAAAGAGATGCAAGCGTCCCACTTTCATTACCGCAGGCTCCATCTGCCTCCTAGACCCACTTTTTCCTACTAAAGTTCTCCTCTTCCCTCCTCCTTTCCCAATATGCATTCCTTTCAGAATTTTCCATTGTCCTATCTGTGAGGACAGTAACATCTTCAGTGGAGGGAGAAGCTGTAGTTGCTGTTATCCTCATAAGAATGAGCTGCAGGTTTGCTGGTGGTGCCTCACCCTCAGCCAGATGTCTAGTCCCCTTGCAGCCCCAAGGGTTGAATGACATAAATTCAGCTATTGCTGAGGTTTATTCTCCCTCAAATCCCTGTCTCTATTACCACCACCCTCGAAAAGATGTGAGAATGCACGATTTATTCCTTTCCTTTAGAGAAAGCCCTAAGCGTAAAGATTTCATGCAAAGGAGAGTTACTGAGAAATAAGAATGAAAGTGAAGAGGGCATATGATGAGATCTCCACACTGAAAACAGCAGGCACACATCAGATACACCCGGAATCCATATGCAGACTGCCTCATTTTGTAGATTCTTAAATTCCCAAGAACAGCTGGAGACCATGTCTCATTCATTATTGTAAATACCTCAGTAAATAAATTATTGAATGAATGTAATGAGTGCCTCAATCCTTTGCCTGGAGTTCTGCAAACACAGCAAAATACACGCTCCAAAGGAAGAATCCACCAAGTCATGCTAAATACAGACGTGTTAAAGGAGCTCAGATGCATTCTCTTTATAACAGTGGTAGCCTCTTCCAAAGCAATGAGGCATAAACACTATGACACGAATATAACCAAGGTGTAGAAATCAATATTATGTGATTGTGTGTCATTTTTTTGTATGTAGTACAACCTGCTATCTCCAGACTGCTTAGGACTGACTACCATCAAAATAATCTGTGATGTCTGTGGGCCTTTTTGCTGACACATTAGGAAGAGAAAAGATAAAACAGGACAGGTTATTATCTAGCAGCTATTTACCCACCAAATAAATGTAACTTGACGGAGCACAGTAGTATTAATGCAGACACTTGCCCTTGGGTAGACTTCACCCAAGTTTACATTTATAATCTCAGCCACCACACAGTGAGCAAATGAATCCTTCGTCTGACAGTGCCACAGACCTGTTTTTCTTTGTGTCTCTCACTGTGGGTAGTGGCTGAAGCTGGAAATTGATCACATAGGCAGGGCTAGAGCAAGGCCAGTCCTGAGAACAAGAAGTGCACAAGGCAAATGACATGAGCAAGCTGCCCCAGCTCAGGGAACACCAAGTGTCCAAGGCAAGCCAAGCAAACAGGTTGCTAGGCAGAGGGGTGTCACATGACATCAACCTGCTGAGTGTATAAATAAACGCGCCATGGTCTTTGAGCAGTTCCTTTTCTCCATCCAGAGAGAGGGCTCCACCTAACCTCAGCTTTCTGTTTCCTGACTCTTTTATCTCTTCGTCCTACCACCATCCTTCACCCTAAGAGTTTCAAGAGCTGTGCTGGATGTGGCAATTTTGGCACCTGAACACAGACTCAGGGTACAAAGACATAGCCAGTGAGAGGGTACTTCCAGCTGTGCACACAAAAGGCTGTAAAGTGCATTGATAGCATCACTATAGATCACAGAGGTGTATTGATGTTGATATCAGGTGTAAAACATGGGGCAAGTAGGTTTTCAAGAACCACAGATGTATACACAAATGCCCATTCTATTACTGATTCCCATATTTACTTTTTTTCTCTGAATTTGGATTAGGGAGTGTCATAATGGTCATACTTGTTGAGACAACCATGGAGGATTTGGCTTGGAGAACTATTTTAAAATGAAGTCCTGAGCAAAAAAGGGATGACAGAACAACAGCCCTGCCCCATAGAGCTTCAGTCCTCTAGCTTTGCTCAGTCAGATAAGGAAGGAGCTGTAGGGGACAAAAAGACCCTTCACCACCAGAGGAGTATTTTGCTGCAGCTTCAGTTTCACAGCCTCCAAGGTAAAATAGACAACTGAGCCATAAGCGACAACCTCAACCTTTTCACTTTAGAGAAATTTTGCTGCTTCACAGGTTGAAACTTCCACCTTCAGGGAATAAAGTCAATCTCTCTCTGCCTTGCAACTGTTGCTAAAGGAAGCCGGACAGGAAGGGTAGTCCATGGAGGGTTTTCAACATATCTACCCTGTTACTGAACTCACGTCTTCATGAAGCTGTACCCTTTAAGACCCTAAAAGAGTTAAAACAAGTTACCACTACCACTACCAACAGCCCCACAGCCCCTTTTACTTTGGTTTTAATAGAACTCCTAGGACAATAGGTTATGGCCCCAAATGATTGGGAAGAAATAGCTAAAGCGTGTTTAAGTCCAGGGATTATTTATTGTGGAAGGGAAATATTTTGAATTGTGTCTAGATCAGGCCACTCGCAATGCTGCTGACAACATAGCTGTTACAAAAGACATGTTAACCAGAGAAGGTGCCTTTGCTGCCACAAATAATCACCTTTAAAAAATTGCAAGTATATGAACAAATTAAAATAGCTACCACAAGGGCTTGGCGGGAACTCCCTTCAAAGGGTGAGACATCCCTCGATCTGACCTCTATTCATCAAGGGTCCTGATGAAACCTTTCAGGATTTTGTGGCACGCCTATTACAGGCTAGTGGGAGGATTATCAATGACACAGAGGCTGGCAAGTTAATCATTCAACAACAGGCCTTTGAAAATGCAAATAAATAGTGTAAAGAGGGAGCCCATAAAAAATGGGCCATGCTGAGATGATTCAAATTTGTGCAGACATTGGCCCCTCATATGTACAAGGGGCTGCCTTGGCAGCAATTATCACTCAGGTTGTTTATCCACACCCTAGACGAAAGGAAAGAACAAAGTTACTTGTTTCGGCTCTGGGGGTGGGGGACATTTTGCCTGAGATTGCTCTGCTTCATCTGTAAGGGCAGCACACTCGCTATCTGTCCCTTCAACACAACCTGTTATCTGGACAAGGAGTAAGTGAGGGTATCAGTGGGTAAGTGAGTGTAGATCTAAAACTGATTTGAAAGGTCGACCCATTTTGGGACTGACAAAATGGCTGCAGCCAAAAACTCTTGAATTTTTTGTCAGTCCTAACTCCTTGGTGACTTACCAAATGTTACAACAAGGTTTTCTCCCCACACAAGGGCTTGGTAAATACAATCAGGGAAGGAGAGAATCCCTTCTAGTAGACCCTAAAAGGGACCATTTTGGCATAGGATACTCACCTTCACATTTTTGGGAAGCCTTGATCTCTTCTCCAACCCCACAGATGGTGTCCAAGATAACTGGATGTCTGATGGCCCTGTTTGATCAATGACCCCTCACTCAGGAGAAGCTTATAACAGCTGGCTAATGAACAGATGATGGTGGGACACCTAGAATTCTCCAGTAGCCCTTGGAATATCCCAAATTTGTAATAAAAAGTCAAGAAAGAGGAGATTACTACAGGATTTGTGGGCAGTTAATCACACCATGGAACATATGGGAACACTTCAACAAGGATTGTCCAGTCCTGTAGCTATCCCTTTACATTTTTCCCTAGTGATGATTGATTTTAAAAACTTTTTTTTTTTTTTACAATCCCCCTACATCCTCAAGATAAAAACCTTTTGCCTTTAGTTTACCCTCTGTTAATCATCAGGCTCCTATGCAACCACTTCCAACGGTGTTGTCTGCCACAGGAATGGAAAATAGTCCAACCCTATGTCAAGAATTTTTGGCTGTAGTCATTTTGTCAGTCCATTAGGCTCATCCATCTGCTTACCTTATCCATTACATGGATGATGTTCTTCTAGCATATGAATTTTCATCTACCTTGCACCAAGTAAGTATTCAATTAGATGATGCCTTTTGTAGTGCAGGCCTAGTGGTGGCCCCCCAAAAGGTGCAAACTATGGCACCTTTTTCATATTTGACTCACCTTATCCAACAGAGACATATTGTGCCCCAACCTATTCAGATCCAGATTAATCATCTTGCAACCCTAACTGATTTTTCAGACTTTACTTGGTAATAATAATTGACTCTACCCAGCTCTTAAGCTAACAACTCATGATTTAGGCCCTCTCTTTGACATTCTCAAGGGGGATATAGCCCCCACCTCTCCAAGGACACTTACATTAGAGGCTAAAACTACCTTGGACAAAGTTAATCTGGCTTTCTCTAATGCTCAACTCTAGAGTTGATCCATCTTTGACAATGTTTTTAATTATTTTCCTAACTCAGCATATGCCCACTGGGGTCCTTTGGCAGTCTCAGGGCCCTTTACAGTAGTTAAATATGCCACATGCTCCATATAAATCCATTACTCTCTTATGATGCTGGGGCAGGACTGACCACACATGGGTGAATGTGTGCTGTTCAGCTCTTTGGTCATGAGGAGCAAACTATCATTGTTCTCTTTTCTTCTGGTCAACAACAGTG
>NW_004955432.1:7578444-7579408 GCF_000276665.1 Chinchilla lanigera
ACGCTGCCCTCTGCCTCTGCCCACACAAGCGTCACACCCGTTCCACGAGGAGAAAAACTCCCGTAAGCCTCGGACCTGTGAAACCCTAAGCGCCTCGCTGAGGATGGGTCCAAGCCCATCGTTAAAATTAAGGTTATCAACCCTCAGAGGTTAGATGGAGCCGCACACAGGCACCTGCCTGCCCTGTGCATGAACCGCGCTTTCCCGGGGAGGTTCTCCCACCTCGTCCTCCATCCAGCCTCCCTCCCTGCCTCGGGCAGCGGCCTGGTTCACCGCCTCCTGCAAAGGCCGAGTCCGGGCGGAGAGCGCCGAAGCCCACAGCCCTCTGCTCGGCACTGTCCCGTCTAAACCAGATTTCTCGCTGCTCGGAGCTGGAGCCCGTTCTCCGTGCCACATTAGTGGATGTAACGCATCGGTCCCTTTGTGTGCCCCTTCCCTGTGTGTGGGACCAGCTCCTTCATAAGAGAAAAAGTGAGAAGAGTGATTTACTAATCGGGTAAGTAAGATGCATACAAACCCGGCTGGCGACGATGGTTCCTGGTTTCTCGGTTCACCACTAATCGTGGACTCCTAAAGCCAGCAAAGAAATTTAAGTGATTAATCCAACATCCCATCCGAAACCTGAGCTCCCCACCCTCTGAAGAAATTTCTCCATCCGTCAAAACTGTTGTCCACTTGAACCTAACCTTGGGCGTGCCCATACACTCCTTCCATCCTTGAATCAAGCAAACGCTTCCCTCCCTGGATTAACATTAATTCCAGGTAAATTAGTGCAAAGGCAAGCGGAAACAACCAAACCAAACGACACCCAGGATTTGGAGGCAGATTTATTTACCTTGAGGGGCACTGATTGGGATCCTTCCCAGACTATCAGGCCCTGATCTCTGATGGTCTATGGCTTATATGAGATAAGCAAGCAGGAAGTACGAGGCAGAATGGCTTGTCAGTTGGGGATTGGTTTATT
>NW_004955432.1:7580823-7588721 GCF_000276665.1 Chinchilla lanigera
AAAAAAGAGAAGAGAAGGAAAATGAGTTAAGATAGTAAGTCTAGATTTTCTTAAAATGCTAAATATTTATGGCAAAAAATGAGATATAGATATTAAATTACCTTCTCTTTTTAAGGAGGAAAGGTTTATTTCAGCTCGTAGTTCCTAGGGATTTCAGTCCAGTCAGCTGGCTTCTAGGCAGAGTGACTAGGGGTTGGAGGCACCCTAGGCAGATGGGCATAACAGAGGAGAAAGAGTCCATGGCAGAGCAGGTAGGAGGTAGCAAAGCCTAAATTACGTGTGTAAAGTTGTTAAATATGTATAGTAAAATTTATTGGCTAGTTTCTCAATGAAAGAAATAGACAGCAAGACTTTTGAACTAGTCAAGAATAAAAATTGTGTGAGAAAAACAGGCTGACAAGACTCAGTCATTGAGAAGGCAGACCAGAGGAGAGAAGCAGAAAAATGACAGAGAAAACACGTGTATGGTGGAACAGCAAGTTATAGTCACAACAAAGCAAGTGGTCTGAACTTGTCAAAGGAAGGACAACGTGACTGATTATAAATCTTTCCATATGCTGTTAATGAAAGGCATACACAAATATGATAAGAAAATGTGAAAAGGACATAAGTATACCATGAAAATGTTTTATTAATCAAAAATTATGATAAAGGAGAGAAAACACTACAGAATGAAAAGGCTTCAATTCAGGAGAAAGACAGAAATATTCCTAACTTTGATACAGCTGCTAATATAAAATAATACAAAATACATAAAAGCAGCCAGGCATATTGGCAAACAGCTGCAATCCCAGCAGTCTGGGAGAATGAGACAGGAGGACTGCAAATTCAAACCGAGCATGAGCAACTTAGTGACTTAAAGAGACCCTGTCTCAAAACTTAAAGATGTCAAATATCCTGGGCATATACCACAGTGCTGATGCCGTAGGTTCAATCCCCAGTTCAAGAAAGGAAGGAAAGAGAAAGGAAGACAGAGAAGGAGAGAGGGAGGAAGAAAGGACGGGAGGAGAGGAGGGAAGAAAGAAAAATGGAAGAGAAGAAGAGAATTTTGACACATATAGTGGAAGACTTAAGACTTCTGATAACAAAATAAATAATTACTAACATTACAGATGACATGAACAATAGAACAATAGATATAGACCTCTGAGACCGAGAATACATTCCTTTCAGTAGAAAATAAAACAAGTGTGAGGAAATGTAAAACAGACTTTAATAAAATTCAAATATTGTTATCCTTCTAATTTGGTTGCTTGATCATAATACAGAAAGTTTAATTCTTTTCTTTTAGGTGTTTTTATTATTATTTTTATTATATGTTCACAGTACATAGTGTTTACATCATCTTCATGTTAACATATCCTAATTCTTTTTAATCCCCTTCTCCCTTCCCTCCTCAACTTCATCTCTAGATCTCCTTCCCATTTGCAAATGATCTCCATTTCCTATTGTCTTCTTTTGTTCTTTGAAATTTTTTATACTTTGGACTTCTCACATAAGAGGATGTAATATTTAAGCCTGTGTGTCTGATTTATTTCACTCAACATTTTGTTCTCAAGGTGCGTCCATTTTTCCTACAAATGACTCATATTTATCCTTCTTTATGGCAGAGTAGTACCCCATTGTGGAGAAGGACATTCTTTGATTAGAAATCAATGAGGACACACAATAATTTGTTTATTTTTGCAAAAATGAGCTGAAACCTTTCACCTGAAGGTAAGAGTGTCTTTGAATTGCAGGAGATTCCTATCTTTTAGTCTTGCCATGCACTGTAAAAATTAATGGGAAGTAAGGACTGTGATTGTAGTGGATTGATAACTGGTGGCCAACTTATAACCCCCAGCTGAACTGAGTAAGCGTGGTGCTGGGTGTGGGAGGCCCACCTGGGGATTGTTGCCAGCAGCATAAGAGGCAGAATTGGAGAAGGATAATGCTTTAATTTCTAAAATGGTTAGTATCTGCCCATTTATACCAGCTACACCCTTGGTTCTTGCTCAATAAAAGGTGACTGAGTTTGGTAATTGGGGCTGCAGTCCGAAAGGCTGTAAGCCCCCTGATCCCAGACTTCTGCCTCTTCTGTTTTTCTGGTCTCTCTTGCCTTTTTTTCATCCACGGGCACCTCGTTCTTGGGACCCATCATCCTGGTTAGAATGACACCCCATTATGCATAAATACCACATTTTCTTTATCCATTCCACTCTTGATCGATGTAGAGGCCACTTCCAAGCATTAGCTAAAATAAGTTGGGCCAGGGATATAGCTCAGTGGCACAGTGCCTGCCTGGCAAGGGCAAGGTCTAGAGTTCAGTTCCCAGTACCAATAAAATAAAATAAGTTACGCTGTTATAAACATAGATATGCATGTATTACTGTGGTATGTCTTTAACTCTCTGAAGAAGATACTTAAAAAGAGAACAGGTGAGTCAAATAGAAGTTTTAGTTTTAGTTTTTTGAGGAATCTCTACACTGATTTTTATATTGGTTGTATCAGTTTATACTCCCACCAACAATGTAAAAGAATTCATTTTTCTTCACAGTATAACCAGCATTTGTTATTGGTGTTTTTTTGGTGATAGCCATTTGAAAGTTTAAATTTTTAAGAAATTTTTAAAGATGTATAAAAACAAGAATATAAATTTTCATATGTAGTAGTTGGAGTTGAAATAATAAAAATTTTCATTTATGCAATTAAACAATGCATTTAGAAATAAAATATAATTAAAACTGTAAAAATACTTAGTGTTGTATGATAAAAAAATACTGCACATCAAAAGCTGAGAAGCCACTTAAAAGGTTCTTTGCAGGAAAGAAGTAGTTTTACACATGTGGCAAAAAGAAAAGATGGTACATGAGAAAGCAAATTCAACAATTCCAAAGAAATAGCAGAATAAAAGCTCCCCAAATAATAGAGATTTTTCTGAAAGCACACGTTAATAAGAAGGGGAAAAAGTTGATTCATAGACCAACCTAATCAAGAAAAAAGGAAAAGAACTTCAAATAAGCAATAATAGGAGTAGAAATGGTATATATCCATAGACACAAAGAAAGAATAAAGATATATGAATGGTAAGAGCCATTATATATACCATAAACTTAAAAACCTAACGAAGTTTTAGAAAAATATCCCTATAAAATTCATGTAAGAATTCCATGTTTATTATTATTTTTAAAAATTCATGTAAGAAGAAATATTACTAAAAACAAACAAACAAACTTAGGGGCCACGGATATAGCTCAACTATTCAGTGCTTGCTTGGTAAGTGCAAAGTCCTGAGTTTGATTCCTGACACCAAAAAGAAGAAGAAGAGGAAGAAGAAGGAGAAGGAAGAAGAGGAGGAGGAGGAGAAAAAGGAGAAGGAAAAGGAGAAGGAAAAGGAGAAGGAGAAGAACAATTACTAAACCTAAATAGTAAATGATGTTTAAAGACTTTGTATAAGTAGTTTAAAATCTTACCACTTAAAAAAATCAAGCTTTTATAATTTTACAGGCAACTTTCAAGAATCAAATATTTTCTGGGCAAGTGACAATTTCCATGTGATTTTCTCTGCTTATGTGTAAAGTGGGTATAAAAAATGAAAAAAGGTTTTTAAGGTGGATAGATATAAAATCAATCTAAAAATCTATCATCTCTATCTATGAGTGACAATTAGAAAAGGGATCCTGCTATTTAGAATTGCAACCAAAAATCTAAAATATCTAGAAATAAATTTAACAAAAGTGTATGAATTTTGTTTTTGAGACAGGGTCTCACTATGTAGTTCAGGCTGGCCGTGAATTCATTACATAGCTCAATCTGGCCTAGAACTTACAGTGACCTTCCTGCACCAGCCTCCTGAGTGCTAGGATTACAGACACTATGCCTGGCTGTTGCCTAATTTTAAAAGATAGCCTGACTTGAACCCACAGGTTAACTGCCTGGAGGGAGATGGATGATTTGTGGGGAGGAGGAGGGGTAAAGGGAAAAAAGAAAGAAGAGGAAGGGGAAGAGAAGGAGGGAGGGAGGAACAGATAGGTAGGTGGATGAATGGGTTGAAAAGCAGATGGAGAGATGTGTGGTAGACAGGAATCTCTCACTCCCTGCTTTGTCACTGTGACAAATGTCTGAGATAAATCAGCCTCTAAGAAGGAAAGGTTTAAGGGGCTGGGGATTTAGCTCAGCGGCAAAGCACCTGCCTGGCAAGCGCAAGGTCGTGAGTTTGGTTCCCAGTACCGGAGAAAAACCAAAAAAATAAATAAATAAAAAAGAATTTTGTGGCTGGGGATTTAGCTCAGCGGCAAAAGCACCTGCCTGGCAAGCACAAGGTCATGAGTTCAGTTCCCGGTACCGGAGAAAAACCAAAAATAAAACAAAAAACAAAAAACAAAAAAAAAGAAGGAAAGGTTTATGTTGGCTCATGGTTTCAGAGGTGTCCATCCATGGTTACTTGGTCTATGGCTTGGGCATGGCCCAAGAACATGATGGTGGGAGTTTGTGAACACAAGAGAGAGCAGGGAGAGGGAGGGAAGGAGGCAGAGAAGAGGACAAGAGAGACAGAGAGAGGTGTGGGGAGCTGAGAAAGCTGGAGATGGATTACACATGCCAGGTTGGGGCAAGGCCAGCCCCAAGAACATGCAGTGCCCGAGGCAAGCCACCTGAACAAGCTGCTAGGCAGAGGGCTGTCATGTGACATCAACCTGCTGAGTGTATAAATAAGCATGCTGCAGTCATGGGGCAGTTCTTTTTCTCCCATCAGGAGAGGAGGCTCTACTTGACCTCAGCTTTCTGTATTCTGACTCTTGTCTTTATATCTTCATCCTCCACCATCTGCCCCACCAGGAATTTTGAGAGCTACGCTGGACACGGCACAAAGGAACCAAAACTGTATGAATCTTTATGGATGTTTTTAATTTTTTTAACTGAGGGACATCAGAGACAATCTAATAAGAATATAGTCTATACAGATTTCATAGTCTAATATACAGTCCATATATTCTAATTTACTAATATACAATCTATACCGATATCATCTTCCCAAAGTAATACATGCATTTCCAAGCAAAAAACAAGTTAGTAAAAACATAATTCTAAAAGTTATTTGTTAAAGCAAATCACAAAATAGCTAAAATTCTCCTTAAAAAGAACATCAATGAAGGAAGGATGCAGGGAATTGGGCTATAGCCTTAGCAATAAAGAAATTAAATAATGAAGCAGATTGAAGACAAGAAACACTGCATCAATTGACTAGTTTATAACTCAATAGGTTTTTAGGAGCTGAGGGCTAGTTGAAGGAAGTAGTCAGTAGGGACCCAGCCTGTAGTGTATAACTTATCCTTTCCTTCTATCTCTTTCTCTCCCAGGCTGCCATGAAGTGACCAGCTTTCCTTTACCACATCCTCTGCCATGATTTTTCTGTCTTGCCACAGGCCTGAAAGCAGTGGAGCGGCAATCATGAGCTGAAACCTCTGAAACTGGAGCCAATAGAAATCTTTCCTCCGTTAAGTTGTTATTTTCAGGAACTTTGTCACAAAGATGAAAAGCTGACCAATATAGATTCCTAACTCATACCATCACAAAAATCAGTCCCAGGGAGATTCAGAACTTCAGAATATCTTTCTAATTTGAGAGTTGGGGAAAAAAAATGTCTCCCAAAAAACACAAAGTTCCAAGCATAAAGGAAAAATTAATACATTTGGCTACACTAATGTTCTGTTAACCACAAGACATCATGAAGAAAGATAAATAATTATATTCTGCAAGAAGATATTTTTAGCACATACAATTACAAATGGATTAGAATTACAATCTGGGCTGTAAGAACGTCCTATGGAATCCATGAGGAAAAGAAAAATACCCCAACAGAAATTTAAGCAAAAGACTTCAAGAGGCATTTCACAGGTAAGGAAACAAATAATGAACTGTGGTGGATTAACTAACGGTCAGCTTGCAACATCCAGCTGAACTGAATCAGCGTGGTGCTGGGTATGGATGGCCCACCTGAGGATTGCTGCCAACAGCATAAAAGGAGAACTAGAGAGGAAGATGGTCTGCTGTTGATTCTCCTGGAGAAGCATGTCACATTAGCTCTCCTAGGAACTCGGCTGTTCTCAACAGCAGAGGAGCTCAGGACCTCGCTGTCACTGAGGATGGCTGTGGTTCTTTTCAGGGGAGCTCTGGTCCTTACCTTAAGCAACGCTTCCAGGCTCCAATGCAGATCCCTCAGCCTGCCAACACAGATCCTTCATCCCATTGGTGCAGACTTGCTAGCTTCCACCACGGACCTTTGGGACTTCCCAGTGCAGATCCTGGGTGCAGACTTGCATGAGACATTGTCATGGCCTCTAGGCCTCCAGCTGGACTCCTGAAAGCCATTTTCATGGGCTCTAGGTCTTCAGCTGGACTTGTGCAGGACATTGCTGTGAGATCCAGGCCCTCAGCTGGATTCTTTGGGTTTCTAGTGTGTGGACAGATCTCCTGCACTCTTTTATATTTGACTTTTGGATAAATATTATAAAATAATCCTATAAATTATGAGTCCTGTATTAAATCTTTTCTCTTGTAAACCCTGACTACAACAGCCATTAATAAAAAAAATCAATAAATTAACTGTATTTAGCATAATGAGATATTATTCAATAGTGAAAAGGAATAGAGGACAGCTGTATGTATTATAGATGAAAAAGCAAATGACAGACTATACCATTTGTATAAGGACAACCAAAATTGACACATAGCTTCTTTAAAAACACCTACTTGTGCCAGGTGTGGTGGCGTATGTCTATAATCCCAGCACTGCGGAGGCTGAGGCAGGAGGATCGTTGTGAGTCTGAGGCAAACCTGGGCTACAAAGTGAGTTCAAGACTAGCCTGAACTGTGCAGTGAGCCCCTGTCTCAAAAAGACCAAAAAAAAAAAATCTACTTGTGATAAAGTAATTTTCTATGAGAAGCCTAAAGTATAAATAAAGAACAAAATAAAAATGGAAAATGGGAGGAATGGGGAGGAAATTAGGAAATGAGGAGATGGGAAGGAGGCCAAGAATGGAGGAGGAGGGAAAGAGGGAGAAGGGGACATAAAAATAATTACAAGGTTAACTGTGTAACTCAGCAGGGAGCCAGGGTGCTTACTTTGTATTCATCCTAAGCCTGTGCAAGAAGAAGGCATACAGAGGGTGGGGTGTAAAGGCCCACCTCTACCTCCCAGAGTGGGTAGGCTGCATAAAAAAAAATTTGAAAAGGACTGGCTGCTGGTTCTTCAGAGGAGCTCCAGTCTTCGCCTTCAGCTTGGTCACCTCCTGGCTTCTGGTGCAGACTGTTTGGCTTCTGCCTGGGACTCTTCAGCCTTCTGGTGTAGGCTCTCCGGCCTTCATCACAGATTCTTCAGCATTCCATCACAGACTCATCAGCCTCCTAATACACACTTACACAGACACTGCAGTGAGTTCCAGGCCTTAATCCGGGCTCTTCAGTCTCCAGCGTGCAGACACCCTGTGCACGCTTCCTCATCCAACTCTGTGGCTGACCATTGTAAGCCTAACTTGTAATTTCTTGTACATCTATATATCTTGTGTTATATCTGTTTCTCTAGTAAACCCTAATACACACACCCAGAAGTGTGCTTTAGTAATTTCCTGGGCGTTTCTCATCCTACTCAAGTTAACAGTCGAGATCAATCATCACATCTATAAACGGCAAGTTGAATGATGAAGGAAGAGGAGAAAGAACAATTAGCCCATACAGAGTGTGTTGGTTTGGGGCTTATTTTTGCAAGGGGAACAATACAATACAGGACACATACTTTATATGATTATTCATAATAATCACCCAAAGAACAGTATACAGAAGAGTGCAGGAAATCTGTCCACACATTAAGACCAAGGAATCCAGCAGAGGGCCTGGATCCCACAACAATGTCCTACATGAGT
>NW_004955432.1:7590301-7598205 GCF_000276665.1 Chinchilla lanigera
TCTCTAGTTGTGACCATTTACCTATAAAAACCTTGAGTTTATCTTTCTTTATAGATGAGTAATATTCCATTATATAAAAGTACCACAATTCTTTATCCATTCCTCAATGGATGGACATTTGGGTTGCTTCCACAACTTAGCAATTACAAATTGTGCTGCTATGAACTTGGGTGCACATACATCACTGTGATATGATGTTTTCAGATCTTTTGGGAAAATATCCAGAAGGGGAATAGTTGGGTTGAATGGGACACTGTAGCTTCTGTTCCTCTAGTTACCTTCAGCTCTGACTCCACACCAAAGTCCCTTTCACAAAGACAATTCAGCACTACACTGTACTGTACCTGGGGTACCTGGGTGTGCTGTTTCACTGCATTCCTTGGCATCTATGAATTACTAGACTGCATGTTGTCTTTTCCATGACAACATGAATTCTCTCCTACTAGTTTTGTTTTTTCTTTCTTTTTTTATCTTTTTTTTGAGACAGGGTCTTGCTATGCAGTTCAGGTTGGCCTTGAGCTCACTTTGCAGCCCAGCCTGGCCTCAAATTTGAAATGATCCTCCTGCCTCAGCCTCATAAGTGCTGGGATTACAGGTGTGCACCACCATGCCCAGCTCTCCTACTGGTTTAAAAAAGAGAATCTTTGTTTCATGTTCTCAGTGACTGGCATAAAGTACAAAGGGTGCTTAATAAATATTTTGAGATGATTTCTATGTCATATTTCATACTTAATGCTATTTTCTTCTTAGGAACTTTTTCAGCTTTCTTGTAGCCATGCTCTTCAGGTCTTTCAGAACTTTAGTGGTGCCTATAAAGTTTTCCTGGTTTGACAAGACTAGTATCCTTTTCATTGGTCCTACGCTTCCTACCCTGTAGTATGAAGTTGCAGTTTTGTCACACTCACGTTTGTGTTGTTTCTCCTGTGCAGAGCATCCTTCTGCAGGAAATACTGACGTTGAGTCTCCACAAAGAATCCAGAAGAGCACTCCACACGCAGCAGGGCGGTGTTAGTGGAGTACTGCTGCTGAGTACCCACAAAAACAATTTTCAGCTCATTGCCTCTGACCCATTATAATGAAAGACATGAATTTACAATATCCACTATTCCACTTGCCTCCATAAACATTAATACCAATGTATTTATCAAAGTATGATTCAATGACCTTGCGGGAAAAGAGAGCAGGAAATGAGGCACAAATAATTAAGTACCCTGCAGAGAAAACAAGCACTTCTGACTCAATGAAGTCAGAGAAAACATTTTTTTTTTTCTCAGGAACACAGGAGAGGAAGATGAACAAAATACTGCCTCTGAGACAGAGGAAAAAAATGTTCAGGAGACAAAATGAAAAACATTGTGGATCTTTACTTCTGCCAGAAAGGGTTGGGGCTGGGGATTTAGCTCAGCGGCAAAAGCACCTGCCTGGCAAGCGCAAGGTCATGAGTTCGGTTCCCGGTACCGGAGAAAAACAAAACAAAACAAAAAAAACGAAAGGGTTATTAGGAAGAAATATTTTGTTTTTGTTTAAGAAGAAGAAATAAAAATTTATCTTTGAACATAGAAATTGAAACATTGAATGCATATAGATATTGTGTATTTTAGGATCCTCATTTTCCCTTTGTATTAGTTATTCCTGGTTCCAATAAGGATCCAATATATATTCTTAACTTTTCTCAGATTTAGTCCATTTCTTTGCCTTTCTACCCTTTTTGCTATAGTCTTCAAGTTTCAATACATCTGGCACATGGCTGGGACCCCAGCTTTTAGGGAGGCTAAGGCAGAAAGACTAAAAACTTCAGCTCAACCTGAGCAAATTAGTGAGACCCTGTCTCAAAATAAAAATGACAGGGTTGGGGGAGACATAGCTCAGTGATAGGACATGTGAGGTCCTGAGTTCCTAGCCTAGCACATGTGAGGTCCTGAGTTCAATCCCCCCAAAATGGCAAAAAATAATATAAAATAAATAAGCATCCAATACTCTTTACTCAATCTGCCAATTCAAATGTAAATCTGTTCTGGAAATCCCCTCTCACACCACCCCAGAAATAATGTTTAACCAGCTATCTGAGCATTCTTTGGCCCAATCAAGTTGATACATACACCTAGCCATCACAGTATTGTTAATTTTGCAAAAGCATGGATTCTAGAATACTCTTCCTGTTGTTGTATTTCTTTGGTCAGGCTTAGCACACAATGGACATGATCCGGGCTCTATATTTTAGGTAACAGTTCAGATATCAAGACAGTTCTTTCAGACTTAGATTGACTTTAAAATTTGTCCTATTCAGGCATAGTTCAGGGATCAACCACAGATTCACACACAGTTTTTTCTGACTCCCTCCCTTTTTTTGGCCTTTCTTCCTTGTTTTCCAGGAAATTTAATTGCCCCAAAACGTTGCCCTCTTATTCCTTAAGGCAGAAAACTTAGAATTTCACATCAGAATTATTTCCACCCTATATGGAGCTGACTGAGGTTGTGCCTTCAGGATGGAAACGATAAAATTGAGAAGTCTAAGTTCTCCCCTTCTACAGAAGACAGTTTTTCTGTTGCTGAAATAAAATAATCTGACTCTGGTAACATGAGAAGAGGTTTCTTTTGGTTCACAGTTTCACAGGTTTCAGTTTATGATTAGCTGCCTTCAAGGCAGAAATGCCATTGGTGGAAAGGCATGGTGGAGAAAAGCTGCTCACTTCCTGGCAACTGGGAGCAGAGAAAGTAGGAAGAGCCAGAGAAAAACGTACCCCCTAAAGGCACCCCCAGTGACCCACCTCCAACTGGGACCCACCTCCTAGCAGCACATTCCATTATAGATTTAATTTGTTAATGTTATAACATCCCTATGACCCAGTCAC
Organism: Chinchilla lanigera; assembly: GCF_000276665.1. Classification (NCBI taxonomy): domain Eukaryota; kingdom Metazoa; phylum Chordata; class Mammalia; order Rodentia; family Chinchillidae; genus Chinchilla; species Chinchilla lanigera. Next base: position 7,593,154 of record NW_004955432.1, read on the forward strand.
CTTCCAAAAGCTCAACTTCTGAACACATGAGACTTTTGGTAATCATTTAATATTTAAGCCTATAACACCTATCCTATTTAACCAATTAGAACTACTTCCCCCTTCTAACTGTGTTTTGGTACCCAGCATCCACTCTTTCGCTGCTGACTTCTACTCTCTACTTCTTTGCAATCAGATTTTTACTTCCACATTGCATGACAGCATGTGGTATTTGTCTTTCTGGGCCTGGCTTATTTCACTTAAGATAAAGTCCTCCTATTCCATCTATGTTTTGGCTATTCTTTCTAGTAAAATGATGGGCTGTCTGGATCATAGCTTCAACTAAGTGGCAATTCTGATGTGTCAATGTAAAATGGGTCAAAATTACTCAGTTTTATGTCCTATCTAATTCTAATTCTGCTGAAGTCTTTTATGTCTTGCCTTACATTATTGTTTTATAATTAATCTTTGTTTGCTTTCTTGTTGTAACATTTCAATATCTTATTAGTTTTTCTGCTCTGCAAACTATAACTTCTGCACATTATAAAGCTCATCTTCTATGAAAAAGAATGTCTTTCAGGCAGTAAGAATTCATTTCTATTTGATAAAAAGAAAAATCTCCTTTTATCTATGAAAGAATTTTCTGACATACCAAGGTTAATACTATTAACATTTTTTCTAACATGTCATTTCATGTAAGAGACGATTTCATTAGTGAACAGATGTAATCATTCTTATCACAGAGACAATTTACATAGTAAAGTCCAGATTTAATTTAATAAATATAAAAGAGCATCTTTAACAAGTTAGATTTACTTAGAGAGTTATTACTTCCTTTACTTAGATTTATTTAGGGGGTTATTCCTTAGGGAGTTATCACTTCCTTTACATTTCAGAACTTTAAAAAATAAAAAAGTTAAAGATAAATATATATTGGTTATTATAACAAGATGTATAAAGAGCAAAAAATTATATTAACATGTTCTGCAGCCTGCCCCAATATTAAATTATGAATTAAGAGAAGATAAATTATATATAAGAGTTGCTGATTTCTCAAAGAAGGAGGAAAGAATTAAAAGTAATGGGCCAGGCATGGTGGCCCATGCCTATAATCCTAGCACTCAGAAGGCTGAGACTGAGGCTGAGGCAGGAAGATCACCACAAGTTCAAGGCCAACCTGGAATACATAGTGAGTTCAAGGCCAGCCTGGACTACATAGGGAGGCCTTGTCTTAAAAAAAAAAAGTAATGTGTTTATGTCTTAGTAAAATTCAATTTCAGCCTCCAATTTCTTATTTCCTGAAGAAGGACAATACCTCAATATATTGAACAACAAGTTCCAGCTGAAACATCAAAATGAAATAGACATTTAAACCAAAGTGCTAGTAAGATGCCAGGCTCAAACTCAGATTTTTAAAGGATTACAAAATTCTTCAGCCTCTCAGGTCCCCCTCTCCCAGTGGGAACAGTGTAAGGAGTATTTTATCTCTTCATTTGTGCTCTTTTAGATGAGTGGGGGTCTCCAACAAGCCTATGAGGAGAGCTAACTATCTTATGCCTTGCAATGGAATGTCCAAGAAGTGATGAGATTGCCTCACCACCTATTTCGGTAGTATGGGAAGAGAGCTTCTACTCATTTTTGAATTGCTGTACTCTAAGTGCAGAAGAGGGTTTCCCATGACCTGGAGGTGAGCAGGGTATGAGTTAAAGCTTTCCAGGAGGGCTACCAAAAGGAATGAAGGGGTTCTGTCCACAAGGATGAGATCCAGGCAGTTTTCAGATATCAATCTACAGGTAGTAAGACTAGGGAGATCTAAACCCACCCCTCAAACACCTATCTATCTACTAGGTAACCCAGGTGACAGGCCCCAGGGCTGGGACTCTTCCAAGTATCCATAACAGCAGCCATGAGAATATTAGCCTTACATATCTGTCAATCCCGGGAATGCAAATGTAGATCACTCAAGACAAGTCAGATAAGAACTGTCTTATTATCTTTCTCTTCTTTCCTTCTGTGCTCCAAACCTGACTGTGCTGAAGCTGAAGTTGGTAAGTCAAAATCCAAAATCTGTATGAACTAAAGGAGGGGGAAAGATGTAATTCTAAATTTAGAATTATGATTATTATACTATAAGAACCCACACTGATTTTTTTTTTATTCTAGGCAATGTTTGGGGCCTTCAAATGTTTTTTGAGCTAGTCATTATGTAAGAGTGAGCAGAAAAATCTTGGAACTCAAATTCAGTGGTGGGAAAAGACTTCCAGGAAAGATTTAAAAAGATAGCTGGAGACTGAAAACTACTAGGTTTATGCCTAGGGTTTTTTCAATGTAAAAGAAACACCAAAATCATCCATACATAAAAGTCTCCTACTAACTCCGTTCTAGCAGACTTCCTAGAATGAACAACTTCTTCTTTACTTTCTCTAGAAAGAGACTTGTCCTCTCTTGTTCAATTTCTGCCAATTTGAGTCGTTAGAAATTTTCTTAGCATTGTTAGGTCACAGGGGCTGAGGCTTCAATCATTCCACAATTTTGAATTTTTCCCTTCAATTTCGCTCCAGGCTATGTTGGGGACCACGCATTCACAGTGACTAGTTTTCCATACTTCCCTAAGGAATAAAAGGAGGTTTGGGATTATTGGTATCACCCTTTTGAGATTTCCCATTATCTCATTATGGGTGTGCTACCCTCTCCCACCTCCTAAGACTAAGACTAAGGCCACTGAGACTAAGACTAAAACTAAGACTACTAAGACTAACGCTGCTCCAGGGCAACATCCTCACTAGTTTAAGATCACCACCACTCTCTGAGTCATCCAATAATCCCCTCACCATCTTCCTCAATCAATAAACATCAATGTTCTGGCTGCCTCGTGGCCTTTTGTTCCCCATGAACAACTGGTCATCCCGGATCCCCACTGCACTGCCATTTTGTCTCTTGCTGTTTCCCCATGAAATGTGCTGTAACACCTGGCAGGACCTCACTGCAGGGTTTGAGCTTATTTTTTTCTTGTAAGAATTAGATAAAAGTACATGAAATAAAAAATTCTAAGAATTATATATCTTTTGATATCTTCATTTTTCTCTCCTCAGCATTGTCTGTTCAACAAAAATGGGGCATATCCCAGTTTTTTCAGTAGGGAACATTTCCAGGTCAAATAAGGTATGGATTAAGGAACAGAGCTACTGAGTTCAGTTTTAACCAAACAGTAAGAACAAAAATAAAGTTCTAGTGGATTGAAAAGTGAATGGCAGATAAAGAAATGGACACTTGAATAACATTTCTGGGAGTGGGTTGCAGTAACCAAATGAAAGATTCAAAGCTGGGTGTGGTGGTGCACACCTGTAATCCCAGCATTTGGGAGGCGGAGGCAGGAGGATCACTGTGAGTCTGAGGTCAGCCTAAACTACATAGGGAATTCAAAGCTGGCCTGAACTATATAGCAAAAGCCTGTCTCAAAAGAAAGGTTCAGGGCTTTGGCAAGAACTAGATTGAATGAATACATTAATTTAAAGAACATATATAATGATTGCAGATTTAGCTTTTAAAAGTTTACTTCTTTTAAATGCTTATGACCATTGAAATAAGGTTTTAAAAAGTTGTATTTTACTATTCTATGTAACTCTTGTTTTTGCAGGGGGGTACTTGGAATCAAACTCAGGACCTTGTGCTTGCCAGGCAGGCACTTGATATAGCTGCTGAGCTATATCCCCAATCCCTCTGTAACTCTTGAAGTTTCAAGGAAACTTCATTTCTGCTTACACAACCATATTCCAGTGCAGAGCTATGATCTCTGCACCTTCTCAGAGTATACTCTGTACCATGAACCCCACATAGATTATACAATAGGGATAATGTAGACACATTATTCTATCCCAAAGTGGAAGCCTACCATATATGGAGTAATATATATGCATATATGCACAGGACAATGACTGACACAATCATATAATACATTATTTTCAAAGAGAATATTTCAGCTAACTAATGTGTCTGTTAAGGCTTGTATCTAAATGTCCCTCCAAAGCCTCATGAGCTCAAAAGTGGGGCTTTCCAGAGGTGGCTGGGCGTAGGGTGTGTGACACTGGGATTAAGGGTGTGTGGCACTGGATTTGTCCACTAACTCGTTTATCACAGTTCTGGGTGTAGATAATGAGAAGGACCACCCTGGGTGTGGGTGGCACCAACCAAAGGGTTGTAGCCTGGATGCATGAAAGGGAAAGGGAGGGTTGCTGCTCCACTGCCGCTTGCTGCCTCCTGCCTGCTGTGTCATGGAGTTTCTTTCCTGTGATGCCCCTCTGCCATGCTGTCCTGCCCTGGAGTCAGCCGACAATAGACCGAACCCTCTACAAAGTATGAATTGAAATAAACGTTTCCTTCTTTAATTTGTAGGTGATGGGTATTGTGGCTCAGCAACAAGAAAAGTAACTAAGACAACGTTATAGTAATAAAGATTTAAAACAAACTGGGCATATGCTAAATTACAAATTTTTTCCTTATTCTTTTCTGTCAAAATTATGTGTTGTGAAATCTTAACAAGCAACAAAGAAACTAGGTAAATGAGAGCTCTGAGTATTCTACCAGCCTTTCTGCTGCTTGAGTACTTTTGTTTTGGACAAGCAAGAATCATCATTATGAAAAGCCCTTCTGATAATTCCACTGCCATTCATATACCTGTTGATTAAAAGTATAAAAAAAGAATAGTTGACTAATAGCATAGTAGAAACATAAAAACATAACTTATCAGCCGGGGGTGGTGGTGCACACCTGTAATCCCAGCACTCAGGAGGCTGAGGCAGGAGGATCGTTGGGAATTTGAGACCATCCTGAGCTACAAAGTGAGCTCAAGGCCAGGCTGAACTGCACAGTGAGACCTTTTCTCAAAAACACAAAAATAAAAATAAAAACATAACTTCATTCTTAGGATTTTTATAACTACTTCAAAAAAAGGAACTTTTAAATGCTGTACTTCAAATTAAAAATGAGACATATTAAAAACAAAGCAGTTCCAGGCCAGCCTGGACTACAAAGGGAGCTCAAGTCCATCTTGAACTCCACAGCAAGGCCTTGTCT
>NW_004955432.1:7598305-7603469 GCF_000276665.1 Chinchilla lanigera
TTTTTGCTACTTTCTGCCATTAACATGACTGTTCTGTTTAGTTAAAATTGCAGTAGCTATGGAAATGCCAGCACCTGTGTGGATGACAAATCAGGAATTTAGAAATTGTTGTATAAATAAAAGAGTAAACTGAAATGGAGGAAAATCTTTGCTACTTTTCTGACAGAGGATTAATATCCAGAATAAAGAACTGGAAAAACAACACTGAAAAAAAAAATCATGAAACAAATAAATAGAAACTTTTGAAAAGAAGTACAGATAGTATGGTCAATAATTACATTTAAAAAGTTCATCTTTTTTTAATGTCCACATTGGCCTCAAATTTTCTATGGAACCTACACTGGTCTTGAACTCCTCAACCTCCTCCTCAGCTTCTGGGAGTGCTGAGATTACCCACCACAGCTTGGTAAAAAATGTTCAATCTTTTGCAATCAGAGAAATGCAAATCAAAACTACACTGATGTGCCGGGGATATAGCTCAGTGGCGTAGGCGCCCGCCTGGCAAGCGGAAGGTCCTGAGTTCGATTCCCGGTACCAAAAAAAAAAAAAAATACATCAATATTCATCTGGGCATGCTAGTGCACGCCTGTAATCCCAGCACTCAGGAGGCTGAAGCATCGCTGTGAGTTTGATGATCGCTGTGCTCCAAAATTAATTTGTTTGAAATCAAGCTGTCAGTTACATCAAGGGCTCATTTAGGTATAACATGGCTAAGATGCTCTAGTGCCACTGAATTTAATGGTTTGTCCATACTTTAATTTGAGAAAACACAAGGAAGGTATTCTCTTTTTTTCAATGGCAGAAATAGTACTTTCATCCAATACGATCTTTGTACTAGCTCTGGATAATGATCTGGGTCATTTCGCCTCACGTTAATTTGAACTGCAGATTTTAAAAGGAACAATTTCTGGATTCACATTTCTTGTTACTGTCAGGTAACCAGAACCATAATAAATATTTCAAGTTCTGACGTTTTGTTCAAGGTAAATATTACACTTTTTTATTTACTGTACACTATGATCCTCAGCATTTTGATACTGTACATCGGTTTATTTTTTATTACCTGCTGTTTTCACATACATATGTGTGTATGTCATGGGAAAGAACATGGCCTTACTCATTAATACAGGTTACCGGGCGTGGTGGGGCACACCTGTAATCCCAGCACTCTGTAGGCTGAGGCAGGAGGATCGTTGAGAGTTCGAGACCAGCCTGGGCGACACAGCGAGCTCAAGGCCAGCCTGAACTGCACAGCGAGACCCTGTCTCAAAAAGACAAACAAACACACAAAAAAAAACCCAGTTGGACTAACACTCTGACCCTACAAGCTACTAAGGGTCGAAGACAAATTTCTTTGCGCTACTGCACACAAGGTCCTCTAGCAGATCTCGGCTCTTTCCCCTTTTTTCAATAATACTTTTGTAGCGCAAGTTTTAAATTGTCTGCTGAAGCTCCAGCTTAGCCTGAAGATTACTCAGCTCGTCTCTGAACAGCTTTCTGGGCACTTTCCTCCCGGCTGAGTTTCTGTGTCTTTTACGCATTTGGTTTTATGTCTCAGAGATTTTTTTCCTTCACTCTTGCCAGTGATTCTACCTCATAATTCCTCAGTTAGCAATCCAAGCCAGCCCAGCTCTAATGCCATTCCATTCAATTTGTGAACTCCTGAGTCAACCACTTGGCCGCCCACTGTCGCCTTCCCCAACACCTTCTTCGGCCTCAGGAGAGAGAGAGAAAGCCCAGAGCGCACGCGCTTTTCCTCGCCAGCGCACTGTACCACGCATGCGCCACTCTGCGAGCGCATGCGCAGAGGAGAGACGCGCTGGCGGCCGCTGTGACGCAAGAAGGCGCGCCGAGCTGAAGTTTGCGCGGCTTCTATGGGGAGGAGTAGTGACCTGTCGCAGTCATGGTGCATTGCGGTTGCGCGTTGTTCAGAAAGGTCCGTGCCTGATGCCCCTAGGTCCTGTGCTTCTGTACCATCCGCGGTCCCGTGTCTTGCTCGCTCCCCTCACCGTTGTCCCGGGCCGGGCTGCGGCGGGTTGGAGGGCTGTGTCGTCTCCTTTGGGGTCACCGTGTGCACGGGGGACCGCAAACGGCTCTGCCGGTCGCTCAGACTCGAGGTCCGGCCCGCGTGGTGTACGGGGCTGTGTTTGCTTTTGTTTTGTCTTAAATATTGTCGTCCCTACCCCCGTTTTAAGTAATATCCATAGCATGTTTTCATACATTTTGCCCTTCAGCGCACTGCTTTTTAGCTATTTCTGAAGAAGACTTTAGGGGCTGACTATAGTATTACCAGGTTTAGCTCAGTGGCACAGCGCCTGTCTGGCAAGCGCAAGATCGTGAGTTCGGTTCCCGGTACCGGAAAAAAAAAAAAAAAAGGAATGCCCATGAAGAAGACCTTATCAGGAATCAATATGTAATGGGGGGGTCTGCCCTCTTGCCAAAAAAGTAGGTCGATTTTTACGTGGTGTCGGACTTCCAAAAGTTTCTGTAAAAATTCACAGCTACTTCAGGATGAAAACAAAAACATAGTAACCTTACTAGTCATGTCTCTTCGAAAACTTGCCGACATTATACTTTGGCCATTGCCTTTTCACTACCACTGTGAGATGCTTCTTTGAAGTGAGTCTCCTACGCTTGTGAATCTGATGAATAAAGCTGCAGGAGTATAGAAAAGTCACGCACTGAAGAGAACTTTAAAAACTCTTCGAGGAAAACACTTGAGTTTTGATTTGAGAAAAACTTGTAAACACTAAATACAGTGTACGATTTCTAAAGATATAATACGTATAGGTATAATCGAATTGCGGGGAGAGCCTGCAGTGTCAGGGTAAGAATTGATTAGAGGAGTTAAGAAACCTGTTTCTCCGAGGTTCTTTCAAGTAATGAAACCAAACCATGTTTTGGTGCCATTATTCCAGAGTGCAGTGAAACCGGGACATTCAGGTGGGAATGACATTACGGTGGGAAAGAACAAACGACAGTCTGCCTAGAGGAGAAGCCTTCACGGAGTGGCCTGGAGACGTAGCAGTACATCCCGTATAAGAGCAGAGAGGGTGGGAGAGGCTAAATAAATGAAATTGATAGTGGAAGGGTGGAGTAAGGGCTTGGACTATAGTATTACCAGGTTTAGACTTCATTTCATAAACAGTAAAACCCAAAAAGCCACGGATAGTTTTTGAGTAGGGGAGGAACTGAATTAGAGATTAGATCCATTTCACAAAATAACTCTTAGCAGCAAGTTGGAAGATATATTACCTTAGGAATGAGTAGACACTGGGAACCCTTCCAGGATGAGATGTGTTGGTCAAGGTTCTAGGTCGATGATACTGGAAAGGAGAGAGCGAGCAGGGCTTCTGGGAAAGAAACAGGTGCAGACTGATTCATTCCTGTAGTCTCAATGAATAGATAAGCTGATTCCATTAAGGGAACACTGCGGAAACAGATTTTTGTGGGAAGTGTGTTGTGACCATTATCAACTGACCTTTATTTATTTATTTGCTTTGAACCGGGAATTGAACTCAGAACCTTGCACTTGCCAGGCAGGCACTTGTGCTGCTGAGCTGTATCCCCAGCCCTGACCATTATTATCAACTGATACCCACCAAGAAGTTACATATTTGAGAGTTTTTTGAAATACAGGCCTGCTCTCATTTGCTCTAAACTGTTAAAAGCCTCTATCCTGATGGAGATGTCCAACAGTGTAAGCATTGGAAATAGCTCACTTAAGTGATAGCACAGGCTGAGATCACCCAGGAGGAAAGTTTAGGGTGAAAGGAGGACCAGGGAGGCAGGAGGATCGTTGCGAGTTCGAAGCCAGCCTGGGCTACAAAGTGAGCTCCAGGCCAGCCTGAATTGCATAGTAAGACCCTGTCTCAAAAAGACAAAAAAAAAAAAAAAGAAAGAAAAGAAAAGAGGACCAATGTTTGGTCCTTGGATAGATGGAACAGTATTTGATTATTGAAAAAGAGAATTCTAAGAGAGATGGGAGAAAGGGTGAGCTAAGAAACAGCCTTGGAATGTGCATACAGAAAACTATTACTGATTCTTTTTTTAAAAAGTTTTAGTGGAACAGAACAAGAAAGTAGTTCACTAAGTTGGTAAATATGTTTTATGTGAAAATGCACCCCCACACACATTTTCCCCTTCATACTGCTTTTAAGCTGTTTCTAAAGAAAACTTTATCAGGAGACAGTGTGTAATTGGTGTGTCCTCTTGCCAGAAAAAATAGGCCAATTTTTGTATAGTGTTAGACTTCAAATGGTTTGTGTAAAAATTCACAGCTACTTCACAGAAAAAAAAAAAAAAAAAACCCACCTGTCATAACCTTCCTAGTAATATCTCTTTGAAAACTCTCTGTCTCTTTCTCCTTTAGTATGGAAATTTCATCGATAACCTAAGGCTCTTCACCAAGGGAGGAAGTGGTGGAATGGGTTATCCTCGCTTAGGTGGAGAAGGCGGAAAAGGCGGTGATGTCTGGGTTGTAGCCCATAAAACAATGACTTTAAAACAACTTAAAAACAAGTATCCTCAGAAACGGTTTGTGGCTGGAGGAGGAACAAACAGTCGGTAAGTACTTTAATTTATAAATCAAACCCTTCTAGAAGAAGAAAAATTATAAGATAAAACTTCATTGGTAATTTGAAGTAAATTGTTTCATGCATTTGTAACTGAGTAAGCATCTAAAATGTCTAAACACGTGAAAAACTGGTACTGAACATTCTGGAGTTCTTAAATTTTGTGTTAATTTCTTCTCCCAGTGGTGGTATTCTTTTCTCCACTTCCTCTGTAGAGACAAAAAAATGATCTGAATCCCCATTGTTTGCTCCTAAATTTATCTTGGACAAAGTTGAAGCCTTTCTCAAATTTCGTCTGAGGTACTATACCTTGAATCATCTTACTGCCTATATAGCTCCGTAGCACAGCACCTGCCTAGCAAGCGCAAAATCTGGAGTTTGATTCCTGGTAACAACAACAAAATCAGTTGTCTAAAATTTTTCCACTCAGATATAACCACCATAACCCTTTTCTTAATTTTTCTGTATGTTTACATAATGTAATTGTGTATATTTATAAAGTCCAGTACCAAAAGAGAAAAAGATCGGACAGGCGACTCACTCCCGGCCTCGTGGTTTCCTGGAAGGAGGGCTTCCGGCGCACAGGGAGC
>NW_004955432.1:7604994-7650496 GCF_000276665.1 Chinchilla lanigera
ATTGTCTATTTGTTTTCCTGAGAAACTATTTTGTAGATAATAATATGTAAAACGATAACCATTGATAATTTCCTACCATTTTGTCTGTAATTTGCTAAGTCCCCCCTATTATTGTTATCCTTCTTTTATTCTTTAAAATAAAAATTAAAAAAAAAGAACTATTCATATGCATATCAAATACACATGTTAATAAACTTCTGAAAGTTTAAAAAAAAAAAGAGAGAAAAAGAGAGCATAATACTTTCAACCTCTTCTTTTTAACATGTTTTTCATGTCAGAAACTTACTCAGCAGGCTACATAATATTATAGTCTAGAAATTAACATTTGCCTATTATTGAACTTGTGTACCTACTTTTTATATAATTGTTCATTTTTTTGATGAATTCCCAGAAGTGGAATTAGTAAGAACTTTATACCAATTTACTCTCTTAAAAGCAATTTGAAAATAGCCAGATTAGCTTCTTAAGTGCTCTTGTTTGAGATCAAATTTTTTTTCAGTTTCATTATTCAGGGTTTTTGGTTTTTTTTTGAGACAGGGTCTCACTATGAAATTCAGGCTGGCCTGGAGCAACTCGCAGTGATCCTTCTGCCTCAGTCTCGTGAGTGCTGGGATTACAGGGGTGCACCACCATGCCTGACCTCTTTTTTTTTCCCTTGCTTATTTGTATTGTGACAGCCATCTCTTCCTTTCAGAGGGGCTTGTTTTAGCTTGTTTTTTTTCCCCTTGCTTATTTGTATTGTGACAGCCATCTCTTCCTTTCAGAGGGGCTTGTTTTAGCTTGTTTTAGGTTAAGATGACTTGGTAGTTAGTAACTTAAATCATCATTTATCACCATTTTTATAGAATATAGTAGTCTAAAATGCAACATATAGACGTAATTTTTGTTTTCGTCTAATATTTGACCATTTAATATGTACATTAACCTGAAAAATTATTTACTTTTTATTTATTCTTTTGGAGGGTAGGATTAATGCATTGAAAGGTTCCAAAGGAAAAGACTGTGAAATCCCTGTACCTGTTGGTATTTCAGTAACTGACGAAAATGGTAAAATTATAGGTGAGTATACTGTAGCTTTTAAGGTTGTAAAAAATGTAAAGTTGTAAAAAATACATCTTCCAAAATTGGGGATTTTCAGGAATAGCTTCTCTTGAGTTTCTGAGGAGGTTTTTTTAAATGTAAATAATTTTAGCCAATTTTTAAAAAGAGATTTTTTTAAGACATATATAAAAATTGCTGAAAATTACTGATTTTATATTACTTTAAAGATATAAAAGTACTTGGTTTTAAAAATATGACTAATCTCTTCAACTGCTTGCAAAAGTGTTTTCTAGTGTCAGATTTTCTTAAAAACTTATTTTATTGTCTAGTGGTTTGGGGGCTTGAACCCAGGGTCTTACATATACTAGCCAAGAACTCGGCCACTCAGCTATACTCCTAACTCTAATGTCAGAATTTGGAAAAAGTTTAGTCTTATGGTTTAGTCCTTTATGTAAATTACAATTTGGGAGCATATATTATGAAAGAAAAATAGCATACATTATTTATCTTTACTGTGTTCTCTTATTCATTTAAAGGAGAGCTCAATAAGGAGGAAGACAGGCTGAAGGTAGCTGAAGGTGGCCTTGGTGGTAAACTACTTACAAATTTCTTACCACTGAAAGGCCAGAAACGAGTGATCCACCTTGACCTGAAACTTATAGCTGATGTAGCCCTAGTAGGGTAAGTACTGTTCATATTTTTAATATACTTTATAAATGTTAATAGTAGTTTGGAGGCAGAATTATTTCTAGTTTATAGAATTTGTATGTTGGGTGTACTTGGAGGGCATATAACTAACTATACAGTTGACCAGCAAACAATGGAAAGTTGGGGTGCCAGTCTCAGCATGATTGTTTCTCTAGTCAAAAGTCTGCATGTAACTTTTGCTACCCCCAGAGTTTAGCTACTGCTACCCTGTTGGTTGACTGGAAAACATGAACAGTCCACACATATTTTGTATATGTACTGTACATGATGAAAAATATAAGAGCTATGAGATCACTTTTGGGGGTGTTGTTTGTTTGAGACGATGTCTTGCTATGTAGTTTAGGCTGGACTTGAACTCACTGTACCGCCCAGGCTGGCCTCACACTCACAGCAGGTTGAGTGCTGGGATTACAGGCCTACACCACCACACCTGACTTGTGTAAAATCACGTTTTACTGTGCTCTGCAGTTTACTGGAGAGAGGAACTGCCCATGTGGAGATGATTAGTATTATATAGCATTTTAAGCAGATATTTGCAACACTTGAGCACACTGCAGTAACAACAGGAGGTGACTGAAAATACTACAGTAGTTCAATGTGTACTATACCCAATATTTTATAGTTATGATTTAATACTCATTTTTCTTGACTGCAGACAGCACCATATATATTGTTTGTATGCATAAGTTGTGATAAATTTTAACTTTCATAATAGATTTGTGTGTATTTTATGTAAAAATAATAAAGTAGCCTTTACAGATATTTTTGTGTGTGCATGATATTCCTTTTTCTTAATTTCTCTGGTTTGTCTGAGTTGCCCATTTCATCTACAAATTTTTACAAATTTTTGCTGATTCCAAACCAAAAAAAATCTGTATGAGTGAGCCCTTGTAGTTCAAACTTGTGCTATTGAGGGTCAACCGTAGTTATTTTCACTTGTCAAATAAGAGTGTCATAGTTGCTATTCATTTCTAAAAGGAAGAGCAGAGCAATTGAATGGGTCAGTAGAATGTTAAAGAATGGTTTTTAAAAATTGATCAGCCAATTTCTATTTATCAAAACTGTGAAAGTCTTTCAGCTAATGTTCATGACTAAATTGAGGTTGGGGGCTTTTTTAAAAAAATTCATATATTCCTGCTGTAATCATGAATGATTAAGGACTTAATGAAAGTGTAGTAGACATTAAGAAATCTCTTGTCATAGAACCATAGAGGAAAAATCTACTGATCATCAACACAGCTGACTAGATGTGGTGCTAAGGGATGTTTTGAAAAAAACTCAGACAAATGGAATTTTATAATAAGGTTAAAGAATTTGCAGATATAAAATTAGAAATGGAAACAAACTGCACTTGTAGCAGTACACAGAAGAGCATGCCTGTAATCCTAGCACTTAGAAAGCTGAGGTAGGAGGCTCCTCAGGAGTTTGAGGCCAGCTTGGGCTACATAGTGAGTTCAAGGCCAGCTTGGACTACATAGCCAGGCCCTGTATCAAAAAAAGAGAAAGCATACAGAAGGAAGGAAGAAGAAGGGACTGTGACTGAGAAGTTTTTGAGAGTGTAAATAGAGAGGTTGAAGTTAGCATTGAACAAAGGGCCAGTGGCCCATCGAGGCAGTCCCAGGGCTCAGACTCACACCCTTCTGGGCGCTGAATCAGCTCTTGCTGTCACTGTTGCTGTGCCTGTGCATCTGCTTAGAATCTCCCTGTTCTCGGAGTTGCAGGCCTTATAGTCCTCTCTTTCGCCGCTCTCCACTCTCTTGTCAAGCAGTGCTCTTGTGCTCTGAGATTTGCAGCTCGAGTGCACTGGAGGTAGACGAATAGCAAGACAGAGCGAAGGAAGAGGAACTTTCAGATTGCTTTTCTTGTTTCTTGTGCTGCTTCTGGGTCCTCCACTATAATTACACTTACTCAGGTGGAAGGCTTAAGAATGAGGGAAAAGTGTCTCACTGCTGCTCTATTCCAAATTTCTAGTTTTCTTTCATGCTTTTAAAAAAAATATCTCTTTTCATGTTCCTCTCCAGCTATCTCACTGCTTGTTTACCAGACTCTTGAAGTCTAAATCCCTTATTTATCCTGCCTGACCAGCCACTGGCTCTTAACCACCAATGGCTTGAAGTTCGCAGAGGCCTCGTTCCGATCCTGGCTATTCACATTTAATTTTTTTTTTTTTTTAACAAACATAGTTATAGGGATTATGAGGCATAGATTCTATAATCCTCTGTATTTGTCAGGAATATTGTGGGTTTAATAGGATTTTGTGGATAAGACTGGCAGTCCAGTGATTTACCATCTCATTTGGTAGAAAAATGTGTTTGAGATTCCAAAGAGACATCTTTACAGATGAAAAAGAGCGTAGTAAAGCTGAGTAGTAAAAGTAGGGAACTCAGGATAGACCGGGTTAGGATCTTAAACCCTCAAAGGAGTGGCTTTATATCAGCATTAGAAAATACGGCAGTGAAACCCGAGTGGTGTCAGATAAGTTACACAGCCTTCTCAAGCGTCATTCAGCTCATCTTTAATAGTGGCAAGAGATGGTTTTTACCTTAAATGTTGGTGAGTAGAATGACACATTTACAGTGGAACACATGCTTTGTATTTGTGTGTACCTGATGAATTGTAGCTTGCACCACTACCATTGTCTTCATGTTGCTGATTTGTTAGAGACTTCACATAATGAAATACTGGCATTTCAGAAGTGCATTTGAAATTACATTCAATAATTAAAGTATCGCAATTGTTAAGCAAAATGTTTAATGTATGTATATTCTAGTGGTTTTAAATCAGACAGCTATTCTTGAAGCTGCTACTATGAATACCAGTGTAAGTAGATAACCTTTTAGTTATTGTGAGGAATGAACTGAGCCTGAGAACTAATACACTGTATACTGCCATTGTCAAATCTGGTCTTTGCATTTCAGCTTCTAAAATTTTCATTATGTAGTTCTCGAGAAAAATCTCAAGTATCTATTCTATAACCATAAACAGCCTTCTACTTACATACTTTGATTTCCTTGGAAAAGTTGCTTGAATTTTTCTGAGTTTTATTATGAAAACATGAGGATAATTAAAAGCAAATAAACTAGTTAACTTATTCTCATGGACAAAAATGCCTGTAATTTTCTTTCAAAAAATTACTAGAGCATAAGTGAAATAGGATGTGGGAAAATAATTTATGTCCCAGGGGAAACAGATCACATAATTCATTACAAAAAGCCTTTATGAGGAAAATTGTTAAAAGAGCTCCACTGCAAAGCTTATAGGTTTTTATAGAATTCCACAGGTATATTTTCATAGTATACCGTTTTCCCAAGAAAGCTTGGGAGCTTTTGAAAAAAGAGCTTCCTCAGCCTGTATGTCCATCAATAAGTGGGTAGATAAAAAAGATACATGAATGGCAAGCCAGGATAGAGAAGATATATACCAAATCCCCACAATGAATGTAATCATTATGTATCACAAATGTACTAAGAAAAATTGAAAAATTTTAAAATTTATTAGTACGTGTTTGCAGTACATAATGATCACATTGATCATGAGGGATCTGTACATGTACATAACACATCTTAATTCTTTTTGTGTCCCCTTCACCTCCCATCCCTCCAACCCTTCTTCCTCTCCCCACTGACAGAAGCTCCATTTCCATTCTTTTTCAGTTCTTTTTCCTTTAAATCCCTTTTCTCTTCCTTCCCTCTCCCCTCACCCATCTCTTGCTGCCCTTCCCATTTGAAAAAAATCCTTCCTGCTTCTTAATATCTGTCTCCATTTTGCTCCTTATTTATGCTTTGGGTTTCTCACACAAGAGAAAAAATGTAATATTTAAACTTGTGTGTCTGATTTGCTTCACTTGAGATTATGTTCTCAAGGTGCATCTATTTACCTACAAATGATTCAAGTTAACCTTTATGGCAGGGTAGTACTCCGTTGTATATAAATACCACATTTTCCTTATCTGTTCATCTGTTGATGGTCGTATGGTCTGTGTCCAAGACTTAGCTATTATTGTGCTGCTATAAACATGAGTATACATGTATCAATGGATAGTGATGATTTAAATCTTTCAAGAAGGTACCTAGAAGGGTATAGCTGGGTCAAATGGAATGTCTAATTTTAGTTTTTTTGAGGAATCTGTATACTGATTTGTATAGTGATTGTACCAGTTCACACTCCCACCACCAATAGAGGACTTCTTTTTCCCATGTGCTCTTGCAAGCATAAAAATTTTTTTAAAATTTAGATGTTATTTAAAAAAAAATTTCCCCAGATTTGAATGAAAACTGTGAAGGCAAAGGATCATGTTTGTCTCATTACTATATTGGTTTATTTTGGGAGGGAGATTTTTTTTTTTAAAATAAGGTCTCACTACATAGCCTAGGCTGGCCTTGAACTCTTGTGATCTCCTGCCTCAGCCTCCAGAGTGCTGGGATTATAGGCATGTGCTACCATGCCCTGCTTTTATTGCCGTATTTTCTAGTGCTGTCTGTTACAAAGTCAATGCTCGGTAAATATTTGCTGGATAAATTTAATGTAAATATGTTATTGAGATATAGGAAAGAATCTTTTAAGTGGCCCCCATTCTTGGTACTTTTTAAATACACATAGTGGACCTTTTCTGAGTCAATTTAACAAGATGAAATCACTTTTTAAATACACATAGTGGACCTTTTCTGAGCACAATTTAACAAGATGAAATCACCATCTTTAAAGTGAATATAGATTTTAATCTGTATTTTCTGTTCTAGAAATTTATTCCAAGAAAGAGGGTGAAGATACAAGTTTTAAGAAAAAAGTAGATCAATGATACACCACTCAGAAGTGAATGTTAACACTCTCCTTTAGCTGTGTATGTTTTTGGTTTTAGCACTGTGGATGAGCCCAGGGGTTGGCACATATGTAGGCAAGTGCTCTCCCGTTGAGCTGTATTGGGGTAGGGTCTAACTTAACTCCAGGCTGTCCTCAAACTGTTGATCCTCCTACCTAGGCCTCTCAAGTAGCTGGGATTATAGGTATGCAGCACTGTGTCCGGCATATTTTTATAATGTTATTTACAATGGCAAACATAAAGTAAAATCAGTTGAGTATGTTACACTGCTGAGGGGCAGCAGACATATTAGGCTTGTGTAAAGGCAACATGGTGTGGAATTTATTATGCCTGAGTGCAGGCAGGCAGAGAGCGTAAGACCCTCTGCCCCAAACAAAGTGTGTCCCTTATATAGGGATAGAAGGCAGGGGACATTAGACGAGAAGATTTTAAACATCTGTGGTCAAAGTTCTCTAGGTGTCCTGCACCTCGGTGGGCAAAGTCCTTGAAGCGTTTGAGGTCAGTGTAACTTTTCAGGTGTCTCCAGATGTTGCCAGATGTTGCCAGATGTCCTGGGACATGCAAGACTGTCTTACCTTATCTCCTTTCCTGTGCTTGAGGATGACAGCCTCAGATACTGAGCTGAGTTCCCTGCAGAGAGTAGTGCCTGTGCCAGGTAGCAGGTTGGGGGCTGGGGAAGTCAGGCTGGATTCAAACTTTATAGTCACCTTATATTACTTAGTTAAAAACCAAGCCAACCAACTATGAAGTAATGTTTTGTTTTTTGGTCAGTACTTTACAACTACCAATTTATACAAAATCCAGGCCAAAGAAGTGTGATAAATGATACCATGGAGACACCAGTAGAAAAATCCAGGCTGCCTGAAAAAGAAACAATGACAGTTTTCTAAAAAGTAAAATGCAAAAGGAAACAAAGTGGAGAAAGTTTACATCCAAAGAGATTTAAGAGACAAACTAGCTAATTTAATTGCATGAACTGTATTTGGGTATCTGTGTGTGTGTGTGTGTGTGTGTGTGTGTATGTATGTGTGTGTGTTTTTGAGACAGGGTCTCCCTATACAGTTTAGACTGGCCTTGAGCTCACTTTGTAGCTCAGGCTGGTCTCAAACTCACATGATCCTTCTGCCTCAGCCTCCCAGGTGCTGGGATTACAGGCGTGTGCCACCATGCCTGGCCTTGGGTATCTATTCAAACAAACCAAATTTTAAAATTATACTGGCCATGTGTTAATATTTGCTAAAGCTGGATGATAACTATGGGATTCAGTACTCCGCTTTTGCATATGTTTGAAAGTGTGGATTGCAGGGTTTTTAAATTTTTTTCTTTTTCAAGGTTTCTTTTTTATATAATTAGAATAATAATTATTTCATTCTCTTAATTCTGAAACATTTTCAGTATCCAGCATGAATTTTTCATTTCCTTTTTCAAAAAGCACATTTTGTTCTCAAAAAAGTAAGTTTTTTCAAGATTATTTTAGATTTATAGTCTATTTTCTTTTGGAGGGAGGGTACTGGGTATTGAAGTCAGAATGCTGTGTATACTAAGTGTATACTTTATCACCAAGCTATACTCCCAACCCCTGTGATTTACTGTGAACAGCAGAAGTATGCAAGAAGTCTTTTCAATTCAGAAATAAGCATGTATGGGTAATATTGATATTCATTATAATGTGTAGTTGTATTTAATTATTTCAGATTCCCAAATGCTGGAAAATCCTCCTTGCTAAGTCAGATTTCCCATGCAAAGCCAGAAATTGCAAGTTATGCATGTAAGTATAATTTGATTTTGTATTTTAATGTATACAGGTAAAGTTTTAAAGACTGATTTTTCTGAGTATATATAAATTACAACTCCAAGGGTACCTTTAGTATGAAGACTTCTTTTGGCACTTAGAATACATACCTTTTTTTTTTTAAATTAATCTTTGAACCTCTATGGCAGTCAGTAAAGTTTCTTATACTTGTAAGATACTTTGTTGCATTTACTTCTCTGTTGCACAATCATTAATTTGGTTTGTTTAGGATTTTATAAGCTATTGACCCTTTATCTAGCATTGTGATAAATTCTAGGAATGCAGAGATAATACATTTATTCATTTAGCAAAGAAATTTCTAGGAACCACATTAATTTATGTGGTTACAAAGAGTGGTAAGTAAAACCAGCTAATGTGCTGACATTAACTGTGCTTACAAATAGTGGGAAGCATACATATCACTAAGAAATATAGAGGACTATGAAAGTGTTCTGTGACACTTCATATTGTGGGTGTGGGTGCCTGCTTTAGATATCCTCGAGGAAGTGTGGTGCTCGGGCTGACTTATGAGGAATAATCGAGTTAATAGTGAGAAAGATAATGGAAACTTAGGTTAATAGAGAGTGAATATGGTAGGATCTCTGCCATTATTAAAAAGACATAGAATGGCATTAACCTGGAAAATAAAGTTAAACAATCCAAAAGCTAGACTCTGACTAAGGGTTAATTTTGTACTCATTGTTATAAATTATATGTTCTAATACGTAGCACTCTTGTGAAGCCAAAGAAATGTAAAAAAGCGTAGGAAAGAGGCTAATGTAGGACTGGCAAAGCTTAAGAATAACTGCCTTAGAAGGGAATAGATATTTTTCAGCTCCAGACTTAACTGACAGAAACTTAAGTCCCGAGCCTTCCAAATATCCTTTAAAGTGCAATGGAAGAAATTTTGAGGCCCAGTAAGATGAGGCTTGTGCCTGTACAGATATTGAAAATCAGTATTTGTCATTTTTCAAATACATTTCACATGGCAAAGATAATTGTAGCTTCCATTTCAACAACTTAGAAAAAAACTTACTGTTCACAGAAACAAAATCCTGTTTATTCTGTACATAATTCCAAGACAGCTTTCAAGAACCAGCCTTTACTTTAGCCTTAACCTGTTGTTTTTCCTTTCAGTTACAACGTTAAAGCCTGAACTTGGAAAGGTTATGTATGATGATTTCAAACAGGTGATGATTTTTAAAATAAAAGACTTGATTAGAAGTGAAAATACTTTAGTACTAGGGCTTTATACTGCAATAGTTTTGCCTGTTTCTGTGGTGCTAAGTGGAAAAAAGCCGAGAATTTTTTATTATGTTAAGTGAAATTGTGCTTTTATTAATTCTGCTGGGCTCCATCACAGTAACACATTCGTGTAAGAGTTTAATGTTGTGTTCTTCCAGATGTTGTGCCCTACAGTATCACGTCCTCATTGTGTCATCTTTCATCTGTTTCTTCTCATTGCAATCCCTCTTTTACTACCATGGTGGATTATTGCTCTTCATTTCCTAAAAGCACTTTCTAAAGTTAGTGGAAATGATTCCATTTCAACTTTTATTTGAGCGGGGGAAGTTTTAATAGGATTTATTTTTTGTTCACTTGAAACTCCACTTAGACATATTTTTATGTTCTATGAGTTTCTTATGTTAGTATGTTCTATTAGTTTATTTTTGTGGTGCTTAGGATCAGACCCAGGACCTTACGCATGCAAGGCAAAAGCTCTACCACTGAACCACAGTCTCAGCTTAATAGGATTTAATATCTTGTAGTTATTAATTTTTCCCTGATAAGGAAGAATTATAGATCTTCTTTATGTGTACATAGAATATTGCATTTAGATGTTTATAGCAGCTTTATTCATAATTACCAAAACTTGAAAACAACCAAAATATCTTTCAGTAGGTAAATCGATAAGTAAAACTGTGTTATATGTAGAAAATTGAATATTCAGTTTATGGAAAGATACACAAGAACCTCAAGTGGACATTATAAGCAAAGGATGCCAGTCTTCAAAGGCTACAGGCAGTGTGCGATTCAAACTGTATGACCTGTCTGAGAAAAGCAAACTGGAGAAAACAAAAAAGATGAGTGGTTGCCAGGAGGAAGGAGGGGTGAATAGGCAGAGCACAGCAAATGTTCAGGAGAGTGGGACTATTCTGTAGGGGACTGTACTAGTGGATCCGTTGTATTTTGTCAAAATACAAAATAAAATACGAGGTTGGGTGATAATGATAGGTTCAAATCAGTTTATATAGTTCTCTGACATGCTTCAAATTTCCTCTGAAGGAAATTTGAGGGCAGGAGGCTGTCATGCCCTCTTGCCATATCGCCCCAGTTTCCTTTTAAGACTTTGGAGTTCTTGTCCACACTGATCAGTGTGTGTAGAGCTGCTACTTCTCAACCCTTCTTGCTCTCATTCTCATTACCTCTAAAAAGAGTATAGCAATACTATAGCTGTTTACTTTTTTTTTGTTTTAAAGAGAGTAGTAAATGAGAAATAAACAAAGAAATAGAGCAGTAGCAGCATACCAGTATCACAAGCATAAACAAATCAAAGCAAGAACATTCAAAGGGATACAGAGTCTCAAGACAAAATAATACGAATCAACAGTGGTTGTTACATTACATATTGCTATCTTCAACTACATTGCTCAGACTACCCAATGTAACAATGAAAGTTTGTTCAAGCCATTATAGGGAATAAGAAAATAGTTGTTCGATGAAACAGTAGAGATAATACAGAGTTTCACTAGACAAGATGGTAGGAGTTCACCATTGTAATTCCACTGCATATTGTTACCTTCAAATCAGTTGCTCAGACCACCAGACACAAGCATGCACAATCAATCAGAACTTTAAAAATTGTAATCATTAACTGTTCATTTTAATACACCATCAGACATCAGCAATACAGTTATTGCAGCTATTCATGAGGGAAAGAAAAAAGGAATGCAAAATATAGCTGTTCACTTTGAATTGATAGTAGTTCTGCTGGCATAATATGAACAGAAAAGGAACACTGACACTACTTACAAATTGAATTTAAAACTTAGAACTACTGAGCTATACTTAGAACTACTTAGCTATACTTATTAATTAACTTCCTAATTAATATTCTTACAAACTTTAATGAATTCAAGTTGTGAAAGTTAAAATTCTATAAAAAAATCGTAAAGCAGTTTATGGAAAATACAGATTTATGTGATGACTAAATGTTAAAAGTAATAAACTGATACTTCAGTTCTCTAGATTATTAGCTGAATAATTTAAACTGGGACTCTAATATCTGATAATAAAGGATTTTGATGCTTAACACATTTATTTTGCTACAAAGGTGTCTTGGCATTTCAGAAGTGTAGTGGGAATTATAAATCATGAACTCATTGTATTTGAAATATAAAAATTTGGGGATATAAATGAACTGTGATTTTAATGTATTTTTCTTTTTTTATCACGTTGTTAACTCTGTAACAGATATCAGTAGCTGATCTCCCAGGTTTGATAGAAGGAGCACATATGAACAAAGGAATGGGCCATAAATTTCTGAAGCACATAGAAAGAACTAACCAACTACTTTTTGTTGTAAGTCATGTGCATACCAACATGATGTTCAAATGAGTGAACTTTGTTTTGCTAGAAATGTTTTATTATAAGTAAGACTTAAAAATATAGTTATGTGCTACACAATCACATTTTGGTAGCAATGGTCTGCATACAACATATGGAGGTCCCATAAGAATGTATTGCCTAGTGACATTATAGCTTAATTTGTGTAAGTACAATTTGTGGTGTTCACACAATCATGCAGTTATCTACTGATAGAGTTCTTAGAGTATATCCCTGTTAAGTGACACATGACTGTACTAACATATGTCACTCCACTAGGTATTCAGATGGACAAGTACATACAGTAGGTAATTCTTATTTATAAGATATGGAGATGGAAATGATGCTAAGTTTAGTCATAATTGTGAAGATTTCATTCCTTAATAGTTCTGCCATATTATATAGAATATATAGTGTCTCTTTCATACACTACTGATGGTGCTTAAGTTATAGATGAGATTGTTTGCATTGTTATAAATTGTCTTATTAATGAGTCCATTTCATCAGAATTGTAATTATTTTGATACTTCAGTTCTGTTACTTTGAATTACTAAATTATCAGTATACATTGGGAAATTATTTGTAGCTTGAATAAGACATTTTAAAACACAGGAATGTATAACCATTCTTATGCTAACTGTGTTTTGTTCTCTCTTTTGTTTTTTAGGTTGATATTTCTGGATTTCAGCTTTCTTCCCGAACTAAGTATAGAAGTGCTTTTGAAACCATAATACTGCTTACAAAAGTAGGTTTTCTGTTTTACTGTGTTCTACATCTGTTCTAATATGTAGGCTTGTAAAACAATAATTAGAATAAGTACATATTCATTTCTTTTTAAAGCTTTTAAATGAGTTTAAAAATTACTTATATTTTTTATTTCCAGTTCTTTAATATTCACTGGCTTCTCAAACTACTGCAATAGATAAAATCCTCCTAGGCTTCCAAATCCCCCATATACACTTCTCAGATTTTATCTTACTTCAGCTTTGACATGCTATGTATTTCTTCTTGATACATTCTCCATTCTTAGCTTCACAAGCTAATCTAGCTTTATTCTTGTTTATTGGACTATTTCTTAGTCTACTTTTTAAGCATTTGGGTTTTTTTCCAGTGCTGGGATCAGTCTTTGGGCCGTATCAAATAGTAGGGAAGTGCTCTACCGCTGAGCTACATTCTAGCCCTCTGTTCATGCTTTTGTGTGTGTGTGTGTGTGTGTGTGTGTGTGTACCAGGAATCGAACTCACGACCTCACGCTTATCAGGCAGGGGCTGTGCCACTGAGCTATATCCCCAGCCCCCCTCTGCTTATGCTTTAACTAACATTATTCAGTTTGTAGGAACCCAGTTGTGCAATCTAACCCGTTCTCATTGATTAGTTACAGTTACTATACTAATGACTGTCAGATTTGTACTTGATACCCAGATCTTTCGTTTGGGCTTTAGGATAGGGACCTAGTGGGCATCCTTGATTGGATGTTCTCCTAGCCACTCAAATCATGTGTATAAAACTGAACTCTTTTTACAAAAAAGCTCTTTAGTCATGTGCACTTTATTGAGTGTGTAAGCTGAAAGCCTGGGTGGTGGGTTTGATTCTCTCCCTTACCTACATCAAGCTCCATCAGTTTCCTATCCTGAATCTCTGGATGCCATCCACATGCCTCAACCACACTGTCCTAATCGTCAACCCCTTGCACTGGAATAATGTATCCGGTCCTTTCTGGTCTCCTTGCTTCCAGTCTTACTTTGCTCCAGGACCTTTTTCACATGGCGCTAACGTGATCTTTGTAAAAGAACCAAGCTCATGTTTGTTCCATGCCTGAAGCACTTTGATGGCCCCTATTGCTTTTAGGTTATAGAGTCTAACCTGATCATGGTCTGTGAGGTTTGGCAAGTCTGGGGACCTTGCCCACTAGGTCTTCTCTTCCCTTGCTCTAACATGCTGCATTCCAGCCATGTGGTCTCTCTCTAATATGACAGGATACTATTTACCTCCAGGACTTTATAGGTTTTGTTTGCTACTTTTTATCTAAATGAATAAATTTCTGTGAACATTTATGTATGTGGTTGTGCAACGTTTTCATTTCTCTTGGATATATACCTAGGAGAGGAATTAATGTATCATGTTTTAACTTTTTGACATTTTGAGGAACTGCCAAACGGTTTTCCAAATTTGCTGCACCACGCACCACTTTACATCCAACCTGGAATGTATGAGAATTTCACTATTTCCGCATCGGTGTCAGTACTTGTTATTTTGTGTGATTTTAAGTTAAGCCATTCAAGTGGGAGTGCTGTATTACTTCACTGCTGTTTTGACTTGCATTTCTCTTATGATTAGTGATGCTGAGCACAGTCAACAGTCAGCAGTGAAGAGACTAACAAATGAGAGACAGTATTTGTATTGCACAGCTATTTTCTTTTTTTGTTGTTGTTCTGATGCCAGGAATCGAACTCACGACCTCACGCTTGCCAGGCAGGCACTGTGCCCCTCAGCTATATCCCCAGCCCGAGAGACAGTATTTGTAAAACCATTCACCTGAGAAGGGGTTAATACCCAAAATGTGTTAGGAACTTGGTGTATACCTAAATCCCAGCTGCTTGAAAGTCTGAGGCAAAGAGATCTAGAGTTTAAGACCAGCCTAGGGAAAGTGGCAAGGCTTCATCTCAAAAGGAAGGGAAAAGAGCACCAGGCATGATGGCACATATCTGTAATCCCAGCACTCTAGGAAATTGAGACAGGAGGATCAAAAGTTCAAGGGCAGCTTTGCCAATTTACCAAGACCCTGTTTCAAAATAAACAGGTGGGGTAGTGGCATGGTGTTTGCCCTCCATGTACAAGGCCCTAGGTTCCATTCCCAGAATCGTTAAAAAAACAAACAAACAAAAAAAAAAGATGAAATAAAAATGGGCAGGTGTTATGGCTTGTGTTTAGATGTCCTCCCAAAGCTTCATGTGGTCATGGGGGTGTATTTTCAGAGGTGGCTGGATCTAGAGTGTGTGACACTGAGATTGATTGATGGTGCAAGGCTAAGGTCAAGGGCACAAGGATTCAGGATGTGAGTGTGACCTGCCATAAGGGTGGGTAGCCTGGTGAAGATAAGGGGGGTAGAAAGAACTGTGGTCTTCCTTGCTTGCTTTTTCTGGCTTCTGCCTGCCATGAACTATTTCTCCTCTGTGATGCCCCTTTGGCAACCCACCCTGCCTAGAAGCCAGCTGATTATGGACTGGAACCTCTACCAACTGTGAGCTAAATAAACCTTTGCTTCTTTAACTTTTGGTGTTTTGTTTTTTGTTTTTTATTTTTTTTGTCTCAGCAAGGAGAAGAGTAACTAAGACAGCAGGGGATGTAGCTCAGTGTGACGTCCTAGATTCAGTCCCTAGTATTGTTTTAAAAAATAAAAATTTATTAAGAACCCCTCAATAACAAGAAAACAAAATAAAGACAAAACAAAACATGAATACAAGGAATCTATGGCTTATGCCTAGGTGTCTCCCCAAAGCTTCATGTCATCATAGGTGGGGTTTTTTCAGAGGGGCTGGGTCTAGAGTGTGTGATGTTGGGATTAAGGGTGTATGACTACTAAATCAGTCCACTGATTTGTTTGGCATAGTTCTGAGTTTGAGTGTTGCCCGCCCTAAGGGTGGGTAGCCTTAATAAAACAGGGACAGAGAGAAGCTGCCATTGTCACTTGTTGCTTGCCTGCTGTTTGTTGCCTCCCGCCTGCCCTGCTTTGCCAAATCTTTCCTCCTTTGGGTGTTGGGTATTTTGTTTCAGCAATGAGAAAAGTAACTAAGACAGTGTGGTATTCTGTGAATACTATAGGTGTACTGCAAAATAATCAGTATTGACTTATGAATTTTGTTTCTGTGAAATCCAAATACCTACACTTGGTTCTAGACACAAAATCATCTATCTCCTGGAAGCCACTTGAGCTAACATATTCTATCACATGACCTAACCAGAAGCATTTTCTAAATTTCCTTTGTTTTATGGTTATTGAGATTTACTGCATTTCAGTGATGTAAATGTAGATGGAAATGTAGATTTCCAAGGTGAGGCCTGGGAATGTAGCTTAGTCTGCTTTGCACGTGGAGGGCCTAGGTTCAATCCTAGCACTGCAAAAAGAGAGATTTCTCAGATTATTAAAGAAGGACATTACCACATGATTAATTTATATAGATACTGTTATAAGATTATTTATTTTTCTCTTAATTTAAAGGAGTTGGAGTTGTACAAAGAGGAACTTCAAATGAAACCTGCACTCCTGGCAGTTAATAAAATGGACTTGCCAAATGCCCCAGAGAAATTCCATGAGCTAATGAGCCAACTCCAGAATCCTAAAGGTAAACTCACTCATTTTACTTAATTCCAATTTAGTAAGTACTTACTGTGTACAGTGAATGTTAAGTGTTATAATCAGTGGAAAAGAAAATGGATAGTTTCTGCCTTAGAAAAGTATCTCTGAAGAAAGAACACATACCATCAGAAACATTTCAGTAACATTTTAACATAGTCATTACCAAGCTCTGTAATGTGTGATGCAGACTCTAAAGTTAGAGGAGACAAATAAAGATTTACTTGATGGAAGAGGTTAGGCGGTATGAAGAAGACTTAAGATGGGCCCTTTAAAAGTACATGGATTTGGGTAAACGGAGGGAAAAGTCAGAATGTCTCTGGAAGTTTTTCACTTTAATTAACATACGTCACAAGCTC
Organism: Chinchilla lanigera; assembly: GCF_000276665.1. NCBI lineage: Eukaryota > Metazoa > Chordata > Mammalia > Rodentia > Chinchillidae > Chinchilla > Chinchilla lanigera. Next base: position 7,621,674 of record NW_004955432.1, read on the forward strand.
TAGCACTTCATTTCCCTGCTACACCAGAAATACAGAGCCAGTACTTCCAAACAGGTATGTTTCTTTGGAACACCAACTCTATAGATCTTCGAAGAGTATCAGTCTTCTGAAAAGAACTTGAGCCCTTGGTGTATGTTACATGGAAAAATAGATGCTGTTATTCCAAAAGGATTTGTCTGAAATTTCATTAAGGATCGACCTTGCAAAGAAACGTAAAGGCAATCTCTGCAGTTTTATATATGAACCTTTAGAGATCACATGCATCCTATGGTGAAGATGCCTTAATTTCTGAGTCCAGTAAAATGAATGAAGAAAGATAGTTTACGTAATAAGTGGCCAATCTTTTTTTGAGACTAGGTCTCACTATGTATGTGGTTCCGGCTGGTCTTGAACTCACGGTGTAGGTCAGGTTGACCTCAAGCTCACAGCAGTCATCTCACCTTAGCCTTCTGAGTGCTGGGATTAAGATGAGCACCACCATGCCGGGCTCCATGTTTTTAAATAATACTAATTTCTTTGTGTTTTTATGTTTGGAATAAAGGTTGGGGAAAATGGATTATTGTGTATTAGGAATGGCAGAAACAGAAGGTCTTTTCTAAAATCTTTTTTCTACATAATTTATATAGGGCTTTCCTTAAATTAATAATTTACTCCTGCAGTGTAAATATTTCCTAGTAATATTAAGTGTCTGTATTCCTTAATATTAATTGCTTTCCAAGGTCACTCTTTCTGTTCTCTAGTCTTTGGCAGAGAAAAGAATTTTCATGAGTGACAGCAGAAGTGAGGGTAACTCAAGCATTTATTCAAGACCATTATAATTCTTGAGTTAACCTCTCCGGACTTTCTTGGACTTCCTACCGACCTCAGACAGCACGTTTCCTGGTGCCTTGTCCAATCTCTTTCAGCCTAGCCTGTTTAGTTCTTGTCATTATTAGCCCATCCAGTCAGTGTTCTGTCCCCGCTCCCATGTCCACAGAGGCAGCGAAGAGGAAGAAGTAATAGAACATCTGTTTGCCTTTAAGAGCGGCAGATTGCAATCAGAAATGATCTCTGTGTGAACCGTTCCTGTTCCCCCTTCAGTTTTAGTATGGCTCTTGGCATCAGTGATGATAAGCGTTCACTTAGGGAAGTGAAAGTTCTGCACTGTCCAAGGCCAGCTAGAATGTCCCAAATTACAAATGATGCTATTATTTTTGCAGAAACTTCCTTTCAGAGTACTTCTGTTGCCTCACCTTATTGAGCCCCCAAAGCAAATTTTATTACATTTGTAGATATATATCTTCATGATTCATCTATTTATTCTTAGTTTTATTTAAAACATATTTGTCCAAAAATATTGACTGAGCACCGTATGTGACAAGAACCTCATTGTCGTTAGAAAAATCGAAGTGTTCCGCATTTATTAGAGAAGGGAGAAAAGGAACTCAAGGGCAGCTTGGTTCCCTGCTTCACAAATCAACCCTCTAATATAGTTTTGATTTACTTCTCTCTTTAAAAATTTCAGTTTATTACTACAGATGTGTACTACATAATGTTTACACCCCTTGAGGAAAGTTGGGATATAACATAACACATCTTAATTCCTTTTTTCATCCCCTTCTCTTCCCTCCTTCCCCCTCTTCCCTCTTGAGCCCCTCCTTGGTTTTTCTCTGGTACCGGGAACCGAACTCACGACCTTGCGCTTGCCAGGCAGGCGCTTTTGCCGCTGAGCTAAACCCCCAGCCCCGAGCCCCTCCTTTTGTACATGTTTGTAGTACATGTTTATATCCCTTGTGTGGAGTTGGCACGTGTACATAACACATCAAAGACAATAGAAATCACCTTGGCTTTATATTCTTCATTTCAGCTTTTCTGCATTTATTCGAAAAAAACATGATTCCAGACAGGACTATGGAGTTCCAGCATATCATCCCCATCTCTGCTATTACTGGAGAAGGAATAGAAAAATTAAAGAACTGTATAAGGAAATCACTGGATGAACATGCCAGCCAGGAAAATGAAGCATATCATAAGAAGCAGTTGCTTAATTTGCGGATTTCTGATACAGTATCTTACAGTGAGCCTCTAATTCCAGAAAGGATGTAATGGAACTCTGGTAAAAACAGTATTAGTGAATTAGTATGTGGTCCAAAGAGAAGAAAATCATGTCATTTATGACAGCATGGATAAACGTAGCAAACATTGTTAAGAGAAATAAGCCAGTCACAGACAAATGCCACGTGGTCTCACTTCCATGTAATCTGAAATATTTGTTCATAGATGCAGAAAGAGGGGCTGAAGAGATGGCGAAGAGGGAGATGTTAGTGAAAACATAGAAAGTTTCAGTCAGTATAAATTTTGGAGATCTAGCACACTGCTTAGTGTCTATAGTTGTAACTATTATATTTTGAAAGTTGTTAGAAATGTAGGTTGTAAGTATTCACACCACAAAAAAAAATGAGGAAATGCATATGTTAATTATCTTGACTGAGCCATTGAACACTTTATATATTTCAGAACACCATATTATACATACAGATATAAAATTTTTTATCTGTCAACTTAAAAAAGGATATTGAAACTGTATTAAGTTGCAAGCTTTTTCACACTTTTTTAGTATTATTACTGATGTTATATGTGCCATCATTCAAGGTCTATACCTTTTAAGTTATTCTTTTGTAGTTAAGTGTATCAATAATAAAATGAGAACTAAAACATTATATTTTACAAGTTTAGGGCTAATCTACCTATGGTAGCATTCTCTGATATTCCTTTATTGTGTACCTACTGAGAACACTTTGTTCTAATTACACAGGATGGTTCCTTAGATGGATTAGTAGAATGAGCAGCCGGGTTTTTATTTGGGGGGCGGGCTCTGTCATGTACCTGGTTGCACTTAATATATAGTAGTTCTCTTTGTGGAAAACCTCAAAACCCTAGATTGAACATATATCGTCAATGATAATAAAGGTCACAGGTAGTATCCAACAGAAACCAGCAGATCAATGTTAGTTGAGTTGTTTTTGGAAAATTTTTCTTTCCTAAGTACACATATTTTTTCATGCTTTGGAGGAGACTGATCCATGTTTCATTTTCTTAAGTCTGTTTCATTGTTCACTTCGTATTTTAGTAAAGAGAGAATAAGTAGTAAAACTTTGAAATATATTGATCACATATTATATAGATGATTACAAATTCTAAATTTCTGCCTGGGTGCTTAAAAAGTACTGACGAATAGAAATTTCCCATTAAATGACTTTTATATCAAAACATATTATAAAAAATTCAAGTAATGCAAAAACATTTAAGCAAAAAATACTTCCTTTTTGCATGGGACCCCTTAATCCTTTCAGAAAAAGCCACTGTTAATATTTTATGTTCTTGAAAAAGGTTTTATTCATATCCTTACCCAAGTTATTTCTTTATATAAATTTTTCCAACTTTTTTTGTGCAAAATAACAAGGTAATGTGCTTTAAAAAAGTCTTAAATGCTACTTCCTAATTATTAGAAATTATTTTGGAATTTAATACTTAGTAAAGTCTGTCAGGTGTGGTGGCGCATGCCTGTAATCCCAGCACTCGGGAGGCCGAGGCAGGAAGATAACTATGAGTTTGAAGCCAGACGGAACTACATAGCAACACCATGTCTCCAAAAAACAAAATTTTTTTTTACTGAGTTCTGATAGTTCTTGGTAGAACTTGCCATATCAGATTTATTTATCATCATAAAGTACAAGTCTATACTAACACTGTGAAACATTGTACTGTATTATATACCGTTGAGTTGAATCTGCACTGAAGAGTTCACCTATCAATTAAAATGTCAGAGTACTTAGTGTATTGTGCTTTTGTGATATACGGCCATGGGTTGCTTAATGATAGGGATGCAGTCTAAGAAAGCCATATTTTGGTGATTGTTGTGCAAACATAGAGTGTATTTGCACAAATTATGAATGCTTCAAAATCACTAGGTGATAAATCTTGTGGGATCACCATTATATATGCAGTGCATCCTTGATCAAAGTGATGTGGTGCCCTATTATATAACCTGTTACAGTATTATAACAGGTTGATCTTTATTTTCTTTTAAATGATAAATTAGTTATGTAATTGAGAGAAAAGTTTGGTTTTATAATGTGATAAATTAAGTCAAGAGTATTTTATTTCAGGTTTTGTCCACTTAGTTTTTCTGCAGTCACGTTTCCTTTGAGCTTTTTGCTTGTTTTTTTATTTTTTTTATTTTTTTTATTTTTTTTGTCTTTTTGAGACAGGGTCTCACTATGCAATTCAGGCTGACGTTGAGCTCACTTTATAGTCTAGGCTGGCCTCGAACTCGAAATGATCCTCCTCCCCCATTCCCCCGAGTGCTGGGATTATAGGCATGCACCACCACACCAGGCCTTTCTTTGCTTGTTTTGCAAGACAGAAGTAGAGATTCCTTTCAGATAGTTAATGAAAACTACTGATTTTTATTACCAAGAAATGTACATAAGCAAATAGGATTTTCTAAGCAATTTTACAGGCTTGGTAACATTTTTTTTTAGACCAAATAGTGAACTGAATTCAGTGTATATTTTTAAGTCCTTAGAGAGCATCTAAAATTTGGCTTAAATTTTTCTCTCCTTATGGAAGAGCCAAGTGCAACAGATTCAGAAACTGTTTGAATGGTGATATTGCCATGGGCGTTTGCTGAATACATTGCATATGTTAACTCACTTAAATACTACATTATGGGCTGGGGATGTAGCTCAGTGGCATAAATGCCTGCCTGGCAAATGTAAGGTCCTGAGTTTGATTCCCGGTACCAAAAATAAAAATAAAAATAAATACTACATTATATCGCCTTGTGGTCATTTATTACTTTTTTAAGTTCAGTGGTGCATATCTGAGGGTTTTTAAAAAAATTTTGAGATGCTAAAATATTTTTTAACGGAAAAGAAAAATACATCCTTTGTTTTACATAATTTTATAAATGAGGTAAACATTGTTGACATAAAATGTTCGCAGAAAACATGCTAAAATTTTGGCTGCAAACAATAATGAAAACATCTTTCTTCCTAAAGAGATACTTCCTGTCTCTTTTTTTATGTTTTCTAATAGGAACTTGGCAAGTAGAGGGAAAATATCTGTTAGAGGACTCTTTTTGAATGGGTTTCACTTGCCAGCTAAAGGAAAATCAAAATCAAGTAGGTCATAGAAATGAGAAAAGGAGAGAGAAAAAGAAGGGGGAATGTTAACGTTGGATAGTTGGATATCGTTGTGCACAGCTCAGGAGTAATTGGTGGAGTCCTGGCCTCACAGGCCCTGGAAAGCATGAAAAAGCCAGGGGCATTTTTAACTATCACTTCTCATTATAACCAACCACTAATTTTAGGCAATTGTGATTTTCAAAAAAATGTTTTTTCACCACATGACTGTTGCTTAACTAATAGTTGCTGGCTACTTGAAAGAGTAGAGGAAGTAATCACTTTTGAACATATTATTACAGTGTTTATACTAGAAATTAAATCCTTTAGGATGCTCAGATCCCAGATAGCTATGTGAAGGATAGCTGTTACCTGAATCATGTCCTTTGAAATTCTTGGAATTTGAAGAACAGAATATGCAGTTTATATTAATTTTATATTAATTTTGGAACAATATATGACAAAGTGGCTTATTTTCTATTTTATAAACTGAGTGCGTTCAAAGTTGAAAGCAGAGTACAAAAACCTTCCTTTGTTTATGGCCCAGACGTTTTTTCCGAAATTGCCAGTATACTCTGACCACAGTTTTGTCCTTCATTTTTTATTGGTTTTTCAAACATTATTATTTATATTATTTTTATATAAAAGGCTTTAAGGAGACTGGTATTTACTTCTATGAAGAGGAAGGAAAAGTATACAGTTAAAACATATCTTCATCTTTATTTGGATATGGTTTGGTACAAGTTGAGGGAGATGGAATATTTTAAATTAAGGACAGATGTTGAGCAAAAGCTTATGACTAGATAGATTTGAAACAGAATTAAACAACAGTAATAAAAGCCACTGGTCGGCTGAATCCTAATGGGGGAAATAAGGGTACTATATAATAACAGACCTCCAGGTTCCAAAATAAATCTTTCCAGGAAGTGGTACTGCTTCTTAACAAGAGAAATGATAAAAACACTATGAGTACATATGGATTTTCCTATAAATGTGAACCAGAAACACTGACACACTTCAGAACCAATAATGTTATAATGCCAGATGTGTAACACATTCATTTAAAAGTTGAACATACAAGTTTCTTAAAAAAAAAGGTGGGTGTAGTGGCACACCCTTGTAATTCTAGCACGCTGGGAGATTGAAGGCCAGAATTTTTCCCTCTTGTGTTGTACAAATTCCCATTTGGTTCTCCCTCCTTTTCTTTCTCCTTTCTCTCTCTCTTTAGGAGACAGGGTCTTGGTATGTTACTCACAAACCTAGCCTAAAATGACCCTCCCTCCTTAGCCCCTTAGTAGCTAGTTGAGACTCCAGGCGCATGTGACCATGCCTAGCTACCTAATAGTTTTTAAAATGACATCTCCCTGTTTAATGTTTTCAAAACCTCCTTGTGTTACTTTATTAGTTTTCTGGGGCTGCCATAACAAAACACAAGCTGGGTGGCTTAAACAACAAAGCATTACTGTCTGGTGGCTTAGGAGGCTGTTAAGTGGAGATCAAGGTTCAGGCAGGGTTGGGTGCTTTTGAGGCTGTAAAACTCCCGTGCTTGCAGCCTGGTCTCTGAGGATTTGCTAGCAATGTTTGGTATCCCTTGGCTTGTGGATGCATCTCAATCTGCCTTAAAACATTGACATGGCCTCTCAGCCTTCCTGCATGTAACTGTCTCCCAGTCCTCTCTCCATTTTTCTAATACAGTGGATTGAACTCAGGGCCTTTGCACTGAGCTATGTCCCTAGACTTTTCCACTTTTTAGTTGGAGACAAGGTTCCAATAAGTTGCTAAATTGCCCCAGCTGACCCTGAATTAGAGGTCCTCCTGCCTCAGCTTCCCAGAACGCTGGGATTACAGGCACATCTCACCCCAGTCAGCTCAGATTTCCCTTTTTAGAGATAGCAGTCATTGGATAAGGACCCAACCTAATATCTTTTTTTTGACATAGGATCTTGCTGTGTAGTGAAGGCTGGTCTTATACTCACTCTGTAGCCTGGACTGGCTTTGAATGTATAGTGATCCTCCTGCCTCACCCTCCCAAGTGCTGTGATAACAGGCGTGTGCCAGCACATGATTATCTCTGTAAAGAACTTGTCTCCAATCAGGTTATGGTGTGTGGTGCTGTGTTTCAGGATGTCAAAATATGAATTTGCTGGAGAAATAATTCAGCCAATAACACTTTTTTTCATTCTACATTTCCCAAGTAGTATTAATAATATATTTTTCAATTAATAGAAAATATTATCTATTACTTTTAATTTGACAAGTTCCTCTTAAAATTACTATATTGTACCTACCCCCCCCACCCCCACATTAATCTGTATTTGTTAAATTTCAGCCACAGGCTTAGAAATACCTTGGTGAGATATGGCTAACACAAAAAAGGAATAATATGTACAAATCAGTTTACAGGTTGGAGTTGATAGGTCATGTACAATTTAGAGATGTCACTGATACTGAGAAAAAGGAATGTAAATAAGATTTGGATGGGCAGAAAGGATATAGGAGACCATTCACGATCAACAATAGCACTCAGAGAATGGAAAGTACTAGGGGAGAAATCCAAAGTAGGAGATAGGCCTGTGTTCCGATCGTACATTGCAACTGCAAACAGGAACACCAAAACAGCATACAGGATTTGGAGGCAGATTTGTTTATGTCGACAGGCACTGATCTCTCAAAAAATGTCAGGCCTCAAAGGCTCAGGGAGGGAGGTTTTTATGGGGTTTGCAAGCAGGAAGCACAGTGCTTGGCTGCCTGTGATTGGTTCTTACGATATGCATCAATAGCAACCAGCTATGCATCACAGCGACAGACACTTCCAGGAGACAGTAATAACAGGAACTGAAACAAGAACTATTGCCTGGGCAACTAACAGAAACTGAAGTGTACTGGCTTGGTGGTGGGGCATTTTCTGCTACAACATAATCTTTTAGGAAGGCCCACAATTACTTCTCAATTGGAGGCCAAATTAGTTAACACTGTACATCCAATTTTTTTTGTCAGTAATGTAAGTTTATTGGAATTAGGTGATCCATGAAAAAGAGCCAAGTGCTTGATACATAATAAGTAATCAATGATATCTAGTATTCTTTAACATAAAGGGAAGGAAATTGTTACACCTATCTGACACGTTAATGTAATGGTGTGAATAGGCTACTGGCAATCTGTTGTAGAGAACAAAGAGTTAGGGAGGGATCAAGACAGTATTAAAGAGAAACCACTGATGAAGTAAGGAATGATGGAAGACCTAGGAGATACAGATGTAATTTGTGTTGGGAAAATGCTAAACTTGAAGTAATAGCAGTCAACCATATGATCTGGTAATTACAGATCAACCTAAAGTCATGGAAAGCCTGGTCCAAAGGGGTAGATTTGGAGAGAGAAAAAACAGGTTGCCCTCTGAGGAAGTGTGTTGATTGGGAGCGGGAGGGGAGGACCCAGTGTTTGAATAATTACACTGGAGAAAGTGAAAGCAACAGGTTAACAAAAAACGACAAGATAAACTAGAAAAAGAAACATTGGCATTTCTAAGTCCAAAGAAAAAGAGTTCAAGGGAGGGGCTGGGGATTTAGCTCAGCGGCACAGTGCCTGCCGGGCAAGCGCGACGTCCTGAGTTCGATTCCCGGTACCGGAAAAATACCAAATAAAAAGAGTTCAGGGCTGGGGATATAGCTCAGTAGCATAAGCGCTTGCTTGGCAAGTGCAAGGTCGAGAGTTCAATCCCCAGTACCGTAAAAAAAAAAGAGTTCAGGGGAAAAAGAGATGGTCCAAATTACACAATATGCATCTGAAGGGAGATGTGACTAGAACAAAAAAGAGGCCTTTGGATTCAGCTGGGAAAAGCTAATTAGGGACAGTGATAGAATACTGGTCTCAGGAAGATGTTTACGTTCTCATTTAGAGTCTGTGTATATGCCATGTTACGTGGCAACAGGAAAATTAAGGTTCTGAATGGGATTAAAATTGCTAATCACATAACTGTAAAACATATCATAGATTGTCCGGTTGGGCACACAAGGATTCTTAAAAGATGGAAGGGGGAGGCAGAAGATGGTCAGTGTGATGTGATACGAGAAGGACTTGACCAGTCTTTGCTAGTTTTGAAGACAACGGAACCTCCCGCCAGGAAACCCAGGCATCTTCAGGCAGCTGGGAAAGGCAAGACAGTCAATTCTCTGCACTCTCCAAACGTACACACAATATCTCAGCCCTGTTTTGATTTTAGCCTAGGAAGACTTCTGACCTCCAGAAGTGTTAAGATAATTTTATGGTTTTTTAAACCTCTTGATTTTGTGGCAATTTCTTACAACTGCAGTAGAAAAGTAATACAGTGACCACTTGGGAATCTCTGTATAATTTTGGTGGTAAAAGGCGTACTGTGGTCAAACAGCTCTAGGATGACTTACTCGCTAAGGAAGCTCTGGTGAGAAAAATCTGGAAACACCAAGTCTTATCTACAGTCATTGTAATAATTATATTAAAATAATCACCGAATCCCCCTGAGCATGAATCCCACTGTTCTGTCTGTGCTCTACCAAGACAGTGCCTAAAATGAACCCACCTTGGTCAATAAACCTAGCAGTAGGAATAGCTTCCCTTCTTCTTTGTGTTCTTTATTACAGTCCCACTAAAGTCTGCTAATCAAGTAGCATTTATCAATGATACAGAAGTAAATTATGAAGTGATTTTGTACATAGTTGTTTCATTCAGTTCAGTTTTTTGTTTCTTGGTTTTTTTTTTGAGGCACAGTCTCATCTACAGTTCAGGCTGGCCTTGAACTCTATGTAGCCCAAGCTGATCTTGCACTCACAGCGAGCCTCCTGCCTCAGCCTCGGAGTGCTGGGATTACAGGCATGTGCCCCCATGCCCGGCTTCAGTTCAGTTTTTAAGATAAAAGAACAGAAGTTTAGAGCAAAGCGACTTTTATCCCATGTCACACTGCCATCCTCTCCATCTGCTGTGGCCACAGCTGGCCCAGAGTCGAGCCATATAGTGTATGTAATCTGATTACTCCCCACTTCTCAGATAGCCTCAAAGAGGGAACAGAAGAAACTTGCTCAGGGGGCTGGGGATTTAGCTCAGCGGCAAAGCGTCTGCCTGGCAAGCGCAAGGTCGTGAGTTCGGTTCCCGGTACCGGAGAAAAACCAAAAAAAAAAAAGGAAACTTGCTCAGGGCCACTCAACCAGTATGTACCAGAGCGTCATCAGATCCAGGCCTCTGGTTTAGTTTGGGCTCTACTCCACCCGTACCTAGTAAAGTGCTTTGCGGAGGGCCGAGGGGAAGGTCGGATTTGAGAATTTAATAGGAAATATTTACTTGGACAGAGACTCGCTACTTTGGTTCGTTCCTCTCCCTGGGAGTGCGCTCGTTAAATCCAATACGCCAAACCTGTAGCAAACACAACGTACCAGCTGACCCCGGGGAGGGCAGGGCAGGGCGGGGTGGGGCGCGGCCGCCCGGTGAATTCTGGGAATTGTAGTCCAGATCCCCGGGGCCTTCTCGTACGGGCCGCGCGCGAGCCCGACTGTGCTCCCAGAAGCCTCTGGGGCGCGTCCTCGCTGGGAACGCACTTCCGGGACGCGCAGACGGAGACGCTCCGAGAGGCTCCTCCGTGTGGGCGAGAGAGATGCCCCGGCTCTGAGGAGCAGGTAGGTGTGACCCGGAGTGCTCCGGTCCCTCAGACTTGTGAGAATAGTTGAGGATTTTATGTAAAGTTAGCTAAACCGACGAGGAGCCAGGGACATTGAAAAACGCTAACTGCGCTCGTGGACGTGGGAATGGGACGAGGAGGTCCCTGGCACAGCTTTACAAAAATGTTTCCGTGCTGCCGAGAGTGGGAGAACCGCGGCGCGTTCCGGAGCGCCGAGGCCGGGAGCCGAGCAGGCGGGGGCGCGCGCAGCGGAGCCGCGAGTTGCTATTTTGGAAAACCAGCTGATGCTGGTTGTGTAACGCTGACCCGCTCGCCTCTCAGCCCCCTCCGCGCCGCGGGGACCGGCTGGGCGGGGGCGGCGACTGCCGCGCTGCGGGCTCGCCATTGGCTCCTTCGGGAGCGCGGGCCCCGCCCCCTCTCTCCTGCGGGACTCGGCGCGGAGAGGAGAAGGGGCCGCGCGGGATGCTGCTCCCCGGCGAGCTGGCTCCGCTCTGCTCCGAAGCCCGGGTTCCTTGTTCCAGGCCTTGGAACGGACGTTAGAGACTTGGCGAGCTCGCTTAAAATGATTGCACAGGGACCCCGATGTGTGTGGTTTATTGCAAAATGATTTCCCTTAACCGCAGAGTAAGCTGTTGGTCTTGCTAACTCAAGAATTACACCTTGGCGGGGGCGGGCTCGATCGAAATCTCTGCAGACAGTATTCCCCATAAAGATGGTAATGGGACTAGTGACACACTCCTTAATCCGGGAAGTTTTTAAATGTTTGCAAGGTTTTTTTCTTTTTTTTTTTTTAAAGCAGGGACTCGCCAAATTGCATAGGCTGGCCTCGAACTTGCGATCTTCCTCCTTGGCCTCTCCAGTAGCTAGGTTTATAGATGTCCATCACCACGCCTGGCCAGGTTTTCATACTTACACTGTCAGAGATAAATAGTAGTTAAAGAGGAAGCTGCTGGTGTTTATGGATGGGGAAACATCTTAAAATGGCAGGTTAGGCACTGTTGGTACTGTAAACAAAGCGCTGTAGTTGAAAATTTTAGGGTGCACATAATAGTGTGGTTTAGCTTTGCCTGCTTTTGTTGTCGATATCCTTTTTTAAAAGGACGATGTTTTTAAAAATTGGCCAGTTTCTTTTACTTCTTTGTCTTACTTGTAACACTGCATGGGCTTTATAAGCTACTGTGGTTTTTTTTTTTCTTTTTATTTTTTAGTGGTGTTGGGCCTCCCGAGGTGTTCCTTGTGCATGCTAGCCAAGTGTTCTACCACTGAGCTACAACCCAATCATAAAATGCCCCTTAAAAACTGCCTTTGTTTGGTTTAACGTGTTACTAATTTTAGGCAATTGCTAATTTTTTAAAATTCCATTTGAATTTAAATTGAGTTTTTTGAGGAGTACTGTACTAATTTGGGCCATTTTCCTGTATCTCTAGGCCCAAGTCATCTCTGCTGTGTGTTCATTTCCACTGTGTGTTCAGCTCTACTGTGTTTCTTCTAAGTTAAATAAACCTGTTTTAAAACTACCAGGTACCTAAAAGGTAAGTCTCTCCTTTGATTAAATATTATTTCCTTTCCCCCTGCTACCACAGTTAATAATGATGCTTGTTTTACTCTTTTTCAACTAAATATAGAATAGATCTCCCTTTGAGTATAATTATTGATGATTTAACAGTTTCTTAGAAAACCTAAATTATATATAGAAGGAAATGCCAGTGTTACTTTCAAGAATTAATTTAGCTGTTGTGAGACATAGGTTCTTTTGTATCTATTCGTTGAAATTGTCCCTAAAAAAAACTGAAATGGGTTTGAGAATTCCTAAAGTTCTTAGCCACTATTCCTGCTCTAACCTTCTTTGAGCTTTATTCCAAACCACAGAAAATACATCTATTTGAAAATGTTTTTATTCAGAGTGGTATCTTCAATAACATTTAATCATGTATCACATTTTATCCATCTACTGAAAATCACTGTGGAATAGTCAAATGACAAATGGGAAGTGTTCTGAAAGGTTTTTTGGTTTGGTCATAAGTACATCAAAGAGAATGCATTCTTTATTATTATGTAACTATAATCATCTGTTTGTTTGCTGAGACTCCAAAAGAAAATCATGTTACTACCTGAAGAAAGTAAATTAATAACAATCCTTACAAACTTAAATTTCTAACCATAGTCTGGTTTACTCAGGACTATTCATCTCACAACTACCTTAGGGGATATTTTACTGATTAGAAAATTGAAGTTCAACAGATGTAGCTGAAGTGTTCAGTTTGTAAATGATGGTCATGATGGATTTTGGGGTTCTAGATAACAAGACCAACCTGCCTCCTAAATGGAAACAATAAGCTCACATTTTTTTTAAGGTAGTGAAGTTTTACGTTTACTAAAGGGGACTGTACTTATCTACACTCAGAGCAGTATTGGAATCTTGCATTTTGAAGAGGATCCTCAGGAGTAAGGTCTTAGTCCTGTGAAAATTTTAGTGACCATTTCCCATGTAGGATTTTTGTAGCTTTCCACTGCATTCCTTGAGGAAGGACCAGTTTAATGGCTCTTCACGAACTGGAAAGAAGGTGAGGGCCTTGAGGGGCTCTAAGGCTTCCCTTCTTGCCTGCCTTGTCAGCCTTTTGATTTCCTAAAGAGATTGTAGACATATCTCTTTGGTGTCCTTTGCATTCCCTGATAGCAATCTGCTTGGGAAGATAGACTGCCTCTGGGAATTGTATAATTTCCTGCTTGTGTTTTATAGATGTTTGCTGATTAGTCAGAAAGCTTCCCTTTTTTCAGATTGTTGCCTGAGCATGTAGCACCAGAAAGGTGTATGTGGAGTCTGTGTACATATTTCACTTTTTACCTTTTCCTAGTATCAGTGCCCAAGTAAGAGCTGTAAACTGCTTCTTAAGCAGAAGTCTGTAGGGGAAGGCAATGACTTGTTGAATTTGAGAAGGGGACCAAATTATGAATGTGTAGCTGATTTTCCTAGAAGAGTGAAAAAGCTAAGCAAAGTGCCATGGAGAACAGAAACATTAGGACAGAAAGGATACTAAAATCTAGGTCACACACATGGAACTTGACCTCTTCTATGACTGGGTTAGTAACAGGATTTCTAGCTGCTCTTTCCTGATTTGTACCTGTAGTGAGTGACTGAAAACAGGAAAGAAACGAAAGAAAAAAGGAGTCATAGATTTCAGAGAGAGAGAGGGAGAGACAAACAACAAAAAATCATGCCCAAAACGACATTACCTGCTTCCTTTCCATTGGCTGCCTTTCCAAGATATGTTACTGAGTTTCATAGTGCTTGTATCTCTTTCTAGAGTTCATTTGTAGGTTCTTCTTGTCTCAAACAAAGAATTGGGTAAAACCAGCACAAAAGGTAGTGGGGTTTTGTGTTTATTAAAAGTAGGAAAAGAAACATGCTTTGCAGGGTTTTGGACCAAGTAAAAGTAGGGAAAGACCAGTCTTCAGCATGGGAGTGGATATACTCTAATGAAAGGACACAGCAGCCAAACTCATATATGTATGTATATAATCCATCTCAGAGTATCACCTACCTTGTGCTGTTTATCTTGTCAAGTTTACCAGAGTGCATCGTTAGCCTTGCACATTTCCAGTCCCTTGTGAGAAGTTTCCATATGACAAATGATGTATTTTTCCCCATTGCTATTAAAAACGTGTAAATGGAAATATAAATTGTAGAGCTTTGATAAATTCTAATTTGATATCTCAACCAGTCCTAATGAGGCAGGGTATATCCAGTGAGTAACATACAGCCATTTAGTTGAATACAGAAGAAGCAACACATAATCATTTTCTAACCATTGTTGAAATTAACCAGAGTTGCCAAGTTTATATATATGCCTGCTAGTCTCATTTGTACTTTTGTGAACATTTGAGGCCAAATTGGTAATATTTGCAGCTGATAATTGAGTGCTTTGGCCCTTTTTGTGTATACATGCTAAATGGTTGTTAGTGACAACCAAGGAAATTTTAAGGCTAATATTAAGAGACTTTTACGTTATTTGGGTTCTAATTAAATGAAGAAAAACATTGATGGCTAAAATATTCTGATAGTGGTAATCACATGAATGTGTGTGCCCCGAGCTCTGAGGTCACACACGTGTGTGTTTATATGTTTATATTATACAGATGGATTTCCTCTGTACAAAGGAGTTTGCCTCTTTGCACTGACTTTGTCATTAGAAGTCTTGCCAGTTGGCCACCTGTTGTGCTGTACTACCCTATTGTCCCTTCATGATTTGTCCTCTTGTGTGTCACTCCCCAGTCTCACAGTTCTGCACAAGGCTGCCTGCCATGGGCTGTCGGGATGTCCATGCAGCCACAGTCCTCTCCTTTCTGTGTGGAATCGCCTCAGTAGCAGGCCTCTTTGCGGGGACTTTGCTTCCCAACTGGAGAAAGTTACGGCTGATCACATTCAACAGAAACGAGAAGAACTTGACTGTTTACACAGGCCTGTGGGTGAAATGTGCGCGATATGATGGAAGCAGTGACTGCCTGATGTACGACACTACGTGGTACTCATCAGTTGACCAGCTGGACCTGCGTGTCCTCCAATTTGCCCTTCCCCTCAGCATCCTGATTGCAATGGGTGCCTTGCTGCTCTGCCTGATTGGAATGTGTAACACAGCCTTCAGGTCCTCGGTGCCTAACATCAAACTGGCCAAATGTCTGGTCAATAGTGCAGGCTGTCACCTGGTGGCTGGGCTGCTGTTTTTTCTGGCAGGTACTGTGAGCCTTTCTCCATCCATCTGGGTCATCTTCTATAACATCCATCTGAACAGAAAGTTTGAGCCAGTCTTTACATTTGACTATGCAGTTTATGTCACTGTCGCCAGTGCTGGGGGTCTGTTTATGACTTCCCTCTTACTGTTTATTTGGTACTGTGCGTGCAAGTCTTTGCCTTCTCCTTTCTGGCAGCCACTGTACTCACATCCTCCCAGTATGCACACTTACTCCCAGCCCTATTCAGCGCGTTCCCGCCTCTCTGCCATTGAGATTGACATTCCAGTAGTCTCACACTCTTCCTAATGAGACTACAGTTAATTGTTGAAAAAAATTTCTTGTAGCCCCTCACATTCCCCTTGTAAAAAGAGCCTTTTTGAACCCCTGTACTTTTTCCTTTTTCCTGACCAGTCAACAAAGCCAAATTTGTATGTGCTGGTAGAATGAAGTGCTGCTAGTTTTTATGAGTAAATTACATTATTTTAAATGTCAAACATTTTTCTTACTTCTTGTATTCAAAGGATTTTTAACCTGCTTACTGATATTTGATCAGCTATTTAAGGGGAACCAACCTGTGTCTGGTTTAAAATAATATGGTAAAGAAGGATGGTTAAGAAAAGCTGTTGCATACAATCTTTATGAATATTTTAGCTTGTGTTTTGTCCTTTTTATGTAATACTTTACACTGGAAAAAGAAAGGCAACTTTAACTATAAGAAATTTCTTTCAACTAAGGATAATTTAATACTAGTCAATAATCTAGCTGCTTATGACTATGACTTTTCTTTTGAGGCTAATTGTATTGAATGCGCTTCAGTGTTTTGAAGATTGCTTTCTTTTTTGTGAGTTCCTTATCTTCTACCTCATGCCAGTGTTTAAAAGTAAAATGCATTTTAAGTGAAGCCAGAATAAGACATTTTAAGTATCTGTTAAGTTTATATAATATTAACATAGTTTTAATGATTCCATGAATTGTACTGTTGGAGTTAAAACATGCCGTTTGACAGATTGGTGCTTCCTCTGAAGCAGAAAAACTTTTATTCTAGATGCCGCCTATCTAGAATTGTACCCTTGCACACGTACAGTCTCTTAACAGCTGAGAGAAATTAACAAAAGATTGAGACGTAATGGTTTGTGCTCTTTAGACAGAAGTGGTAGGGGACAAGAATCTATTCTTCAGTGCAGCAGAAGTGAAGTGATTTCCTCTGGACTGCAGTTTGAGTAACAGGTGAAGTAAGAAGATGGCTTTACCATAACCACATTCACCCTTAATTCACTTTCTGTCCCCATCACAGGTTACTGTCTTGAGCATTTATCTTGGCCTAATACTTTATAGTAGGTGCTTTAGAGGATACAGGAAAAGTAGGGGATCAGGTTCCATCCATGAAGAAATTTAAGTCTAATAGACAAGATCAAATTCTCAAACTATTATCTGTCAGTTAGTGAACAGTCTTACTTTTTCAGCTGGTCTGAACTTCTGTCATTCATCCAGAAATCATTTCAGCCAGAATCATGACTTTCTGACAGAGTGATTATGTAACACCAGCAATATCCTGGACCCTAGAAATTCGCTCTACTGGAATTCATCAGATTTTTATGATACCTACCTTCGCCTACATGCTCCAGTAACACTATCTCAGAATCAAGAGGCTGGGCAACCTCTGAAAGTGTAAGGCTGTATTAAGGAGGATGAGTTTTTAAAATCTGTATTCTTAGCTGGTATCAGTTAGATGTAACTGTCAACACTGAGATAATACTTAAAGATTCAGGGATTTAGGGTCTTTGCCCTTATGAATCTGAGCTGCTTACTTAGTTGGAGTAATTTGCTACATATTAGTATTATGTCCCTAAGGATTTTGTTTTATTACAGAATTTACAAATAGCTAGTTGTATAATAAACAGATAATGCCTCTTTTACAGATCTGAATATGATTCTGGTATTTCTATAGGTAAAGACAGATATCTAGTACTTTTTTTCTAATTCCAGCACTACTTTATGTAAATAGAAAATCCAGTTGCATAGTTTTTAAGTGCCATCAATAGAAAGCACACAGGCTATGTTTTTTCAGTGATAGCTTCTAATTTCAGTTGTGATTGTTTCATTCTCATATGTAGCTAAGTCTTGATCATTCCAAGACGGTGATGGGTAACATTTTGAGATGAGTATTAATTTAACCACTTGGGAAATTAATTTTAGTCCCTTCTCTCATTAAAATTTTGTCCAGAAACATCAAGAATTTCACCATTCCTTGGTCTTTGCATAAACAAGGTTAAAGGAAAAAAATGAGCCATTGAGATACTAGACAGTTTTTAGTTCTTATGGTTATAACTACTCGTATAATCATTAAGCTTTCCTACACTGAATAATCTGTAGCCTCAAATTAGTATTTATTACGGATTCACATGACATAAGAAACAGCTGTTTTCTTATTGTGTTAATGTTTCAATTTTGCTGTCAGTAGCTGTTTTTTAAAACCTTCAAAGGAAAACAGATACTTACACTTCTTATCATTCTTGAGCACTAATCAGGCTGTCATTGTGATTGGGGATAACTTTTTGTTAACAGCCTATTAATGTTAAAAGCCTTTTTTATAGGTACCAACTTGGAAAACAATCTTAAATGTGGTATGGTGTACCAGATTTGGTTTATCCAGCCTTGGGAAAAAAAACTAAAAAAAGCAAGATTCTTGAGTTAATTTTACTTGTACATAGAGCCTATAATGGATACTATGTTTGTTGTAAACTGCAAGATAAAACCTCAATAAAAGTGTACTGTACTTCTTGATGTTTATTAAAAGATGTATTTTTACAAGTTCCTGGTTTTGTTCTTTTCTTAGCTTTAGAGTAAAATATTTTTAGAAATGTTTCTCAGGTGTATATAATTTGTAAAAAACACAGTCTCATGTAAAATTCTGTGGAATAAGTACTAGGAAGGAATTAGAAAATGTGGAATTATTAATTTGGAAAGATCAAGATTCTTTATCCATTTCTAAGAGTGGTCCTAGGAGTTCACTAGAATATTTTCACAGTCCTCAAATAAGTATTTAAATCATGGCCAGGTTTGCCTAATCAGTGAACTTTAAATGCTCTGTGATCTTGGAGATTGGGGGTTTTCAAGTAGGGGGACCTTTTCTTAGTCTTTAAAGCTTGGAGTTACCAGAAAAAGTGACAGGCAAGTCACTTCACCTTTTTTTTTTAAACCTGTGATGAGTTTTTAGTTTGGAATTATGTCCATCTAGAGACATTCCTCACATACAGTCCTCACTAAAACCCACAGCTCTGTTACAGTATATATTAGGTAGCAGAGGCAGTGTTACACTGGAAATCAGAAACTGCATCAACTTGGGCACCACCCCCCCCACTGATTATGTGAAAGCACAATAATCCCGAGTCCCTCCGATCTACAGGTTCACTACAAGTAATTAAATGCTAGAGAATCTTTTCGTGCTGCTCAGAGTCATTGGAAACTGATTTATCAACCAGAAGTGAGAAGTACACATTACTTGCAATCACTAAGATCATTTTTTAAAAGCATCCTGCTTGGGAAAAGGACTAGTTAGTTCCAGTGCTGGGTCAGGGGAAGTACAGATAAACGCAGCATATCCTGTTCTGTCAAAAAGTGAGAAAATGCCTAAAGAATTATGGAGGTTCATGAGATTACAGCTGCCAGTTTGAAAGAGCTCCCATTGGCCAGACGTGGAACAATATGAGCATCAAAGCAAAAAGGCCAGACATGGTGGCATAGGCCTGTAGTATCAGTTCTTGGGAGACAGGAGGAGCTCCAGTTCAACGCCAGGCTGGCTACTTAGCAAGATTCTGTCTCAAAGAACAAATGTGTGTAGTGGGTTATAACCTGTTGAATAAAGAGAAGATACTGATAAGGAGGAAAGAAAAGCTCATTCTTAAAGTAAAAAAATATAAAAATGGTAGAATTAGAAAACATTGATAGAATTAAAACTAATTTTGAGACAAGTCTAATAAGCAATATATTTAGTCTCAGTACAAAATGGCTTGATTTCAGAGGGTGAAATAAATTTGTTGTGGATAAATTTGGCAGACAAAACCTTAATTGAGTTGTCAGATTTATCACCCAAGAGTGAGACAAAGCAACCTGGTAGGATATACTGAGAAGGGACTTAATTGCCACTGTTGTAAAACCATTAACAATGTGTAGCCTGAGTCTTGTCTTAAACAGTTCATTGGTCTCACTTTGGCTTTTTACTTCCCTCTTTATGCTGATCTCATGCTTCTTCATTTTTATAAAAATGTGTAATCTAGGGCCAGAGATGTAGCTCAGCGGCACAGCGCCTGCCTGGCAAGCGCGAGGTCGTGAGTTCAGTTCCCTATACAAAAAAAAAAAGTATGATCTATGTTATCTCCATAATTTATCTTTTAGAAGTGATTTTGTGTCAGTGTTCTTATAATAGATGGCAGAGCCAGGGTTGAAGAGTTTGTGTCAGGTCTTCTGTCCTGAAAAACTCAAAAGGAAAAGTCCTTGCAGAAGAAATGTAAAGGAAAATGGCAATCACAGGACTGGATGGGATCTTAATTGGCTGTTCTGTTTCTGTTAGCAGTGAATCCTGAAGCATCCTCAGGTTAGCCTGAGGGGCTGCTTCTGTTCCCCACAGCCTATGCTGGAAGAGAGGACCCTTTCCAGGAGGCGTCACTCTTTACCTGCTGGATATTGCACAGCCCTTAGGCCTGGGAAGTTTCCGGGTCAGTGGCATGAGCACGTCAGAGCTCTCTGAACCCCATTGTGACCCTGGGACTGGAGAGAAAACCATCTCCATCGCCTGCCTCGTATTTATAGCCAAATTAATGGGGAGATGGTTGGATTGTTGTATTTTGTTTTGAAATAAGTCACCTGTCCTGACTTCTGTAAAGAAAATGATTTGGCAAGTCGTAGGGAAGAAAGTGAGACAAAAAGGAAAGGGATTTTTTTTTTGGTAAAATTTTGTGTGAAAAGCCACTTGTATTGGGGCCTGTTAGCAGGAGTGTAGTAAATCACTTAAAAACCTTTTTAGAATCTAAAATGTGTACATGGGATCCTTCATACGTGGGGTCTTTTTCCCCGGTGATAGGAAAAATTGAAAACAAGCCAAGAAACAATGAGAATCTTTGCACAGTGTTTGACTGAAGAGGAGGAGAAATTGGGGAAGGAAATTCACCTTAAGGAGAAGAAGAGCTGGAGGGAGGGTAGCACTGACAGAAAATCAGGCTGGCCAGTTAACAAAAGAAGGAGGTCAGCTTTTATTGGGTGGCTAGGGTGGCCTAGAGTCTTGATCATGATCTCAGTTCTGGTTTGGTGAAGTGGCCCCAGAGAAGTCCTATCGAGTGAGGAGGCAATCAGTCCACTTCCTAGGAGACGGTTGCTCCTGCTCGGGCCTGGGAGGGCAGCCTCAGTTGTGTGGAGGCCCTGCTGGAACCCAAAGTGACTGGAGATTTCTAGGTGCCACTCCAGGGGGTCTGGAACAGGGCATTGTAAGAGCTAGCAGTTAAATGTCCCTGCAAATCTTGAAAATACCTTAGTTACTCTTACCTTCGTGCCCTCAATCTTGGAATGAGGCCGCTTGGATAAATTTAGGGATAATAAAGATCAGATGTGCTGGCTCATGCCCGTAATCCCAGTACTTGGGAGGCTGAGGCAAGAGGATTGCCATGAATTCAAAGCCAGTCTGGAAGCTGGGATTTAGCTCAGCGGCACAGCGCCTGCTTGGCAAGCCTGAGGGCGTGAGTTTGCTTCCTGAGACTGGAAAAAAACAAACAAAAACAAAAAAGCCAGTCTGAACTACATAGTGAGACCCTGTCTCAAAAGCAAACAAAAAATGTGGAGATAATAAGTCTTGTATTGTCAGTTTTTAGTAAGTTCTTACACGAGTAACCTGCCTATGCAACAGAGCTGAGCAGGAATCTGACCAAAAGTTTAAGATAGTAAAGGAAACAGATACAAAATAAAGGCAGAGATGCCAAAGCTTTTTTCTGGTTCTCAAGAGCTGTTCATCTGAAGAGTCACTGCTTTTTAGTGAAAGCAGCTTATAAGTCCTGATCTTACTAGCTGCTTCTGCTTTCAGGGTGCAAAGATAGCAATGACGTGCCAGAGCCAGTGGCCACTGGCCCATAAGAACCAACTGTGCACATCTCTTCCCAACTCTGCATGCCGATGGCATGCTGGTAGCTTGAAACTGGCCATGGTAGAAGTATTTCTACTCCAGAAGTTCATAAATGTTACAAGTTAGGGTTTTGCTTTTCTCTGCTGTTTACCAACACATTACTGCTTTGACTAGATTAATTTTTTGAGTTTCAGGTTAATTTTTTTTTTTGATCTTTTTGAGACAGGGTCTCACTCTGCAGTTCAGCCTTGAGCTCACTTTGTAGCCCAGCTGATCTTGAACTCACAACAATCCTCCTGCCTCAGCCTCCATAGTATTGGGATTACAGGCGTGCGCCACTGCACCCAGTGAATTTCAGGTTAATTGATGAGGAAGTTAGAAAGCAGCAAATATAGAGAGTTGTAAAATTTGATCTGATGAAGGGACTATCTGAAACCGTCTCTTAGCAGGTCTCCCTATGTCCAGTATTGCTATATCTCTCCCCGCCCCCCATGAACCCGTTCTGTGTACAGGCGACAGAACGATCCTAGTGAAATTCAGCCGACCTAGTTCCTCCCACGCTTTACATCATTCGGCACCTGTCCCCTCAGAACAGAGTATAAGCTCTTGCTTTAATTCCAAATGGAAGTTCTTGGGAGTAGTACAAACAGAAGTACATCAAAGAACGTTGGGCCAGGAAGAGCAGGCTGCTTAGAACAGCACAGAGACGTAGGTGTTGTATAGAATTTTTCAGACTCTTAGTGACTGTTAACATTAATGATATCTCACATGACTAATATATTAAAAATTCAAATTTAATAATACCCTTATTCTGTCACAGTGTCCCTGTACTGTAACTAAATTAGACACATTCCTTATTGCAGAAATTTCTGTGACCTGTATGAGGAAAAGTGGCATAACAAACATGACAGCTACCCTCTAAGGTGGCCCCCAGTGATCCTGCCTCTTGGTATTCCTGCCCACTGTCGTACTGTCCTCCATTAAGAAGTGTTCATCTATGTTACCCAGTGTTTTTCATTTTGTAGAAATAATGCTATGTGACATCCAAGGTTATATATCAGTGGTGGCGAACCTATGGCACATGTGCCGCAGCAGGCTGTTTATTATCACTGAAAGCTCTAAAAGTTTCGCCATCACTGTTTTAGATCATGAAAGGAAGGCACTGTATAGCCTAGGCTTTGTTCTTCCGTGTACCACATACTCTGGGGGAAGCCTACCACCATGTTTTGAGGATATGCACAGCTGTCTGGTTAATAAAGGAAGAACTAAGGCCCCTGGCAACAACCGGTACTGATTTCCCAGCCATGTAAGAGTGCCATCTTACATATTCTGTAGGAAGCAGACTTTCCCAACACCAGTGAAACTCTTAGATGACTGTACCCTGGCCACTGTCTTAATTGGAACCTGGTAAGGGACCCAATCTTGAAGAATATTTCCATGCTGTATTTTGAGCTTTCTTTGTTCCATATCAGCAAAAATCTATTTCCTGATCCCAGATTCCTTTGGAAAGATTGTCAAATGTGATAAAACAATCTAGTCTGAGCGCAGAGGCAGAGGAAGCTCTTAGACTGGGAGCAGAGTTCTAATTTTGGTAGGTGTGAGTGACTGCTCTTCGCTCTTCGTTATCAAGCAACAAACAACACAGATCTGACATGGAGTTTAGAACAGAGTTAAATACAACTGCAGTCCAATTAATATGAGTAGAAGTTAAATACACCTGCAGTCAAGTTAATCTAATGTACATAGAGGTTATATTGTCAAATGGTTATCAGAAGTAAGTAAACCATTGCTGTTTTAAAAATACATCATTTTTTAATGTAACTAACCAACTGTATCTAGGGTCAGCCATTTCGGAAGGATATTCAGTGGATAGTTTCCAAGATGGAAGAGGAAATAGCTGATCTTAAGACTCATTCATTTCCCGCTAGTAAAACAAATAAGATAACAGCCTGCAGCAGTGGTTGTGAGATAAGTGTTGGGAGAAGCAAGCTGAATTGTACTGACCTTTTAGTACACTGAACTTAATCTGATTGTTTTCCTAGCACTTGGCCAAATCGCTTGGATTCAGACTCCCAGGGGGAACATGGAACAACTTGGTTGGGTAATAAAAGAAATTCAAGGGAGAAAACCTGACCCGGTAGAGAGATGGCTCTCTCTCCTCCAGGTACCTCTCTCCCCTTTAGCCTGAATAACTTGTCAGGCACTAAGGCTGAGAAAATCATAAATGCTAAAGTGGAGTAAGGAAAGACTTATAATTTCCACCAAGTGAAACCATGATGCCAGTGTTCTTAAGCTAGCTTTAACAGAGAACAGAACAGGAATTAAGGAAACCCTGACACCTTCCGATAAATGAGAATTATCTACGCCTCAGCTGAGAAGTGCAATTCTGAGCCCTTAGAAGTGATAGAACGAATGAACACAAATTTTGTTCTGAGAGCAAAAGTATTAAAGAAATAAAATAATAGAAATAAAAGAATCAAAATTTAAAGATGTTTTAAAGAGAAAAGAATAGCATTGTCTTATCCTTGTTCATTACATAAAAACCTTACTATTTTCAGTCCCATTTCAAGAAACTGGCAGCCTGTCTTTTTATGTTTATGCATTTGTTTTTTGTTTTCATAGATCTCTCTGAAATCTGTTACAAGCAAAGGCACGCATACTACCCAAATAAATCAGCAATGTTTCCCCAGTGGAACAAACATGAATCATAGCAAGGGCAAATAGAAATGCCCCCCGCCAACACACATACCTCCACTCCTCCAAGTCCTACTGGATCTGTCTTTTGTAAGACATTGACTGACGTGAGGGTAGGATCAACTTCAGTCACAGAGGACCCTGCACTCAGAAGGGCCTTGCCCTTGGTTTTATATTCTGTTTGCATTTTGCACTGGCCCTCAAAAATGACAAGAGGGTACTAGGCGGAAGGTACAGAGCAGGCAGATGTGGGATTCTATCTAAACCTCACGCTTACTTGCTATGCACTAGGAAGACTGCCTTCCCCATGGGCCTCAGATTTCCATCTGCAACAGAGGTAATGCGATCTCTGTCCTATGATAATTGTGAGGACTGGACAGTGTTGTGAGGGAATGCAGGTAAAGCACTTCACGCCATATGCCTGGCTTTACTACACTTATTCCTAAAACCAGAGCCTATATCCTGTATATTGAACCCCAGTTGTTACTGCTGGTCATAAAAATTACTATCCCTAGGAAAACAGATATCTAGTTTATATTTTACAGGGATCTGTGGGCTTACATGGTCACTGCTATCCCTTTGGCAAGGATTTTCATGGCTTTTAGTTCAGTTGCAGCCACAGTAGAGACTGAGAAAATTAGCAGTTCTCTGAGGTGTTAGCCACTTCTTACAACGTAATTATGTTTATGTTATTACATTCCAGAAATGCAGTAGTCAGTGACTTTCCCCGATTCTTCAAGGAGATAGGAAAGTTTAAAGATATCTTATTTAGTGTACATTGTGATTTGTTAACACAGAAGTCATGGCCAACAACATTATCACTCATGACTCAGGGAACCTTATCAAATAGACAAATTTTCCCTGTAAGGCATATCAGTCTTCTCCTTCTTCAGAACATCAGGCAAACTATACTCAGAGGCCATTTTAAACAGCAAAATCACCACAAAAACATAGACAACATGGCAGTAAGACCTTGGATTGCGAGTAACTTGTGCCGCACGTGTTCCGCAAGATGAGCAAACATTTCTAATAAATTTTAACTTGATAAACGAATGATGTTTTATAATATGAGCACGTAGTATGTGACACAAAACATCACATAAATACAACTGAGGCAGTGGTTCTTCTTTCTCCGCAGAACTATGGGTGATCAATTCCTAATAGCAAGAGGTTATGGAGGAGATCTCATCTGCAGAGGATAAGCAGGAAAAGGTGGAGGAATTCCTTGCTTCAAGTGAGATTAGGAAGATATGCCAAACTTGGGAAATAGTAGAAAAGCACTACCCGAATGAGGCTGTAGCAGTGCAAGGAATGGATCTGTTTAACAACAGTGCAGTGTCACATTTCCATGAAATCTTCACAAGGAGGCAAAAGCAAGCATCACTGGGCAGGTTCCTTGTTAAAGCACAAAAAGAAAAAGAGTCCACTGAGGTGATAGATAGTACTGATCTGTTAGTGATAGTGAAAATTGTCCTACACAGTAACCCTCCTCTTTACTGTCTCTCTCATGCCAGCCATGAAGGTTTTCAAAGGTAAGAGTAGGTTAATTTATTTTTCTTTATATTTTGTATTTCCTTTATTATTTTGTATTATATTACAATATTGTAGTCATTTTTATATGAATGGTTTTGCATTGTGAAACAAATCATTATTTCTTATGGGGGAAATTCACTTTGCTACACAGTTGCTTTGGATTACAAGCATGTTTCTGGAACAAATGCTTGAAAAACCAAGGGTTTCCTGTAAACGTGACATCAATCTGTATCTTTCCTATTGTTTCCAAGTAGGATACAACAGAGAGCATGAGCAAGGGGAGAACTGAATCTCTAATTTCAGGTCTTTGTCTAATTGGCTGGGTAGCTATGGGTAGATTTCCAAATCAATTCTGTGTTCCTATTTCTGTTTCTTCTTTTGTGAAGAAGTGGCCAGTAACATGCATCTCACAATAACATGTATGGGTGAGTGTGGGTGTGAGCACGCAGTAGATTTTTCTTTAAGTTTCTCGGCTACCCTTATCAAATGTGGAGCTAGGACTGAAGAAAGTGAAGCAAATGTCATTTTGTGCATCAGAATCTTCCTTTGTGGATGGACTGTTTCCCTAGAGAAAACATGCCAAGTCCGTGCTCCTATCTGGGTGTGGATAATGAATATGTTTTCATTCAAAATTCTTCACAATTCCAAGGGATCAGTGTAACTTCAGGGATTCATTTTCTGGTTAAATTGGCTGTCTTAAATAAGATAAAGTAACTGAGTCAATAGTTTTAAGGCCTGCTTCCCCTTGTGCTAGGATTTTAAGAAAATAAGAATGAGCTATAACTCTGGCCTTCTGATCCAACAGCCTAGGGTGAGGGCCCACTGCAAAATTGGCTCTAATGAGATCAACACGAGTGAGGGTAGGTAGAGGAGAATCTACAAAGACCCTGCCCTCAGCTGGCCCAGCACCACTACTATTCTTGCCTCCTGTTAAGGTAAATATGCAGCCTTGACTTTTTATTACCAGGGTAGAAGAACAGACTTGGCACATAGGAGCCTTGGAACTGGAAGGACTGTTCATATTTCATCAGTTATCAGCTGTGCCTACCCTAAGGAGACAGGAGTTGTATGCCAGAGCTCGGAATGATCCACTCTTCATCTGATTCCTTCTCCTGGGAATCTGGTTTATGCTTCATTTACATGGGTCCTTGTTCTTACTCAGAACACAATGAATCTATAAAACTGGTCAGGAATAGTACTTGAGTGATCACTCCATCCAGAGATGTTTTACAATTAAATATGTCTCTCATAAAGATTGGGAATTCTTTATGTTCCCTAAAATGAATCTTCAGTGGTAGAATTTCATGCATCAAGTCTGTTAGACTTCTTTAAAAAGAAAATGTAAAGGTCACTTTGTGACATACTCTGTTTTGCAGAGTACTGTACTAGTAGATATAGCCAAACATCCGTGTTTTAGCATTGCACTGGGTGGCATGAATAAGCTACCACCATTTTAAAGTGAAGAGCTACATACTTGAAGTCCTTTTAATTTCCATATTCAGTTGATACACTGGCTATTGCTTTATTTTTGTAGAACAATTATGACATCTAGTGGTTCACACAAGTACTTCCAAGAACTACTTTGATGTGCTATTTTTCTCTACTGCATGTATTTAGGTATGAGAACTTGCTATTCAAATAACACCTTAATAAATATCCTTATACATATCGCTTTTCAGAATTAATTTTATAGTATAAAGACCAAGCCTCAGAATTCCTAAGTGAAAGGTTATGCGTATTTAGAACATTGATATTGTCAATTGGTTCTTTAAAGTTTTATCTATATATTCTTTTACTATAGTACTTTGTTTTTGGCCTTTGAAGTTTTAATTTTTCATATAATAAGGTATGTTAATATTTTATTTTATGATTTAAGTTTCATATCGTATTTAAAATGCCTATCTCCTCTCCTGGAGAGTAAAGAATTGAAAATCAGATGTGCTTATATATCATGTATGTTATATACAGTTGGATTTTTTTGTTTTATATTTTACATTTAACCCTTTCATTTACCAAGTGTTTTAGTACAATAGGGAATGTAGGAATCCAAGTTTATTTTCCCCTAACAATGTAAAGGAGATTGGTAAATTTAAATATAACCATTAAAATGGTTGAGATAGACATCTACATATACTGGTGAGAAAATATGTCAAAAATTTACACCAATACAGGAGAATAATTTTGATAATATAATTCTATTTATGTAGAAAAACTATTTCCATGCAAAGACACAGAAAATGTCTGAAATCACACACACACACACACACACACACACACACACTGTGCACACATATATTATTAATAGTAGATTCTTCTAAGGAGTACATATTATTATTGGCAGGATAAATAGAGTTTAATTTTTATCTCTGTATAGTTTTCTAGTATTTGAATGTATTACCCTGAATATACATTACTTATATTATGAAAAATATTTTGTAAAGAATGCTTAATAACATGGGAAAATGCTATGGTTTACATCTGAAATGTCCCCTAAGGGCCAAAAGTAGTACCCAAAGTAAACCAGCAATCTGAATTTTATATATTAACCTGTAAATATTAATACAGTACTGTTGTATTTAACATTTTTAAATGCAAATTTCTTGTATTTAAATAAAATGCTAACTTTGTCATTTACATAAATATATCTGCCACTGCAAAACTTGCTTTGTATACTCAGTATTGTTTTGGTACTTATATTGCTATCTAAGGCTTAGTCCCTGGTGCGCTTAGACTGTGGAACCTTGGTGAGATGGAGCCTAGCGGAAGGTCTCTGGGCACTGGGGGCACGCCACTCAGCAGATAATGGGATCTCAGCCCCTTCATCTCTCTTTCTTTTTTTTTTTTTTATTATTTTAAAGAGTAAAAGAAGGATAACATAATAATAGGGGGGGCTTACCAAATTACAGACAAAGTGGTAGGAGATTATCAATGGTTATTGTTTTACATA
>NW_004955432.1:7651191-7664876 GCF_000276665.1 Chinchilla lanigera
CAATGGCAGGAGCAAGAGTAACCCGTTGTATGGCATGCATTCCCAGGGGTTTTTCCATTTGAATGTTTCACACACGTCCCAGGGTAAGCATCTGCAGCTGGTGCATGATGGGCCAATTGTGTCATTGTTTCTCTGTGTCTTGATAGTTCTCAATTGAGCGGTGGCGGCCAGCCTAAGGGTTGGTGCGCAACAGCGCTTGCCGCCGCATGGCTCCACGTGTGCCGGGGGCCCTCCTTCCGGGGGCCTACCAGGCAGAAAGCTAGCCAGCCTGCCCTTCATCTCTCTTTCACTCTGGCTTTGAAGTGAGAACTTCCATAACCACATTCTTTAGACTCACCACGGTCCTTGAAACAATTGGCAAACTAACTATGGGCTGAAGCCTCCAAAACTGTGAGCAAAAAGAAACCCTTCCTCTTTTTTAGTTCACTATCAGTGTTGGGTATATTCTACTTTTTCCCCAAAAATATTACTATATTTTCTGCCCAAAGTCATATCTTTGATTTTTATGAAAATGTCCGGTTTTCATGAAATTTTACCTAGAAATTAGTGAAAACCTTACACAGGATCCTCCAACATTTCTACATAAGTGAACAGTCTTAACTTTTACTACCCCATTTTCTCAATTCAATAAATCTGTGTGAAAGAAAAACAGTGAATACTCAAGTTTCATAAACAAAAGAACTGGAACAAGAGGAAGTAACTTCTGCAAGGTCACCAGGTAGTTGGCAAAAGTAGCACCTGAACTCAGGACCTTTTTCCACAGTCCAGGGGCACTGTAACTATCTCTGTTGAATAAATGCTTGAAGGATGAGTTTCTCTATAAGGGAAAAATGTAAGAGATTTTTTTCTAAACACTATGAATTCCAGACCTGTAGGTTACAACTTGTTTCATGCATTACTTCATCTTCTTCCTAAATTGTTGATGAAATTTCCCTAAAATAATAAAACTATGTGTACATTCAGACTGATTCTTACTTCATTTTCAGATTTTCCAACTGGAATAAGAGACTAGTAAGGAGAATTTCTCTTCTGCTTCTTATAATTACACTAGTCTTTAGACACTTGATTGTAAAATGAACAAAACCATAGAGAATAATAGAGATAATGATATTGACTATCCAGCTATCACATAGCTACACATTTTGTCATATATTTACTTTAGAATTTTTAAGTAAGAAGTTCCCCCAAGTGTTTGTCCAATCCCATTCTTTTCTTGTACAACCCAAAGTTAGCAGGAAATTTTATATATTAATCAATGCGTAGTAATACAGTACTGGTGCATTTAACATTTTTAAATGTAGATTTTTTTGTATTTAAATAAAATGCTAATTTTATCATTTATATATATATGTATACTATGCCACAACTTTTTTTATACATTCACTGTTTTGGTGTTTGTATTGATATTTAAATCTAATTATATATCTGTAGCTTTTGTGGTATTCTGAATGGGTTCTTTGTTTCAAGTACAATTTGTAATTGCTTATGGCTAGAAGATAGGAATTATAATACCTTGGAATCAAGGATATTTTCTGAACTAATTTGTTAGTTTATGGATTCTCTTGGATTTTTATGATGGCAGTTATCCAAAAATAAGAACAGGCAAGCATTTTTAGAATGACCATCTTTCTCAGTGTAACTTGCTCCTTTCTAGAATAAGAAGCTCACAGGATATCTGATTTCTAAACTAAAATCACTTCCAGTATCAACAAACACATGTTCACCCAATGCAGATATTGAGGACTCTCTCAGTCCTTAGCCTGAGTGTTTTCCAAGAGGTACAGTTACAGCTATGCCCTTTTCTTACCCCGTCACCCAGAGATCTTATTTCCCAGGAATTTCTTGGTGTGATTTCAAATGGAGAACTATAAACCCAAGCAACTGAAAGCAAATGGGTGAATTTTATTTGAAGTAATGCAAAAGAGTATCTGTAATTTGGTTGAGGTTTCAAAAAACTGTAACTTTCCAGAAAGGCTCCTGGACTGGGTATCAAGAAACTTGGGATCTCATGTTGGTCTGACCTTGATGGCAGTCACTTAGCCTTGTGGATCTCCTCATGTGTGGGAAGACAGGAGATGGAGGAGAATTGTAAACTAAGAGCCTTCTAAACTAAGAGCCTTCTAAACTAAGAGCCTTCCCACTAGTTGGGTTGCAGTGGAGATACTTGTGGTATTATAGTGTGTAACAGGGAAGTTTTTCTTGTTGACAGCTAGAAAACGTGAGCCTTTCCTTTATGCTATCAGATGCTTATTTATGTATTAGTTCTATTTTCTAGTGTTTAAATTCTTAAAAGGTAAGTAAATAGTTTTATAACGTCCATGGTCAAAACTATCTTATGAAACTCTATCCAATAAAAGCAATCCAAAGACAGTATAGCAAATCTCATTGAATGCTATTCTTCAGATTTGTACATTTCATTGTGTGTGAATTTTACCTAAAAAAGCTATAGAGACAAACAAACATAAAGAATACCTGTAATTTCATATAACTGAGTTTTTTGGAGAAGTGCAATTTGGATTTAAGCTTCTGATCAGATTTCTGCATAGATTGAAATGAAGGTGTTCTATTTTTATTTGTTAATAACTCCAGCAAGATAAGAGCTGTGAGTTCAACATGACCTGCTCCCATTGAGAAGAAAAGTGAAAAGTCACATAATGAAAATAAAGGTCAAAGGTGCATTATATTTGTGACATTTATTCTGACCACCTATCAATGCTAGAGAAAGAGATCGGTACTTTTAACAAAGCAAGAGTCTCCTGAGAGAGTATTGTCTGGTTTCTATGTGAACTGGAAACCAGAGCACTGACTCTATACATCCTTTCTCACTGTTTGGAACTGACAGTGTTAAAGGACATTTCCCCAAAACTACTCAATGGAAAAATTACCAAACAAATATGTGTTAGTTAGGCTCTTTGGATGCAAACAAAAGAAACTAATTTAAGCCCCAAAAAAGTCACTAGAAATAGTCTTGGTAGCTCAGGGAATCAGAGGAAATGTTGAGCAATTAAATCACAGGAAAGCAAGCTCTGGGAACCCTGGTAACAGGAATGAACGGACAGTCTCCTCAGAGAACTGACATGTGGCAGCTCTAACATAGTCTTATTTGTCACTCTGCTTAAGATTCAGATTCTTGGAAAAGAGACTGCTTTGCCTGATTCATGCCATGTGGCCCCTCTTGTTTGTGTGTTGTTGGTTAACAGAGGAAAATAGGGAGGGAACTTTCATCTTCATGTACTTCCAGGACGCTATATGATGGTGGAGGGAAAGTTCCCAAGAGAAATCAGAGCTCCCTTACTCAAGAGGAGGGAGAATTGTTCTGGAGGAAGGCAGAACAGACATTCATTGCACCCCTGCTGGCATGTTTCCTATTAAGGCCTAAATATACCAGTCTCCTTGCAGAGCCTCCTAGCAGTAGCACCAAAGAGGTCCAGGATCTTGGAAGATGACTCCAAGGACGGCAACCCAAGGTGTGGGAAAGGGAGCTACGATCAAGTCCTTGAGAAGCATCAAGCTGCCAGCATTGATTTGTGTCCTCTGAAGAGCCTTATTTGAAAACTGATGAGTGTGTTCAGAGAACACTCATAGGTAGGCTGACCTAGAAAGCTTCCAGGAGAGCAAAAACTCCCCCAAGAGAATCAACTTTCTTTCTTTTCTCCTTTTTTTTCTTTTCTTTTGTTTTTTCTTTTCTTTTCTTTTTTTCCCCTTTCCCTTTCCCTTTCCCCTTTCCTTCCCTTTCCTTCCCTTTTCCTTTTCCATCCTTCCTTCCTTGCCTGCCTGCCTTCATTCTATTGTTAGAGCAGATAGTTCCCCTTCAAGATTTGTGTTCATCTCCCACTTTCACTCAGCTTAAAAACAGAGCTGAGGTTTCTTCCTAAAATGTCTCTCCCATCACACTTATTTTGGTGCTCTGCTACTGCCATTGCCTTCACCTGTAAAGAAAGCACTCTAAATGTGCAGACTTTAAGGTGGACCTCTGGATATAAGTCTAGGCTCTGTTCCTCCTTGTGGGGTGAACATCCCTGTCCTCTCTCCCTGTCCTGGCTAATATGTGTGCTGCTCCTTTACCACTTACAGTAAGCTTCCCTCTACTCTACCTTCTCTCCTGTGGCTTATTAGCTAGTCTCTTTGTGATAATAGCCATTCTAACTGGTGTGGGGGTTTTGTTTTTGTTTTTGAAAGAGGGTCACACTCTATAATCCAGACCACCCTGAAATCTGCTAGGTAGCTCAGGCTGGTCTTGAACTCACTCTCCTCCTACCTCTGCCTCTATGCTGGTCATTATGGATTTAATCTGCAGTTCTTTGAGGATTAGTGCTATAGAGTATATTTTTCATATGCCCATTGATTATTTGCATGTCTTCTTTGGAGAAATGTCTATTCAAATTATTTGCCCATTTTTACCTGGATTTTTTTTTTTTTTTTTTTTTTGCTATTGAGTTATCTGAGTTCCTTATATATTTTGGATATTAATATCCTATCAGATAAATGATTTGCAAATATTTTAACTCATTTTATATTTTGTATTTTTACTCATGGATTGTACCTTTTGCTGTACAGTTTTGCAGTTTGATCCAGTCTCATTTGTTTATTTTTGTTTATTTTGGTTGCATATGCTTTTGGGATCATATCCTGAATATGGTTGCCCAGAGCCGTGTTATGGAACTTTCCCTGTATGTTTTCTTCCAGTACTGTGGTTTTACAGTTTCAGATCTTACCTTTAAGTTTTAATGCATATGTATATGTGATGTGAGATAAAGGTGCACTTTCATTTTTCTGCATATGATATGTTATTTTCCCAACACCAGTAATTAAAGTAACTGTCCTTTCCCTATTATGTGTTCTGTGCATCTTTGTCAAGAATAATTGACTGATGGATAGACATACTTTTAGGCTATTATATTCTATGGAACTACTTTTTTTTTAACCAATGCTAATGCTGTTTTAATTACTGTAGCTTTGCAGCATATTTGGAGGTCAAGTAGTGGCTACCTCTAGCTTTGTTCTTTTATTTAATATTGCTTTGGCTTTTGGGGACTTTTGTAGTTTCATACAAGTATTAGGCTTTTGTTTGTGTTTTAGTTGGAGAATTTTGAAAGGGACTGTATTGAATCTGTTGGATGGTATGGACATTTTAACAATATTAATTCTTCCAATTCAAGAACATAGAATATCTTTCTATTTATCTGTGTCTATTTCAGTTTCTTTCATCAGTGTCTGTATTTTTCTGCACACATGTCTTTTTATATGGTGCTTGGGATGCACCCAGGGCTTTTTGCATACTAGACAAGTGCTCTACCAGTGAACGATTTCTTTCTTTCTTTCCTTCCTTCCTTGCTTCCTTCCTTACCTCCCTCCCTCCTTCCCTCTCTTCCTTTCTTCCTTCCTTCCATACCTATTGTGAATGGGTTTGTTTTCTCCATTTATTTTTTTCAGGTAGTTCATTTTTGGTGTATGAAATGCTACTGATTTTTATGTGTTGATTTTTTAGCCTATAACTTCACTGAATTTGCTTATTGGTTTTAACAGTTTTTTGGTGAGTTTTCTAGGGTTTTTTACACTTAAGATGTTGGTTTCAGCAAACAGTGATCATTTGACTTCCTTCTTCCCAATTTGGATGCCCTTTAATTTTTATCTCTTGCCTGACAGCTCTTACTATAACATCCAGTACAATGTTGAATAAAATTGTGGAAGGGGGCATCTTGGCTTCCTCTAGATCTTAGATTTTCAGTTTTTATTCATTGAATATGATGTTAATTGTGGGCTCATTCTATTGAGGTACATTGTTTCTATACTTAAGTTTCTCACAGTTCTTATTAAGAAATGAAATTTTATCAAATGCTCTCTCAGCACTACTGACATGATCATGTTTTTTGTCCTTCATTCTGGTGATAGTATATATTACATTTATTGACTTGCATATGTTGAACCTCTCTAGCATTCCTGGGATGAACCCACTTGATCTTGGTGAATGGACCTTTTTTTCAGATTTTTTTACTTTTACTTTTTCTAATTATTTTTTATTGGTACATTTTAGATATATAACAAAAACATTTATCATAGAGAATTTGTACCTGTACATGATTGTCTTGGTTACTTTTCTCTCCTTGCTGGGACAAAGTACTTGACTCCCAAAATTAAGGAAGGAAAGGTCTATTTCGCTTACAGTTTGTGGAGGTTTTAGTCCATACTTGGCAGGTTACAAGGCAGAGTGGCACATGGCAGAGGGGTACAGCTCATGGCAGCAGAACACAGCAAAGCAACAAGCACCAAAAGGGAGGAATGGCCTCAAGCAGCCTCTTCCTCTCCCTTACATATGCAAACTATCCACCCCAGGGCTGGTGTAGCTCTCACACCCATAATCAAGCAAACTCTAAAAGCCTGCCCCATGACCGCATGAGGCTTTGGGGGGACACACAGACACAAACCATAACAGTGATATATCTTTCTTCTTTCTTCCCTCCCATTTCTCTCCCCTCCTTTTGACACCCCTTTCCCTGCTTATTTACAGAAGCTTCTTTCTATCCTCTTTTTTTTCTTGTCCTTTTCTTCCTCTCACTCTCCCTCCTCCCTTGAACTTCTCATTTGAACGTTTTCTTCCCGTTTCCCAATATCTATTATTTTAGTCCTTATTTACACTTTCAGGGATTTTGGGGCTGTTTTTAAGATGTAGTTATTATGAACTGTGCTGCTATAAACGTGGGTGTGCATATATTGCTATGGTAAGACGCTTTTAGTTCTTTTGGGAAGATACCAAGTAGGGGAATACCTGGTTCAAATGAAATCATGAGTTTTAATTTTGTGAGCAAAATCCACACTGATTTCCACAGTGGTTGCAACAGTCTACACTCTCACCAATGGTGGAGAAAGATTCCTTTTTTCCCCATAGTCTTGGCAGCATTTGTTATTGCTTGATTTCTTGATGATAGCCGTTCCAGGACTGAATTTGAGAGTATTGCTTCCCTGTCTATTTCCTTAAAGAGTTTGAGAAGTAGCAGCAGTAGGTCTCCTCTAAATTTCTAATAGAATTCAGCAATAAATCTGTCAGGACTTGGGCTTTACTTTGTTAGTAGGTTTTTAATTACATCTTCAATTTCACTGATGGAGGTTGGTTTATTTAAAATTTTTCTGTCTTCTTGATTCAGCTTTGGTAATTCATATGTATCTAGGAATCTGTTCATTTCTTCTGTTTTCCATCTTATTAGAATACAGGTTCTTGAAGTAGGTATTGCTGGTCTGGCTTTCTGTAGAATCTGTTGT
This sequence comes from Chinchilla lanigera, assembly GCF_000276665.1. NCBI lineage: Eukaryota > Metazoa > Chordata > Mammalia > Rodentia > Chinchillidae > Chinchilla > Chinchilla lanigera. The sequence goes on from NW_004955432.1 coordinate 7,658,449, forward strand.
GATTTTACCCTTTTAATTCCTAATTCTATGGATTTGAGTCTTTCCTTTTTTGATAAGGTTAGCTAAGGCCTTGTCAATTTTATTTAATCTTTCAAAGAACCAACTCTTCGATTCATTGATTTTTTTCTACTGTTTTCTTAGTCTCCATTGCATTCATTTCTGCTTTGATTTTTATAATGTCCTTCCTCATATGAACTTAAGTGTAGTATGCTCTTCTCCATCTAGAGGCTTGAAGTTCAACATTACTTCGTTCATATGTGCTCACTCTGTTTTTCTGATATGTGAATTCAGTGCTATAAATTTCCCTCATAAGACTGCTTTCATTGCATCCCATAAGTCACTGTATGTTGTATTGGCATTATCATTTAATTGTAGAAACTATCTAATGTCTTCTTTAATTTCATCTGTGACCCATTGGTTGTTCATGAGAGTGTAATTTAATTTCCATGTGTTTATGAAGATTTTGTGATTTCTTTTGCTATTGATTTCCAATTTCATTGCACTATGGTCTAATAACATGCATGAAATAATTTTGGTCCCTTTGTGTTTACTAAAGAAAGTTCTGTGAGCTAGTGGTTTTTTTTGGAGAACATTCTACATGCAGCTGAATATGCATTCTGATGTTGTGGGGTGGGGTGGAACATGCTGTAGACATTTACTAAATCCATTTGTTCAAAAGTTTGGTTCAGTACTGATATTTTGTGTTAATTTTTTTTGTCTAGTTGATCTGTTTGAGACAGTGGTATATTGACTACAATTGTATGAGTGCTTATTTGGTTTTTCTTGTCCATTAATATATGTTTTATATAGTTGAATGCACTGGTATTTGGTGCATACTTATGATTGTTATCCTTTCCTGTTGGATTGTTCCCTTTATAAGGATGTAGTGACCTTTGTCTTTGTTAATTACTCTGGCTTGAAACCCACTTTATCTAAAAATAGAATAGTTACCCTGCTTTCTTTCCAGGTTCCTGTCACATAGTGCGGTCCATCCTTTGATGTTCAGTCTAAGAATTTCTTTTTGAATTAAATGTGTTTCTTGTATGCAGCATATTGTTCAATCTTGCTTCTTGATCCGTTCTGCCAGTCTGTTTCTTTTGATTGGTTAATTTAGTCTGTTTCTTTTGATTGGTTAATTTACATTGATGATTATAATTGATATGTATTGACCTATCCTTGTCATAATATTTTCCTTTTGCTGGTTCCCTTTTTTTCCCTTCGGCTTAATTACTTTTCTTGCCTGGTGGATTCATTTTGTTGAGGTTCCTGGGGTTGTAGTCCTCATTATCTCTTTCTAGTATGTCCTTCAGAACATTCTGAAGTGCTAGTTTTTGGTAGTCATTAATTTCTTCAGGTGTTCTTTGATATGGAAGTATGTTATTTCTCTATTAATTTTGAAAGGTTGTTTTGCAGGGTATATTGATCTGGGTTGGAGATTGTTTTCTTTTAGGGCTTGAAATGTTTCACTCCAAGCTCTCCTTGACTTGATAGTTTGTGTTGAAAAGTATGCTTTGACTCTGATGGGTTTTCCTTCATGTGTTATTTGTTTCTTTTCTCCAACAGCTTTTATTATTCTGTTCTTGTGCTGAATTTCTGGAATTGACTATTATAGGCATTGGGGTAGATTTTTTGATCATTGTAATTAGTGTTCTATATGCTGCATTTATCTGCACATCAAATTCTTTTTTCCTGCCACAGAAGTTTTCTGCTATTACTTCTGTGAAATATATTTTGCATTTCCTTTTTTTTTTTTTTTCCTGGTACTTGGAATCGAACTCATGACCTTGCGCTTGCCAGGCAGGCACTGCTGCTGAGCTAAATTCCCAGCCCCTTATATTTTTTAATGGATAAAAGGTAAAACAAAATTTCATGACAGGATCATAGGAGAGTAATAATAGTTAATGCATTACATATTATTATCTTTAAAGTAGTTACCCAGAGCACAATATACTGGCACAAAAAATTCTCCAATTGATATTAGCACAAACATTCCCTTTTGAGGAACCAAGAGACCAATAGTATAAATTGAGGAACCAATAGTATAAATAACTTTTTCTCCCTTTTCCCTTCCTTCCTTTCCATTTCTCCCATCCTACTTGCTTCTTCATTTTAAACAATTTCTTTCCTTTTCATAGTATCTAATACACATTTTAGACCTTATTTGCTCATTTAATTTCTCACACCAAAGGGACAAGATGATGTTTATACATGTGAGTCTGAATTATATCATTTATGAGCATGGTCTCAAGTTGTATCCATTTACCTATAAAAGTCTCCAGTTTATCCTTCTTTATGGCTGAGTAATACTCCATTGTATAAAAATATCACATCTTTTTACCCATTCCTTGATTGATGTGTTGCTTTTAGGATTTAGCTATTAAAAATTGTGCTGCTATCAACGTGGGTACACATATATTGCTCTGGTATGATGTTTTTAATTTTTCTGGGAATACACCCAGAAGGGGAATAGCTGGTTCAAATGGGATTTGTAATTCTATTGTTTTGAGGAATTTCCACACTGATTTCCACAGTGGTTGCCCCAGTGTACACTCCCACCAAAAATGGAGAAGTGTTCCTTTTTCCCCACAGCTCCTCCAGCATTTGTTATTGGTTGATTTATTGATGACAGCCATTCTTTCTGGAGTGAGACAGAATCTCCGTGTTGTTTTAATTTGCATCTCTTCAATGACCAATGATGTTGAACATTTTTTTCATATTTTTTTTTTACCATTTGTATTTCTTCATCTGAGAAGTGTATATTGATCTCAGATGCTGATTTTTGAGTTAGGTCTTTGAATTTGGGGGTCTGATTTTTTTCAATTTTTTACATGCACTAGATAGAAGTCCTTTGTCTGAAGAACAGTTGGTTAAAATTTTTTCCTACTCTGTGTGTTGTCTTTTCACTCTGTTGGTGATTTCTTTTGCTGTACAAAAGCTTTTTAATAAGATGAGATCCTAGTTGTTGATTATTTGATGTATTTCCAGTGCAGTTTAGGTTTTTTTCTTGAACTCTCTGCTTACTCCTATGTCTTCAAGATTTCTACCTACTTTCTCTTCCAGTAGATTTAATGTTTCTGTTTTAATATTTAGATCTTTGATCCACTTTGACTTCAGTTTCATGTATGATGATAGACATGGGTTTAGTTTTACTCATCAACATGTAGACAACCAGTTTTCCCAGCACCATTTATTAAAGAGGCTATCCTTCTTTCAGTAAGCATATGTTTGACCCCTTTGTCAAACATAAGATGACTGACTGTGTTTTTAGTTGTGTCAACATCTATTCTATTCCACTGATCCACAGGTCTGTTTTTTTGCCACCATTAAGCTGATTTTATCATAGCAGCTTTGTCATATAATTTTAAGGATTGTAATGCCTTCTGTCTTGCTTTTGTTGCCCAGGATTGCCTTTGCTATTTTATGTCTCTTCAGCTTCCAAATGAATTTTAGGAATGTTTTCTCTGATTCCATGAGGTATGCTAGTGGTATTTTGATTGGAATTAAATCTGCATAATAATTTTGGGAATATGGCCGTTTCACTATGTTGTTTCTTCCTATCCATAGGCAAGGGATGTCTTTCCATTCTCTGATATTCTCTTCAATCTCCTTTTTTAGAATACTGTAATTTTCAAAGTATAGATCTTTTAATTCCTTTGTTAGGTTGATTCCTGTGTATTTCAGTTTTTTGTGTGTTCTATTGTGAAGGATGTGGTTTCCCTAATTTTTATCTCAGTGAGTTTGCTTTTTGTGTACAGGAATGCTATTGATTTCTGAGTGTTGACTATGTATCCAACTATGCTACTGAATTTGCTTATTAAATCTAGAAGTCCTTTGGTGGAATTTTTGGGGTCTTCTATGTAGAGTATCATGTCATCTGCAAATAATGGTAATTTAATGCTTCCTTTCCTGTCCTTATCCTTCTATTTCTCTCTCTTGTCTAATTTCTCTGGCTGGTGTTTCCAAAACTATATTAAGTAGGAGTGGTGATAGTGGGCATCCTTGTCTTGTTCCTGATTTTGTGAAAGTTTTCAGTTGTCCATTTAGTGTGGTGGTGGCTATTGGTTTGTCAAAGATAGCTTTCATCAAATTGAGATAAAGACCATGTATTCTGATTTTCTGTAGGGCTTTTTATTATGAATTTGTATTGGACTTTGTCACTAGCTTTTTCTGAATCTATTGAGATGATCATGTGTTTATTGTCTTTAGCTCTGTTGATAAGGTGTATTACATGTTTTGATTATGTTGAACCATCCCCACATATGTTCATATGTTGAACCATCCCTACATTCCTGGGATGAATCTCATTTGATCATACTGTAGAGTCTTCGTGATGATTTGCAGCATTCTGTTTGCTAGTATCTTGTTGAGGCATTTTGCATCTATGTTCATTAGGGAGCTTGGTCTGTAGTTCTCTTTTTTTGGTTGGGTCTTTCTCTGGTTTTGGTATCAGGGTAATACTTGCCTGCAGCAATAAGTTAGGGAGTATTTCTCAACTTTCAGTTTCATTAAATAGTTGAGGAGCATTATCAGGTTAATATTATCCCTTAGTTATTGCAGACTGATCAGGTCTGCAATCTCCCAAATGAGTGGACAGCAAAGGCTAAATAAAAGAGACAAATGGGATGTTTTCAGGGCTGTAGGATAATCAAAACCCTCTCATAGAATTTAAGATTCTCTGGGGGATAAGACCAAGACCTTGTCTTTCTCTTTATTTATCTATTTAGTTATTATCTAAGATAGATATAGATATTACATATCTATTTAGTTATATTTAGCCCTGTATTTATCTATTTAGTTATCAGAACAAGGGAGAGGAATACTCAAGAAGGGTGGGAACTGCTCAAGGGCTTCCCCTACTAAAGCATTATGTTAATTTAGGAGAGACATGTTAACTCCATGAAAGTCTCCACCCAGGAGTCAGATGCCGGAGGCTACAGTCTTTATCTAGTTGAGGTTGGAGTCAGGTGTCCTTAGCTGTGGCCTTGTCTTATCCTTTGATGTTTCAGGGCTTTACCCACCATTACAAGTATCAGTAAGGATCAGTAACTCACAGAGGTTCACTTACTATGAGTTTGACATGGGGCCTAGGCTTTGGAGAGATTCACAAGTAAACATGAAAAAGCAGTTGGTTAATTTAAGCCCTGCTCAGGGCTGCTTTATAGTCTTCTCCATCAGAGTATTGGCATTAAAGCTTCTGTAAATTTCTTGTAGAATTTACCTGTGAATCCATCAGAACCTGGACTTTAATTTGTTGGCAACTTTTTAATTACATTTTCAATCTTACTTACTGATATTGGATTATTCAGAACTTTTATATCTTCTTGATTCAGCTTTGGTAATTCATACATATCTAAGAATTTACCCATTTCATCAGTGTTTTCTGTCACGTGAGAGTAAAGAGTTTTGAAGAAGGTACTGATGATCTTCTGACTTACCAGAGGTTCTGTAATCATTTCAACCTTTTCATTCCTCAATGCATGAATGTGAGTCTTTTCTTTCCTTTTTTTGATAAAATTGACTAAAGGCTTATCAATTTTATTTATTCTTTCAAAGAATCAACTCTTTATTGTTTAATTCTTTGTATTGTTTTCTTAGCCTCAATCACATTAATTTCTGCTCTGATCTTTATAATTTCCTCCTTTCTAGGAGATTTGAGCTTGATTTCTTCTTCTTTTTCTAGAAGGTTGAGGTGCTAAATCAGGTTGTTTATTTGTGCTGTTTTCCTGGTATGGGTATTCACTGTGATAAATTTCCTTCCTAGTACTACTTTCATTGCATCACACAGCTTCTGGTGTGTTGTATCTGCATTTTCCTTTAATTGTATATATTGTTTAATTTCTTCTTTAATTACATCTGTGACCCGTTGGTTGTTCAGGAGGGTGTCATTTAATTTCCATGTGTTTATGGAATTTTTGTGGCTCCTTTTTGCCATAAATTTCCAATTTCATTGCACTATGGTCACATAATATTCATGGGATAATTTCAATTCTTTTACATATATTCAAGCATGTTCTATGGGCTAGTATATGGTTTATTTTAGAGAACAGTCCTGTGTGCAGCTGAGAACAATGTGTATTCTGGTGTTGTTGGATGGAACACTCTGTAAACATCTACTATGTCCATTTGTTCACAAGTTTGGTTCAGTTCTGTGATTTCTTGGCTGATTTTTTGTCTAGTTGATCTATCTCTTCATGACAATGGAGTGTCATAGTCCCCCATTACAATTGTGTTATTGCTTATTTAATTTTTCATGTCTATTAATATTTGTCTTATATAGTTTGGTGTTCCCATATTTGGTGCATACATATTTATGATTGTTCTCTACCCTCCTCTCAATGTTTTCTCCTAGCAGGCATACAATGATCTTCTTTATCTCTTTTGGTCATTCTTGGTTTGAAGTTCACATTTTCAGCAAACAGAATAGCTAT
>NW_004955432.1:7666021-7680518 GCF_000276665.1 Chinchilla lanigera
GATTATTTCTGATCTGATTTCTGCTCTATCCTCATGGATTTGTTTCTTTATTACACTTCTACCATTTCAGAAGTGTTTCTTCCATTTTCCTCTATCTTGCTATTTCCTGGACTTATTCTGGGTGGGCTGGAGGTTCTTAGATTCCGTTTTACACCTGTGTCTTGTCATATTCTATTTTAATTTTTAAATTCTTTTCTCTGTTGGTCCTTGTAAGTTTGTATAGTAGGTAGTTATATAGCAATATCAAGTCCTCTCTAGGAAAAGCCTTTCTTCACTTTTGTCTTCTGTTTGTAGGAGCTTCTTGGTTTGTGTCTCTCTCAAGATCCTATCTTCCTGGTTAATTAAGGGTCATATATTGATATCTGTTTGGCTTAGTCATCAGGTTTTTGGTGCTGGGGCATGGTGAGATTATTACCCTAGTGCTTCCCAGTATTGTTAAAGAAGTGAGAATAACTGATTACCACAGATATGACATCCTAGCTAAAGTAGTATAATTAGCATTAACCATAGCATCAAGCATAGTTTATAAACTGACACACTGTGGTAACTATTAATTTTGCACCTTAAACCATAGGACCAAAATCTACAGTTATATAACAGAACTGATCATAAGTTGAGAACTTCTATGCAAAGTGTTTCCCCTTGGTAAAGTGCTTTTATCCTGTGTTGGGGAATTTTAAGAAGGTTAGTGCATAAAATAATCATAACTGAAAAGAAAGTAGAAGCAAGGCTGGAGGACAAAGGCTTACCATGCAAGCTTTAGGGAACTTGAGAAGAGGGCAGAAGAGAAAGAATGAAGGAGTAATCAAGGGATTATCTGAACTTTGTCTCTGGATTTAGGGGATTTGTTTTTTATGGCTGGAGTTCTCTCCAGCCGTTTGGAAAAGAGAAAAAAGATAAGGAAAAGGAGAAAGAAAAGGAAAGAACAAAGGAAAAAGGAAAAGAAAACAGAAAAGGAGAAAAATGGGTGACCCCCACCCACCCACTACCTCTGTTCTGTATTTGTCCCCAAGCACAATGCTTCACATAAGTGGTTCACATAACTTACCACATGTTGGCTCATATTGTTATTGTAGCTTCAGACTTCTCCCCACCACTAGTCCTGCCTGTCCATCCTGTACACCCTACTCAGGACCCTACTATGTCACTGGCATTCCCTCTGGTCTCTGTACCTTCCTGCACAGTTCACCCCAGTCAGGCAGCAGGGAGGGTAGGGGCCATCCTCAGGGGAGCATCCTCTTAGCATGTTCTTCACCTGGACTGCAGTGACCTCAATGGGTAGGACTGTTCTCTGGGCCTTCTTATGTTGTTCACTGGGATTGCAGTGGCCATGAAGGGAAGGGCTGTTCTTTTTTTCTTTTAATATCCTCTGTAGTAGTTCCTGTTTTTTCATTGACTCTGATCAATTTTGTTATTCTTCTTTGCACCATCTAGCAGCTGCTGGATTGATTTTTTGTGGTCCCTATTTTTAAGAAATCTTTCTTTTTATGATCACTAACCACCAACCTCTCTTCTGGATCTGATATTCTGTACTCACATTGGTTGATTCTGGTTTTGTTTTGTTTTGTTTTTTTGTTTTGTTTTTTGTTTTTTTGTCTTTTCTTCTGGTACCAGGAATTGAACTCATGACCTTGCATTTGCCAGGCAGACACTTTGCCACTGAGCTAAATCCCCAGCCCCTGTTTTGTTTTTGGTTTTTTTTTTTCCACATTGGTTGATTCTGTTGCATATACTTTCAAGAAAAAAGTGTAATCTCCTGGATATCTGTTTGACCCTGTTTCATGGAGTCCATTTCTTTCCTATGATGGGAATTCATGTTTCCCATCATTTTCCTAAGATCCTCTATTTTTTAAAATCTGTATCTGCTCTAGATACCAACCATGTCATCCATTATGATCATTATCTCTTAGTTGTCTGAAATTACTTGTGATTGATTATTTCTAGAGCTGTATTCATCTGCTTTGTTACTTCCATAGTTACTACTTTGTAAAGTCTAGGGGGTGACTTTTGAATTGTTCCACCTCATTGCCCCCTGGGTTGATGCTTGTAAATTGCTTATGGTGAGTAGTCTTATTGCTAGTATTCATAACCCTTAGGAAATGACTACTTCTCAGAGACGACTTGCAGGCTTTTGTGTTTTGTGTCTATTGCAAGATCCTACCTCTTCAATTTACTAGGCATGAGAACTTGCTGCTTTTTTGGCCTAGTCCCTTGTTTTTTGTCACTGGCAATAGTATTGTTTATGACCTTCAGGTAATCTCAGTCTTGGCCTAACAGGAAGAACAACTGATTAGAACAATTATGTCATCTTGTGTAATATAGCACAATTAGCAATAACAGTAGCATCAGACAGGGCCTGGTAACTATTAATTTGCTATCTTTAGCTATATGAACCAGATTTGTGGTTATATAACAAAATCTAAAACACATCAGAACATTTTATACCGTAATTATGCCCTCAATATGGTGTTTTCACTCTCAGTGAAGAAAATTTAAAAGAAGTGTGGAGGGAAAGAGTAGAGAAATAGTAGAAGTGAAAGAGGTTAGAAGCAAGGTTGGAGGACAAAGGAAGATTATGCAAACTTTGGGAACTGGCAAAGAAGACAGGTGGGAAAGATAGAAGGAAGAAATAACAAGAACAGAACAGAAAAATATTAGGAAAACTAGAAACAGTGGTCACTCATAGGTAAACAAAACCAAACAATCAAGACAAAACAGAACAAAACAAAATAAAAACAAGAAAATACAAGGAGAAAAACAGTCCACTTCAGGGCATGTCTCTGCTGTCTCTGGTAGAGAGAGTGAGCAGATACAGCCCAGATCTGTGTTGATTAATCCCAGCCATTTGAGGATTTATGGGGGTTAGTAGATAATTCCAGCAAGCCTGCACTTTTAGTTTAACTGAAGTGCAGGCTGATTTCTGATTTGTTCAGCCTGCAACAGTCCATGTGTCTCCTGCTGGCTTGAACTTAGCTCCTTGACTTTTTGCTTACATGAACTCAGTTCCACCTCAACCTGACCCTGGGAGATGATAGATGGAGCCAGTACACAGCTGCTCTGAGTTCAATTGGCCTTTTTCCATGATGGCTACTGGCCAATCACCCTCTCTTGGGAACATCTGAACCTGAATAACTCACCAGCCATTGCATCTACTGATTTTTTCCACTGGTGTGTTTCTCCATGGAAGCCTCTAGGGTCACCAGTAGTCACCATGTCTTTGCAGGTTTGAGCCACACCATCCATGCAGTGAGTCAGGGCTCGAGGAGAAAGTGCTACTTGCCACCTTCTTCCTCTGCATTGAGGTCTCTCTCCTCCCTCTCTCCATGGACTTCGATTTTCACAGGGTTCTGGGGACCCACTTTTCCTCCTTCTTCTCTTCCTCACATTGCTATTTTCCAGCATCTAGATACCAAATCTTGCAGAGCCTGTTTCTCTGCCATTCACCACTCTTGCATCTTCCTGGATGTCCTTGAATGGACCTTTAAACATACTGTTGCATACAATCTGCTAGTATTTTGTTCAGGATTTTTGCATCTTTATAAAGGATATTGACCTGCAATTTTCTTCTCTTGTAGTGTCCTTATCTGATTTTGCTAGCCTCATAAAATGAATTTGGAAGGATTCCCTAGTCTTTATTTTATTTTGGAAGAGCCTGGGCTGGGGATTTAGCTCAGTGGCACAGCGCCTGCCTGGCAAGCGCAAGGTCCTGAGTTCAATTCTCGGTACCAGAAAAAAAAAAAAAAAAAAACTAAAAGTATTTTGGAAGAGTTTTGGAAGGATTAGTATTAGTTCTTTTTTAAATGTTTGTTATAGCAACAACAAAGCAAAATATAGCCTCTACCTGGGGAGGAGAGGCAATTGTATGAACATCTGACTGCGGACTGGTAAGTTCTGAGTTAGAAAAAAGAGAGGGGTGATTGTAAAATGAACGCACTTTACACAGAGAAGCAGAATAGCAGTAGAAATGGGGGGCTGCATTAAGGGAGAGGAAAGAGCATAGAAAAATGCAGAAATACAAGGTATAAAATACCCTTAGGGAAGACTGGGAATTTTGATGTGATAGGACTGGACTAAAAGGCTCATGGAGGGCAGAGCAGGGAGATGAGGACAGGGGAGGGAAACTGGAATTAGCCAAAAAAGGGCCTTGAGTCACAGGTTGAGGGGATTAACCAAATCCATTAGAGACTTATATACAAATACAGATGGATACAGATGCATGATGCTATCACTGCTGGTAACTGAGGTGGGGTGGGCAGGAAGAGCTGGCAGCTGGGAGAAACTGAGGAAGCAGAGCTAAACAGCTCAATGCTGGAAGGGTCTGAACATAGGGTAGACTTAGGAGATTGCCTTGGCCAAGAGTCTTTTTGGAGCCACAAGTGTTTAGGAGCACTCCAGCCTAAGGAAGTAGACATCACCTGTAACCCGAAGGCCAGAAGGGAAAGGAAGCAGTTTTTCACAGCAGTAGGGGTGTGCTGAGATTGGGGGCCTGGGTTCTGGGAGGGCCAATTAAGGAATCATGGTGGAAACAGGCTGGGAAGGCAGGAGGCTGTGTTTGGAGCTGGGGAAGATCTCATAGAGGATTAAACAAATTAAACCCTCAGTGTGGAAAAAACCAGGCCACAGAATGGCTCATTCCTTCATTTTCCAAGCTCTCTTTCATAGACAAACTCTACTGAGGTTCCTGTTGATGTTGAATGGGTGGGAGGTTGATGCTTAACTGCAAGCAGGGCAGACTTCCTAGCAGGGAGTATATCCCACATAGCCTGGGGAACTCACAAATGGACTAATGAACTGGTTTGCCTGGGTTGGGTGGCAGGGAGGGATTCCACTTATTGGCTGGCTAGGTGAGATCTGGATTAGAGGGGCATTAAGGAGACCTGACCCAACACAAGACTATAAAATTTGCATTTTGTGAGCATATAGATGACAGTCTATGTGGTTACACAGTACTAGATTTTTTAAATTGGACTTCTTTTCTTCCTTTCTTTCCTTTGGCGGGTTCTCACTTTAGTTCAGGCTGGCCTCAAACTCTCTGTGTAGCCCAGGCTGGCCTTGAACTCATAGTGATCCTCCGACCTCAGCCTCCCAAGTGCTGGGATTACAGGCATGTGCATATTTTATTCTTTATTCTTTTTTTTTTTTTTAAGATAAGGTTTTAGTATATAGTCCAGGCTGGCCTTGAACTCACTGTGTACCCCAGACTGGCCTCAAACTTTAGTTTTTCCTATGTCAGTCTCCCAAGAAACTGAGATTACACACATGTGCAACCATGCTCAAGTAAAACTAAACTACTGTTAATATGACCGCCTAATTGGTCATGGAGCTTTCAGTAATTTTGAAGCTATTGGCTTTCAAAAATGAATAAAATGAGTCAAGTATGTTGGCATATACCTGTAATCCTAGCACTCAGAAGGATGAGGCAGGAGAACTGCTGTGAGCCCAAGGCCAGCCTAGGCTACATAGTAAGTTCAAGGCCAACCTGAACTACATATACCCTGTCTCAAAACAAACAAACAAACAACAACAACAAAAAAGAGTTTGGGCATGGTAGCACACACCTGTGATCCCAGCACTCTGGAGACTGAAGCAGGAAGATCACCATGGGTTTGAAGGCCAGCCTGGGCTCTATAGTGAGTTCAAGGCAATTTAGCCATTTATTAAACTCTGTCTCAAAAACCAAAAAGGACTGGGGATATAGCTCAGCGTGAAGGCTGTGGGTTTAATATTAAGTGCTGAAGAAAAGAAAAAAAAAGATTACTTCAAATGGGATGGCACATGCCTGTAATCCCAGCTACCTGAGAGGCTGAGTAGGAGAATCTTGAGTTCAAGGTCAGCCTGGACAATTTTAGCAAGTCTCTGTCTCAAAATAAAACTTTAAAAAAGGGTTTGGGGTATAGCTCAGCGATAGAATGCTTACTGAACATATGTGAGACCCTGGGTTTAATCCCTAGGATGGCAAAAAGAAAAAGAAAATACAATAATTTAAATCTGCTGTGGATGGAAGGGGCAGCTGTAGAGGTGATTATAGAGTTTTACGGACTTTGTTGATTTCCATCCCTTTGATTATAAAAGTAATGAATATACACTATAGACAGTTATAAGTAAATATAACTCATGTTTCCACCACTTAACCATTTGTAAGTTTCTTGGTGTGTTTTTTCTATGCATATGTATCACATAATTAGGACCACGTTATGTGTGCAATTTTTTCAGCCATTCTTTCACCTAATTTTATATGGTAAACAATTTTACATCATTAAAAAATTCTTCAAGAAAAGATAAATAAGTGTTTATTATAATTCAGAATAGAGCCTTCTGGTCCTGTGTTTTGCTTTTTGTTTTTTCTTTGTTTGTTTGTTTTTTGTTTTTTCCAGTACCGGGAATCGAACTCACAACCTCCTGCTTGCCAGGAAGGTGCTGTGCCACTGAGCTAAATCCCTGGTCCCCCTGGGTTTTGCTTTGATAGGACAATTTTTTCCAGTGCTAGGATTAAACCAATGAGCTTTGCAAACACTATGATTACTAAATCAGTCTCCTTACTCACGATTTGTCTGTTTTAGATTTTCTGTTTCAGCATGATTTAATTTGGGTAGGCTCTGAATTTCTAGGAATTTATATATTTCTTTAAGGGTTTCCAACTTGTTGGAGTATAACTGCTTTTAATAATATCATGATCCTTTGTATTTCTATGGTGTCAGTTTTCATAGCTCTAATTTCTAAATTTTATTTCTTTATCTTCTATTGTTGTTAGTTTAGCTAAAGGCTTGCTGATTTGGGTTAACTTGCCTCAAAAATGAAATTTTACTTATGTATTTATTTTGAGACATTATCTTGCTATGTTACTAAGCTGGTCTCTAAATGCCCAAGCTCACATGATTTGCCTACCTTGGCTTCCCAAGTAGTTGGGCCTCTAGGCGTGCACCACTACACCCACCTTCTTAAATTTTACTTTTTCATTTCCATTGTTTTTCTAGTCTCTGTTTCATTTATTTCTACTCTGATCTTCACTGTTACCTTCCTTTTACTAACTTTGTTCTTTTTCTAGTTCTTTTAAAGTATATTAGGTTGTTTATTTGGAATCTTCTGTTTAAATGTAAGCATCTATTTCTGTAAACTTCTTTCTTAGAACTGCTCTTGTCACACCCACTAAGTTTTGGTGTATTGTGTATCCATTTTCATTTACCTTAAGATTTTTGTTTTGGTTTCTTTTTTTAAAGACAGGGTCTTACTATGTAAGTCACACTGGCCTTGAACTTACTATGTAGCCCAGGCTGGCCTCAAAGTCTTGGTGATCGTCCTGCCTGAATCTTCTGAGTGCTGGAATTACAGGGATACACCACCATGCCCAATTTGTCTTAATATCTTTTAATTTCCTTCTTAATTTCTTTTTTGGCCCATTGGTTATCCAGAAGCATGTTAACTTTCATATATTTGTGAATTTTCCAAAATTTCTCCTTTTATTGATTTCAGTCTCTGTGTGTCCTTAAGTATGAGTCTTCTATACACATCATATATTTGGGTCTTCTTTTTTAATACATTCAGACTCGGGGCTGGGGATTTAGCTCAGCGGCAAAGCACCTGCCTGGCAAGCGCAAGGTCGTGAGTTTGGTTCCCGGTACCGGAGGAAAAAAAAAAAAAAATTAATACATTCAGACTCCTTATGTCTTTTGATTGTAGAATTTAATCCATTTGCATTCAAGGTAATTATTACTAGGTAAGGAATTATTATTGACATTTTATTTTTTGATTGTTTTACAGGTCTTTTGTTTCTTTTTTCCTCTTGGCATCTTCTTTTTTGATTAGATTATTTTCTCTAATGATATGTTTGATTCTGTTCTTTTTGTTCTTTATGTATCTACTATCAGATTTGCTTTGTGGTTACTATGAAGTTGACACAAAGCATTTTTAGTTTCAACAGACTATTTGAAGATGTAACAACTTGATAGCAGACAAAAACTCTATAATTTTACTCACCTCTTCCCTCACATTTTACCTTTGATGTTACAAAGTGCATCCTTTTTGTATTTGTATCCCTTAACAACTCCCTTCACATATCAATATTTTTAAGTTTTGTCTTTTAACATTTATCTCCTGTGAAGGTATTGTTGTGCATGGGTACTATTCAAGTTGCTATTTCCGTAGGGATATGAACACTGGGGAACCCTGTGCTACTATCTTGCTGCCGTTGGTGCTCAATATTGGTTATTATTATTAGTTCAATTATGGTATGCTTTTCTTCATCCAAAGCCGGTGTTAATTTTAGGATCTATGTTTGATCTTGCTTTTAAGGAATAGTTAAACTGTCCTTTTATTTTACACATTCTTGCCAAATTACTTTAGCCTGAACACTAATGTATGCATGCATAGGGGCTGGGGATTTAGCTCAGCAGCAAAGCGCCTGCCTGGCAAGTGCAAGGTCGTGAGTTCGGTTCCTGGTACCAGAGAAAAACCAAAAAAAAAAAAAAAAAAATGTATGCATGCAAATATGAGCGTGCATGCATTAGCTGACAGGGTGAGATGATGAGAGGATGGCCAGCTTGTCCTGAACCTAACACACCAGCAGTGCTGCTGATGTTATTTTTTGCAGTAGGCAAAAGTTAGAGACTATTTCTGAAAATATTTTTGAAATGAAAATTTTTCTAGTAGAACTACAAACAATTCTGCTGAAAGGGGCTGTTCAGCCTTCCTCCTGAGGAATCTGAACTTGCTTAAAGTCTGAAGAAAAGACTTAGATTTAATTTTAAATTCTCTGCCAAGGACATGACCTTCAGTTTTTTTTCCAAGAATGTCTCTCAGAGCCTGCAAAGCAAATTCAACTCACATGAGAATGTAAATCAAGTTAGGGTATGTAATCACATATGCTACTTACCGGCTTCGTCTAAGTTTGACAGTAGAGTTTAGGTTGCAGCAACTTGGAGATACCCGAGAAGACCTTTCATTTCAAGGTCTCAAATGATTAAATGATTAAAATTGCTCTTTAATAATTAAAGATACCATCTGTGTAAGACAGAGTGTGACCTTTCACCCGGGATCTCTCAGGCTCTTCTTGAATTTCTGCAGTTGGCACATATGGTATCAGAAATCCACCGCTATTCTTCCTTTGTAATATTAGAGGAGTGGACTTAGAGCAGCTGTTTCTGTGCTGCTAGATTTCACTGAAATGTGGGTTTTAAAAGCCTTTCACTTGTCGCTTTGAGTTAGCATACCTTAATCACAAATCGCACCATAATATAATTCAACTGATGCCTGAAACTCAATACAGCGGTGCATTGGCTGAACAGTGCACTTAGCAGCAGTAACCAACTAGAGAATGTATATTTTCCATGGAAAATCCTTTTCCATTATCTGTGGCCTCAAAAATGTCTAATAGATTATAAATATCTATAACAATAAGATAGAGCATTCTCCAATACGCTCTTCCCTCTTTCCTCTACCCCTCCTAGGAATATATAAGGGAATAAGATAACCTCTCTACTCTCAAGTTTAGAGATTAATAATACCACTAAAATATTGATATGACCCTGTCATTAAGCCAGCTGTAGTACTTAGACAGTCAGTGATGAGTACACTTGTCTGTCTTAAAGGTCCTATGAGAAAACTTCCAAAGTTCAATGATCAAAAGTTCAGTGGTCAGAACAGAGGAATAGCGGTCACACAAGCAAAAATGTCTCATGTGAAGACAAAGTTATAGAACTTGGCTATAACAGTACTCAATGAACCCGTAGTATACTGGAGATTTTTTATCTGCTTGTCTTCACGGCTGTTAATTTAAAAATTCAACTGTTCAGACTACATGTGAATGTTTTCAGTGTTGATTTTAGCGCTGCTTTTCAAGATAAACTTGACCCTTCATGTCCATTTAAAGCCTTTATATGGACATTTAAAGCCAGATGCAAAGATGCATAAGCTAGTCTTACCTTTTAAATACACTAAAAGTTTTATTTTTAAAAACCAAACTATGGGGAAGTTCTTTTAAAATTTCTCACATAAACTTATATCCAGGAATAAGGAGAGACAATCTTCTTTGCTTTATGGATGCATTCATTGCATTAAGGATTGGAATTCAGTGTATTGAATTCTAGGCAGAATTTGCTAGGCATTAAGACATAAAAATTTGCCCATTTTTCCTCCAGCAATATTTTCAAGCATGAGATAGATGAAGGGTTTTCACTCACTCATTTATTTATTTAAAAATATTTACTCACGAGTTTTTCCTATAATAGGTAAAGAAATATTGCATGGATGAGCTATTGAAGAACATAATCTGGGATTAATATAGGGAGCTAAGGTTATAAAATAAATATCCACAATGCAAAGCGATTTCATTTTATTACATGGATATGTTGCATGTGTGTATGTCTGTGTGCGTGTGTGTGGGATGAGGAAGAGGGCAGTTCTCTTTGTGAAGGGAAAGTGTGCTGTTTATTCACTGGTTCGCCCTTCAGATCCACTTTCCATCCTTTTCAACTCTGCTTTCTTTCTTTATAGCTTGACTTACCTGAGTTTCTTCATACCTCTGTGGTTGAGAGGACAGCAGAGAAGACAGAGGAATTTATTCCCTTTCCTCTCTCGGCCAAATGAATTGCTAGTGCTTTGTCCCCACAGTTTATGCGGGCAAATCTTCTTCAGTTGTCTCTGATGCCAGCCACTCCACTCCTCACTTTGTCCCTTCTGTTTCAGAGTAGGTAACAGCTCCCCTTTGTTGTTTGTGCAGTTTCACCACCCTCTGTTCTGGTTACTCCTGCCACGTCTCCATACTTTTCCTTCTTTAATTCTCTTCACTTACCACTCCTGCTTGGCTACCAGCTAATGCAGGGAGGAGTACAGGATGCCAAGGAAGATATTGCAGAACTAAGTTTAACTTTAAATTTTCTACATGCACACTCAAGGAGCAGCACAAAGCTACTACCACCGCTAAAAATATCCCATCTCTGTTGCCAACAGATGGCATTCATAGTCATGCAGACATTGAGGGCATGAATTGTTCTTTTCTAGAGTCTGTTGCCTACTTCTACTTTATTTTTTAAAGAGAGAAAACAATAAAAACAATGATACAGAATTTCAAAACAAATTAATAGGAAATTTAAAATGGTTAATATATTGCATATCGTTATCTTCAAAGTAATTGCTCAGATTACAAGATACAAGCATGCAAAATTGATCAAACAATATAAGCACAAACCATTCTTTTATTCTTTTCAATGAATAGAAATTAATAGTATAACTATCCTAGCTATTACATGTTATATATATATATATACTTCTCTATTCCTTCTTTTCTCCTTTCCTCCATCCCAGTTGTTCTTCCTTTTTGAGCACTTTCTTTCCCTTTCACAATATCTATTGTATATTTTGGATCTTATTTTCTCTTTCTTACACTAGGGATACAGTTTCACACATCAGATTTATTTCACTTAGAATATGATCTCTAGTTGCATCCATGTACCTATAAAAGCCTTGAATTCATTCTTCTTTATAGCTGAGTAATACTCCATTGTATAAAAAGATCACATCTTTTTTACCCATTCCTCAGTTGATAGACATATGGGTTGTTTCCAAGATTTAGCTATTACAAGTTGTGCAGCTATAAACATGGGTGCACATATATAACTGTGGTATGATGTTTTTAATTCTTTTTGGAAAATACCCAAAATACACAAATACTTTGTGTACAGGAATGCTATTGGTTTTTGAATGCTGACTATGTATCCTGCTATGCCACTGAATTTGTTTATTAAATCTAGAAATCTTTTGGTGGATTTTTTGGGGTCCTCTATGTAGAGTATCATGTCAGAACTGGGTCAAATGGGACCTCTGATCCTAGTTTTTTGAGGAATCTCCACACTGATTTCCACAGTGGTTGTATCAATTCACATTCCCACCAACAGTGGAGAAGGGTTCCCTTTTCCCCCACTGCCTCACCACAATTATTATTGTTGATTTCTTGGTGATAGCCATTCTTTCTGGGGTGCAATTGTTTTAATTTGCATTTCTTGAATGACCAATGATGTTGAACATTTTTTCATATATTTGTCATTTGTACTTCTTCATCTGAGAAATGTGTATTCATCTCATATGCTCATTTTGGATTGGGTCTTTGAATTTGGGGACCCTGAATTTTTCAATTCTTTATGTGTTTTTTTTCTACTCTTTGGGTTTTATTTTCACTCTGTTGGTAATTTCTTTTGATGTACAAAAACTTTTCAATAAGATTAGGTCCCAGTTGTTGACTCTTTGGAATATGTCTCCTGAAGTTTGGTTTTTGTTCATGAACTCTGCCTATCCCTATGTCTTCAAGATTTCCACCCACTCTCTCTTCCAGTAGATTTAGGGTTATTGTTTTAATATTTAGGCCTTTGATCCATTTTGAATTTAGTACATGGTAATAGACATAGGTTTAGTTTTAGTCTTCAGCATGTGGAAAGCAAGTTTTTCCAGCACCATTTATTAAAGAGGCTATCTTTCTTTCAGTGAACATGTTTGGCCCCTTTGTCAACAATAAGGTGGCTGAGTGTGTCTGTAGTTGTCTCTGCCCCTTCTATTCTATGCTGACTTTGACACAGTAGTTTTGTCATATAATTTCAAGTCAGGGACTGTGATGCTTCCTGCCTTGCCTTTGTTGCTGAGGATTGTCTTTGCTATTCTAGGTCTCTTCTGGTTCCAAATGAATTTTAGGATTGTTTTCTCTAGATCTCTGAGTTATGTTAATGGTATTTTGATCAAGATTGCATTAAATCTATATAACAGTTTTGGGAGTATAGCCATGTTCACTATGTTAATTCTCCCTATCCATGAGCAAGGGCGGTCTTTCCATTTTCTGATATCCTCTTTGATCTCCTTTTTTAGGGTACTGTAATTTTCAGTGTATAGATCTTTTACTTCCTTTGTGAGATTGATTCCTAAGTATTTCATTTTTTTTATGCTATTGTGAAGAGTATGGTTTCCCTAATTTCTATATCAGTGAGTTTGTTTGTGTACAGGAATGCTATTGATTTTTGAATGTTGACTATGTATCCTGCTATGCCACTGAATTTGCTTATTAAATCTAGAAATCTTTTGGTGGATTTTTTGGGGTCCTCTATGTAGAGTATCATGTCATCTGCAAATAATAATAATTTAACTTCTTCCTTTCCTATCCTTATTGCTTTTATTTCTCTCTCTTTTCTAATTGCTTTGACTAATGTTTCCAGAACTATATTGAGTAGCAGTGGTGATAGTGCACTTCCTTGTCTTGCTCCTGATTTAAGAACGAAAGCTTTCTGTTTTTGTCTGTTTAGTATGGTAATGGCTGTCGTTTTGTCACAGATGACTTTCATCAGACTAAGATAAAGACCATATATTCTGATTTTCTGTAGGGTTCTTATCATGAATGTGTGTTGGACTTTGTCTTAACCTTTTTCTGCATCTATTTATATGATCATGTGATTTTTGTCTTGGGCTCTGTTGATATGGTATATTACATTTATTTATTTGTGTATGTTGAATCATCCCTGCATTCCTGGAATGAATCTCACTTGGTCGTGGTGTAGAATCTTCTTGATGATTTGCTGCATTCTGTTTGCTAGTATCTTCTTGAGACATTTTGAATCTATGTTCATTAAGGAGATTGGCCCATAGTTCTCTTTCTTGGTTGGATCTTTCTCTGCTTTTGGAATCAGGGTAATACTTGCCTCCAGGAATGAGTTAGGGAATATTGCTTCCCTTTCAATTTCATTAAAGTGTTTGAGGAGCATTGGCATTAAATCTTCTCTACATTTCTTGTAGAATTCAGCTGTGAATCCAGCAAGACCTGGGTTTTTTTGTTGGTAAGTCTTTAATTATTTTAATTTCATTAAGTAATATTTGGTTATTAAGAACTTTTATATCTTCTAGATTCAGCTTTGGTAATTTATGCATTTCCAAGAGCCTGTCCATTTCTTCCGTGTTTTCCATCCTGTATGAGTAAAGGATTTCAAAGTAGGTGCTGATGATCTTCTGAATTTCCACAGGATCTGTAGTGATTTAACCCTTTTCATTCCTCATTGCATGAACTTTAGTTTTTTTTTCCTTGTTTTTCATAAGGTTAGCTAATGGTTTATAAATTTTATTTATTCTTTCAAAGAACCAACTTTTTGATGCATTAATTCTTTGCAGTGTTTTCTTAGTCTCAGTTGCATTAATTTCTGCTGTGATCTTTATGGGCTTTGGGATTGACTTGCTCTTCTTTTTCTAAGAGTGTGAGATGTAGCATTAGGTTGTTTATTTGTGGTCATTCTGTTTTCCTGATGTGAGAATTCATTATAAATTTCCCTCTTAAGAGTGCTTTCACTGTGTCCTATAGGTTCCAATAAGTTGTATTTGCATTTTGTTTGATTGTAGGTTTTGTTTCATTTCTTCTTTAATTTCATCTGTGACCCATTGGTTGTTCAGGAGGGTGTTATTCATCATTCTGGAGACACTAGCCAGAGCAATTAGACAAGAGAGAGAAATAAAAGGAATAAGGATAGGAAAGGAAGAA